>NW_027556098.1:226290072-226515072 GCF_003287225.1 Phascolarctos cinereus | reverse complement strand
TTTCTCATGTTTGGTATAGGCTCTCTCAAGGTATTACCAAAGAAAGATGTGCTCTTCCCCCACAGAACACAGGATCTGACTTGATTTTAATTTGGTCACTTCCCATCTTTTTTTTTTAACAATTAAATATGAATTCTTTATTCCTAACACTGTCCACTTATTGTTGCATGCATGGAATAGTTCCCAAAGAATTATCAGGATACATTCATTGTTGCTTTGAACTACTATGGCCATGTCCAAGTCCTGAGAAATAAGACATGACTGCATATAGTATTTGATTAGTTTGAGCATGTTGGAAAAATGATGTGTGTGTGTGTGTGTCTGTGTGTGTTTTCCCCCTGTAGATTTAGAAAGCAGAGTGCCTATAAGCATCCAGACTCTGGCAGATTTGCATACCTGAGGAACAGCAGTTCAAGGAGGAGAATGTGAGGTCAATCAGGAATAACTAGTTAAGAAATTCAATGGGTGGCTATTTTTCCCATGCTTTTCTGTACTCATGATTTAATACCTGATGATCTGAACTGCTATTAGTAGGTACTGATAGAATCAAAAGCTTGGGTCAGCTTCACATATCAGCCAGTTAAATGCTGTTCTACTGCTGTAAGGTAAGTATTCTACATTTCTTTAAAAAGAACAAAGGTCTTTTTTCCCACTTTTAAAATGACAGTACTACAATAATTGCTTATTTATAATGCTCAGCATTCTAATAATTCACAGCACTCCATATGTTTCTTTGCCTCACATAAAGCCATCCCAAGGAATTGATGGCTTCCTTTTTCAGAAAGAGATCAGTTTTGGTTGAGGGTTCTATTCACCAGAAGAAATTGTGGAAATGCAGACAGATGTGGTGTAAGCATTCCTATCATATCTGCTGCTTCAGCAAGAAGTAACCCATCTCCAAGTCCAATCCTTATTCCTTTTTTTTTTTAATGGTTGTAGGTACCAGAGCAAGGACAGATGTTTGATTGGAATCTCATCACCCCTCCTCCACAAGCCCACTATTCCCAGTCTTTCATCCTGATTCAAGAGGACTAGAATTGCATGTAAAACTGCCAGGTGCTGCTGCCAGTGAGTAGGCACTATCTAGTATAATTCTAATCTCTGTATTTTACCTTAAAATGATGGATCAGTGTGAACAGAAATGTGGAAAGCCTTGGAAATTATTTATTCGTTCTAAACTACACCATTAAGAAATATTTTTAAACTACTTTAAGATTTCTAAGAATTGAATTAATTTAGGAGGAAAGTAATTTCTGTCTTGGATGATACTACCTCTGTATTATTATTTTTTTAACCACGTATAGCTTTTTGTATCTCCAAATACATTTATAAATATGGAGTAAAACTATTTTCTCTCAACATGCTCAAATTCTATCGAATCTGATATATTATATTATCCCCCATTTCACAGCTAGATAAGTCACTTTGCAGGACAATTTCCTTGAATTGTATTTCAAGAGCTTGAAATAGAGGAACACTGGAAGGAGCATGAGAGAACCTGGGTTCTACTCTCCAGAACCTTCTGCTAATTACTTTTGTCACCTCAAACTATCTGCTTTACCTCTGGAGGCCTCAGTTTGCTCATCTTCAGAATGAAGGGGGTAGAACAAGTAATCACTGAAGTCCTTTCCAAATTAAAGTTTCTTATTTCATAGTTCTAAATTAGTGACTAAAATGGTGTATAATTTAGTAAACATAAGCACTCATAGGAACCTGACTGTATAACATTTTAGCCTAACAGGAATGGTCAGTGAATTTTAAAATGCTTGATAGAATCTTTGTCAAGAATGCAAACCTTACTTATATTCTTCTATAACTGTACATATGATAGTCACTTATTGGCTGCTGAACCTATGGCCGGCTTAAATACTATAATTCTGGTTATGAATCCTCTAGTATTAAATATCAAGGATGAGAACCTTGAACTATTTTCTCTCAGTAGAGTAAGAAGATTCCTATGATGTTAGGCCAGTAGGTGGTAGGTAGATCTTCCCAGGATTGGGGAAATTTGACTGCATTTTACAAGAGGGCAGTCATCTAGACAGAACATTATCATTATTCTTCCTCCAGCCGTGGAAAGATATAGACTACTCTTCTGAACACCCCCAGAGTGATGTGACTTTAAAGTTTGAAATAAGGAAGAAAAAAAAACATTGCCCATCACCTGTCAAACCATAAGCAGGACAATTTATATGAGATACTTAAGGAGACAATATTGGATTAACAACTAAAAGTTGTAGGTGCTGGAATTGTATATTCTACATATGCACTGATAAAGTGTATGAAACTCATACTGTACAACAATTAACCCTAACCTTCAAGGACTGATGGCTGTGGCCCAATCCAAAAAAGATCTTGTGATGACTGGTCCATTGTTTCATTGATATTACTTTTTTGAAAGTTAATTTCTTTACTTTAAATATTAGTCATATATTGCAGTATTGGAATTAACATAAAGGTGAGAATAATACATGATCTTCATATGTCATCTTATTAAAACAAAGCTATTTTTAATACTTTTAAGAGGCCTATCAGAAAACACAATTTATATCCTCAAAGTATATTTTGTCAGTTTCAAGTATAATTTTTGCATTCATATTCTTTTATGAATTTTAATGGAGACACTTAAATTGTAATTATTCCTCTCAGCTCAAATGCAGGTAACAAATGGAATTCAATCAGTGTTTGCGCATAATGACCATCATTAAGAGAGAAATAATAATGACATTCTCTCTGCATTAAACTTGCAGACTCTTTACACAATGATCTGAATCCCATTATTGATCTCCATGGAGATATGCAATTGTCACCTATTCTGCATAATATCTGAATGTTAAATACATTTGTTTGGAACAAATATTTTAATGAATACAGTCAGTTCCATTTAATTAACTATCTGATAACTGAATATTTTTACTTAATAATTCAACTCAGAACATCAAAATTGTTCTTTTTTTATTCAAATGCACTTGAGATTAGTCATAGATATTCATTTGAATGTTCGTAAAATGTATGTGAGGTTTAAAATTCCCCTTGGTTTTCTTTAAAGTACATCCATTAGAGGGACACTGGTAAGGTATTTTTTTCATGTGTTTCAGATGATTTTTCCCCCTCACTGTTGTTTAAAATAACCCCTTAGAAGCTTGCAAGTGAAATCTGTTTCCTGACCAAAATCTTTGTTCTTTTATTCTACTTCCTTTTATCATAAGGTTGTTTGTGAGAGCTGAACTATTGATATTTTTATATTTTTATTTTTATTTAAATGAAGGTATTTGGTATTTGGAAGAAAACATAAGAAAAAATATTTATTTACCTTTTGTAGGAAGAGCTAGGTGAGGATGCCACAGTTTGTAAATATCAGACCTATAATCCTTAAAGAAAGAGATGCTTGAACACACTATTTGCAACAAAAAACAGGGAGTAAATAGCAATAATTCAGGGTTATTCTAGTAAATGTTTAATAACCTGCTCTCCAGGAAAATAGGAATGTATGCAAGACACACTTTTTAAGCTTAATTGGCCTTATTAACGTTTTTTTCTTCACTTTCTTAAGTCTAGACAATTAAATCAAGCTCTGATTTGGAGCATTTGTGAATTTCCTAAGTGAAATGCTCACACGGAACATTTAATAATTGCCTCTCATGAGTTGGTAAGAGCTGGTTCCAGCACACCATTGTTGAAAAATGGTTGAACTAATTCTTCTGGGTTTCAGGCTATTCCACTGCAATGAGTATGTCTTTAAAAAAGGATGGATGCATTTTTCCCAATAATAACACTGGGTTTGCTCTATTGTCCATGTAGAACCCTAGATGTATAGTGCCCAAATAGGACAGAGATTACTACATGGTATAGATGGAGAGTTTGCAGTTTTGTTTTGTGTTTTTTTCCTAGGCAATGGAGTCAAGTGACTTGCCCAGGGTCACACAGCTAGTTAAATGTCAAGTGTCTGAGGCCAGATTTGAACTCAGGTCCTCCTGACTCCAAGGCCAGTGCTCTATCCACTGGGCCACCTAGCTGCCCCAGGGTTCGCAGTTTTGGAAAACGTGTGGCATGCTATGACCTGGCTTTGGGCAGGACTAGGAAGTAGGCAAAATTTGCCTTCCATGTTTCTATTCCATTAGTTCCCTGACCTCTTGCCTCCCAAGTACCCACTCTGCACTTTTATCTTTTCCAGTCATGGGTTCCCCTGCCCCTAAAAGATTAATTCACTAAAAACTTAACCTGAAGGAATAAATTGCTAATAGTAGAATTTCAGAGAAATGCTAGAGCCAGCTGGAAACTTCTCCAGGGAGCTGATTGTTAAATTTTTAGTGTGATCATTTAGGCCTGAGAAATCCACTAAACTACAAATCAGGCACAGCTTTATTGTTTTGTTGATTATCTAGACAAGAAAAAAAAAGTTTGTGTTATAGGTTAAACTTAAAAATGTCTAGCTTTTTTTTTTCAGAGAGCCAGTTAAACATTTACCAGCACATCCTCAAATTTAGGGCATTTGAGATCTGGGTGATAGTTATCTAGGGCTTGGGAATCTTACTGCTGTGATCCTCAAATCACACTAAGTAGCAGAATGTCTATTCTGCCTGTTCAGAACCATCACTGTATCTTGCCAGTTTTTGCCAATAATATTTCTTATCTGTCCAGAAGTATGCCAAAAATGCCCTATCACTGGTAACTATAGAGAGGTAGTGTTGATTCATGTGATAGCTATCTCATATCTAGATAGTTATAGAGAAACAGAAAGTCAAATGGAGAGTAGATCTTTGTTCTTTCTTCACTAGGATTATGTTTGCCAGTAATTAGAGAAGGTGCATTGATCATATACTGATATCAATTTAAAAGATGATCCTTCTGGATTCCTGCCTTTCCCCTGCTCCCACTTCTCTCCCCAGTCCAACTCAAACCAGGAGAATTTAAGGCCCTTGTGGGCAAAGCCAGCCATTCATCTAGGTAATGTAGAGGATAGAGTGATGAGCCTTGTGTCAGGAAGACTTGAGTTCAAATTCAGGCTAGCTGTGTGACCCTGGGCAAGTCACTTAACCTTTGTTGGCCTCAGTTTCTTCATCTGTTGTTGTCACAGTTCTGTCCAACTCTTTGTGATCACATTTGGGGTTTTCTTGGCAAAGGTACTGGAGTGGTTTGCCATTTCCTTCTCCAGCTAATTTTGTAGGTGAGAAACAGAAGTAAACAGGGTAAGTGACTTGCCTAGGGTCAAACAGCTAGTAAGTATTTGAGGTTAGATTTAAATTTAAGAAGATGAGTCTTCCTGACTACAGGCTCAGTGCTCTATCCATTATGCCACCTAACTGCCTTCCTCATCTCCAAAATGGGGCTAATAATAGCATCTACCTTCCAGGGTCTTTGTAAGGATGAAATGAAATCATATTTGCAAAAACTCCTAGCACAGTGTCTGGCACATAATGAGCACAATATAAAAGGTAGCTATGTTATTGTTATTACTTTTATCTCTGTATTCCCATATGCTTGGAATTATCTCCCTCTTCATCACTTGGATTTCTTTAGGTACCATAAAAAGTTCCATTTTCTTCAAGAAGTCTTACTTGATCCTGGCGAATTGCTTGGCCTCTTTGAGTCTCAGTTTCCTAAACTGTAAAATGGTGCTAATAACATTTGTACCATCTCAGGATTACTGTGAAAAAAGCATCTTGAAAGTCTTGAAGCACAATAAAAATTATTATTATTACTTGTCACCATTTTATGTTCACAGAGATCTTTAAATTTTCAGTTAATCTTTATACCATTCCTGTGCATAGAAGCTTATCCAGTCACATAACTTATTGGTGGGTAGGAACAGCCATTCTGGATTACCTTTTAGAAGTCATGGAGCTAACTTAGAAATAGACTACACTTCTATGGAGTTCTATGGTTTAAAAAAGTCAATACTTGCCCTAAACAAGGTTTTATTTGTTGTTTTTCAGTCATTTCCAACTCTTCCTCATGTTCAACTCTTTGTGATCCCACTTGGGATTTTCTTGGCAAACATACTGGATTTGTTTGTTATTTCCTTCTCCAGCTCATTTTACGGAATAAGGAAACTGAGCAAACAGGGTTAAGTGACTTAACCAGGGTCACACAGCTGTAAGTACCTGAGGCCAGATTTAAACTCTAGAAAATGAGCCTTTCTGACTCCAGGCCCACTACCCTACCACTGTGCAATCTAGCTGCCCCAATTACAATTAAAAGCCTTCCTAGTATTTTAATACTAGATTGCTGAGGTTGAAGTCAGGAAGGCCAGAGTTCAAATATGGCCTTAGACACACACTTACTAGCTGTGTGATCCTGGACAAGTCATTTAACCCTGTTTGTCTCAGTGTTCTCATTTGTAAAATGAGCTGGAGAAGTAAGTAAACCACTCCAGTACATTTGCCAAGAAAACTGCAAATGGGGTCATAGAATCAGACATGACTGACACAACTGAACAATAACTACAACCTTTAATTGTAGATAGGAAAATAGAAGCAGGCATCACACAGACTATAAAAGGATAGAGGAGTAGTGAGATGCACCAATGGCAATCTATATTAGGAAATGCCGATAACAATGAAATCCAATTGTTATAAAATATCATGTGATACTAATAATAAGGCAGCTAGATGGTGCAGTGGTAGATTGCCAAGCCTGAAATCAGGAACACCGGAGTTAAAATCCAGACTCAGACACTTACTAATTGTGTGACTAGTAAGTCACTTAACTGTGTTTGCCTCAGTTTCCTCATCTGTAAAAACAAAACAAACAAAAACTTTGAATGAAATGGAAAACCACTCCAATATATTTGCAAAGAAAACCCTTAAATGGGGTCACAAACATTTGGACACAACTGAACAATAAATATCAATAATATTGCCTCAATCTATTTTTCCAACCTTATTTCTCCCATTTCATGTGCAAGATCTGAAGTCAGGAGAGACCTATTCTTGAATTCTGCTTCTCACATCAATTAACTATATGACTGTGGTCAAGTCACTAAGCCTTAGTTTCTTTACCTGTAAAATAGTAATAAAATCTGTAGTACCTACTCGGCTGGGCTATATGTCAAAGAAAAAAAAAGCACATTAAGCGTATTGCAAATATGAAGGCACTGTACAAATATCAACCAAAATTACCATCATCATCCCTAACTTGAACCCAGCTAAGCCCAATTCCTAATTGTCCCCATAACACAGTATGCTCAGTCTTACCACCAAATCTTTGCTAATACTGAGTTCCTTTTCCTGGATTGTCCTTTTCATTGAAATCCCATCTAAACTCAAACTTTTTTTTTAAGCCCTGATTTAAATCTATTCCCTCCTTCTTTCCAATTATTCTATTCCAGCACACATTAATCTCTTTCTCTCCTTTTTCAACATTATTTATTGTTTGTATTACAACTTCTGTCCCAGGACTTCTGTGAGGAATTTGTTTTGCAAACTTTAAACACTATATGATAAAAGTGGGGTATCATTAAAAATAGGAATTGGACCTGCATTTTAATTGCTATAAGGAACTATTAAGTGATGAAACTCCCTCTACCAGTTCAGGTCTGGTATAAAGAATAGAGTGTAGGCCTTGGAAATCAAGATAAAACTTATTTCAAATGCTACTTCAGAACTCCCTGTGTGACTGAGCAAACTGTTTAACCTCTAAGTGCTTTTGAGTTTCCTCATCTGTAAAATGGGAATAATACGGTCATTGTGAGGATCAAATGAGTTAACATATATAAAAAGCTTTGCAAACCATAAAGCACTATAAAAATGCTGTCTATTATTATCATGTGCAACTTTCAGTCTTGGAAAGTTGTCTAGAGTAATGAGAGTTTAAGTAACTTACCCAGGTCACACAGCAAGCAAGATCTGCATCTTCTGGGCAATTTTTTTTTTTTACGTAGTTGCCAAGAGCTCCTGGCATTCTCTCTGGCTATCTCTCATTCCTGGAAAGCTCTACTTCCTCCACTATGACTACTGATCTCCCTGGCTTCTTTTAAGGCTCAAAAAAGAAAAAAAAGATCCCACATTCTGCAGGAAGTCTTCTACAGAAAGCCATCTTAATTCCCTCTATTCATTATTTCCTATTTATCTTGTACATAGCTTGTTTTGTGTATATTTGTTTGCATGCTGTCTGCCCCGTTAGATTCTAAGCTCCTTGAGAGCAGGACTGTCTTTTATTCTTTTTGTGTTCCCCAGTGCTCAGAAGAGTGTCTGGAACATAGTAGATGCTTAATAAATACTGATTGGTGGATTGATCAAAGTGACTTTCTGAAAGTTACACAACAAGGATGTATCAGAGGCAGGATTTGGACTCCAATCTTCTTGACTTTGAGTCCAGCTATACTCTCTGCCATACTGCCAATGTAATCAAGATTAGAAGGAGAGCAGAAAGCTGGGAAACAATTTTTACAAGAAGTCTCTCTAATAAAGGCCCCATTTTTCAAATATATAGCAAACTGAGACAAATTTAGAAGAATACAAGTCATTCCCCAATTGATAAATAGTCAAAGGGTATGAACAAGCAGTTTTCAGATGAAGAAATTAGAGCTATTTATAGTCATATAAAAAATGCTGTATATCACTATCTATTAGAGAAATGCAAATTAAAACAACTCAGAGGTACCACTTCTCACCTATGAGATTGGCTAATATGACAGAAAAGGAAAATGATAAACACTGGAGAAGATGTGGGAAAATTGGGACACTAATGCACTGTTGAAAGAATTGTGAAGTAGTCCAACCATTCTGGAAAGCAATTTGGAACTATGCCAAAAGGGTAATCAAACTGTGCATGCTTTTGATCCAGCAATACTACTACTAGGTCTGTGTCGCGAAGAGATCATAAAAAGGGGAAAGAACCTACACATACAAAGATATTTATAGCAGCTCTTTCAGTGGTGGCAAAGAATTGGAAATTGAGGGGATGCCCATCAAGGGGGGAGTGGCTGAACAAGTTGAAGTATGTGAATGTAATGGAATACTATTGTGCTATAAGAAATTATGAGCAAGTAGATTTTAGAAAAACTTGGAAAGACTTACATGAACTGATGGTGAGTGAAGTGAGCAGAACCAGGGAAACATTGTACACAATAATAGCAACATTGTGCAATGATCAACTATGATCGACTTAGCTCTTCTCAGCAATACAGCAATTCAAGACAATTCCAAAAGATTCATGTGGGAAAATGCTATCCACAGCCAGAAAAAGAACTAATGGAGTCTGAATGTGGATCAAAGCATAATTTTTTTACTTTCTTTGTTTTTATTATTCATGTTTTTTCCCCTTTTGTTCTGTTTCTTCCTTCACAACATGACTAATGTGGAGATGTATTTTATATGATTGCACGTGTATAACTGGTATCAGATTGCTTGCTTTCTTGAGGAGGGGAGAAGGGAAGGAGGGAGGCAAATGTTATAAAAATCTTATAAAAAATGAATGTCAAAATTGTCTTTACAGGTAATTGAAAAAAATAAAATACTATTTAATTTTTTAAAGGGCAAAATAGATAAATAAAGTATATCTTTCTGTATGTACACATACATTATATATAGTTATACAGATTTCTGGAGAGAGAAAGGGAGAAGGAATAAGTAAGGAAAAGGAGAAAGAAGAAGAAGAAGAAGAAGAAGAAGAAGAAGAAGAAGAAGAAGAAGAAGAAGAAGAAGAAGAAGAAGAAGGAGGAGGAGGAGGAGGGAGGAGGAGGAGAAGGAGGAGGAGGAGGAGGAGGAGGAAGAAGAAGAGGAAGAGGAGGAGAAGGAGAGGGAGAAGGAGAAGGAGAAGGAGAAGGAGAAGAAGGAGAAGAAGGAGAAGGAGGAGAAGGAGAAGAAGAAGAAGAAAAGTTTTGTATAATGAAGTGAGTTAAACTTGGAGTCAAGACATGTGGGTTTGAATCCCTACTCATATTCTTACTAGTTGTATCAGGTTGTTTAGTCTTTTCAGTTATGTCTGCCTTTTTGTGACCCTTTTTGGGGTGTTTTGGCAAAGATACTAGAGTGGTTTGTCATTTCCTTCTGCAGCTCAATTTATGGAAGCTGAGGCAAACAAGATTAAGTGACTTGCCCAGGGTCACACAGTAGGGAAATGTCTGAAGCTGGATTTGAACTCAGGTCTTCTTGACTCTAGGCCTAGAGCTCTATCTACTGAACTACCAAGCTCCCTCCCTGCTACATATTATTACGAAGTATATCAATCAATAAATATTTATTAAGCACCTGCTTTGTAACAGTCACTGTTCTAAGTGCTGGTGAGCATACAAAAGGAAGCAAAAGGCAGTCCCTGTCCTCAAGGAGGTTACAATCTAAACTGGGAGACAGAATGCAAACTAATACATACAAAGCAAGCTATATATAGATTAAATAGGAAATAGTTAACAGAGGGAATGCCCTAGAATTAAGAGGTTTTGGGCAAAGTCTTTGATAAAAGGTATAATTTTAATTGGGGCTTAAAAGAAGGCAGAGAGGTCTATAGTCCTGGCGGAGAAGTCAGAAACAGCCTGAGAAAAGCCCAGAACTCAAAGATAGAATGTCTTATTTGTGGAACAGGCAGGAGGTCAGTGTCACTGGATAAAGAAAACATGTGGGGAATAAGTGCAAGAAGTCTAGAGAGGTAGGAGGGGACTAGATTATGAAGGGCTTTGAAAGCCAAATAGAGCATTTTGTATTCAATCCTAGGAAGCAATAGGGGTGGAGTATGGCATGATTTGACTTGTGCTTTAGGAACTTCACTTCAATGTTTGAATGAAGGATGGATTGGAGCAGAAAGAGACCTGAGGCAGGCAGATCCACCAGCAGGTTATTGACATAGTCCAGGTATGAGGTGAAGAGGCCTTGCTCTAGAGTTATGACAGAGTGAAAGGAGACAAGGGGGCATATTCAAGTGATGTGGCAAGTATGATGGGAAATCTATAATTGATGATTTACGTCATAGCCCAAAAATATCAAGAAACTCAGAGGTACGTTTAAAATATATGAAGTTGAAAATAAAAGGAGATAAGTGTGAAGTCTTTAGCACAGTGCCTGGCACACAGTAAATACTGTGTGTTTACTACTATTACTATTACTACTGCTACTACTACTGCTACTACTACTGCTACTACTACTACTACTACTACTACTACTACTACTACTACTACTACTACTACTACTACTACACAATAATTATATTCTAAAAAATAGTTTAATCTTACCCTTGTTCTGTGATCTCCATCTCAGAGTTTTGTGTTTGGCAGATTCATGTGATTGGTAGCATGGTATTCAGAGGCTGCCCCAGATGCATATGTCTTTATTTTTGTTAAAGGGACCCCTTTTTTTTTTTTTTACCAGTAGTCCAGTTAAAGCAAAAGAAATTCCATACATTAGTAGCAGGAGTGTTGTGTTTTTTTTTTCTTAAATATAAGACCACATATATTTATAAGTCATGTAAATATCATTGCCTCATTTGAGAGATCAGGTTTTAGAGGATTTAAATGGATTTTAATGTGTTCATTTGTTTCAAGCCCTTCCCTTCTCTCTCCCTCTCTCCTTTTTCTTACCCTGCCCAGCCCCCATTCTCATCTAGTTTGGGCAATGGAAGTCAGTTTCACTTCCTATATTCCTAGGAACTAAACCAAAACTGCAGCATTTCCTACTGAAAAAACTCTGAAGGGAATGTTTAAATACAGACCCAGACAGGAAACAAGAAAATAAACATTTCTATTTACCACAGAATTTTAGAAATTAAAAAAACCCCACAAAACCAAATTAAGTATATGTCCAGTCTCTAAAAGTGTGCCCCTTTAATTACTCAGAAAGTCAGAGTGATTTAAGAATCCCTACATTACCTTGGGCTTTCACATGGAAACATTTGACTGTCATAGTTTTCAGATGTCCCCAAGACTGGCTACTTTTGGTACTGTACAATTAGACTGCCCAGACTCCACACCCCAGGCTTTATATGGGAGTTAACAAAGGAGATGGCTTACTTGCAAATGAACAAAAGATTAGGTATAATTTAGACAATAATTCTGCAGAATTAATGAAAGAAACCACGAAGAAATTAAGTTAACCTCTCCTTCTCCTCCCACTCTGTATCTGCACAGCACTGAGTCAAGTGAGAATTTGCAAAATATTCTACACATTTGACGATTATGAACAGTAAAACAGTAATTTGGAGCCCCAAATTCTGTATTAGGATTTAAGAATTTTGTTTGCTCTATACTTGACACAAAGTAACCAGTTGATAACCAAATTTATATTTGACTGTGACTATCATTACATATAAGGAGGTTGAACCATTTTGAGCATTGACTGAATGGTTGTTCAACTTTACTGATAGAAGCAATTAGCTTAGTCAAATAATCAATTGGGAGAAAAAGTTATATAAATATGTGTATACTTATATGCATATATGTGTATATACTTAAATACACATACATATATTTATATCAAAATATGAATATAAAAATTGAATTTAAATGAACACCTTGGTTCTTGTTCCTTGAAAATTCTTTTTTTTTAACCAGACAAGGGTTTACAAGAGCACAGCTGAATATTTATTGTCTAGGGAAACCTCTGTAGTTGGGAGACCTGCCAGATATAATGTTGCTTTGGGGGTAGAAGGAATGGGGGAAGGGAAGGACAATTCCACATTTCTTGAATCTATCATTTTGCTTCATCCCTTACTCTGTCAAATCACAGAAAATTCTACAAAATTTGGAACATTCTCATAACTCAGTTTATTTCCTTAATCAAAGTCTGGAACCCAAGAAAAGGATTAAAGATTTTCACTGATTTGGTTTTGGGATTAACAATTGTTATTTTGTACATGTTGCCTGACTTTTTACAAGCTTTTCTCACCCCCATCCCCGCCCCTTCTACCTATCATAGACTCTCAAAGTTATAAGGGAACCTCAGGAGTCCAATACCTGAACAGAACCTAAAAAGAAATTATTGATATTCATAAGATATCTGAAATCCATATGACATTCTTAACTGGTCATTATCCTACTTTCCATCTCTTGACCCACAAATATATAATGATTAATCAGGAGATGAAAATTTAAAAAAATTATAGTCATATGTTCCAGAGCTTATATGTCAGAAAATGAGAGGGAGTGTGATAGAGTGGATAGAGAGTTTGCCTCAGAGCCTGGAAGACCTGGGTTCAAGTCCCACCACTGCAAACATATCAACTGTGTGTTTTGGGGCAACTTTCTTAATCACTCAGTACCCCAAATAACCCTCTAAGATTATAAATTGCGGAGAAACTGTTAATCTACATTGGTAAAGTTACTCACCAGAAGTACCCTGAACTAATAAAATCACAGGTCCTTTCTTTTTAGACCATGAAGGAATATATAAATATGAACTGTTATTAATTGTTGTTACTACTACTACTACTACTACTACTACTACTACTACTACTACTACTACTACCTGAATGGTTATGCTGATTAGTTGGTTACATCCTTTGTCGACTAGTTGTACTCACCAAATTATTTTGAGGTCTATATGTGGTCATTGGTAACTTCTCATTTTTAATTGAGTGGGACCCTTTTTTCTATATATTCTTAGCATTAAATGTGTATAGATTGAGAAATATATTTGTGTGGTGGGTATAGGGAAGAAAAAAAGTGCAAAGATTTGTTAGATAGATTTTTCACTGTTTTTCCATAGGTCAGCTAACATAATAGTCTTTAGATGACCAAAACTATACACAAAATTAAAGTAAATAAAGGAGTTAAAAAATACTTGGTCTGAAGAAATGGCAAAATGATAGTTTACAGATGTTTATAAAGGAGAAATTTTTTCCCAAAATAATCACAGATACAAATACTAGGTTCAATTCTTCCCTCAGCCATTTATTAGCTGTGTGATACTGGTGAAGTCACTTAAACTCTCTGTACCTCAATTTCCTCATCTGTAAAAAGAGATAATACTCATTTCTCCCTCACATGATTGTTGTGAAATATATATGAGTAAAGAATTTTGCAAACTTCGAAGTACCATATAAATGTTATTTTTGTTATTATTATTAATATAACTTTATTAAGACTGAAGACTTCCCAGACTTATATTTTGTATTTTGTTTAAATTGGATCCTCATCTTTCATTGACTTTCTTGCAGCCCTCATCATGTTTTCTTTCCATGCTACTTTAATATTATATTTCTTTTTTCACTGACCTAAACATAAATAGTCATCATAAACAGACATTTATTGGGCACCTACTGTGTTCAGTGCACTGTGCTTGATGTCAGTCAGTTCATAAGCATTTATGTGTTAAGCGTTGTGCTAGGCTATGAGAATAGAAAGGAAGGTCAAAGACAATCCTTACTCTCAAAGAGCTCCCAGTCTAATGGGGGAGACATAACAAACAATAATAAAGAAACAAGATAGATTAGGGATATACTGGAGATAATCAACAAAAGGGAAGACACTGACCTTGATGGGGATGAAGACAAACTTCGCATAGAAGATGAGATTTTGGCTGGGACTTGAAGAAAACCAGAGAAGCCAAGAAGAAGGTGGAGATGAGAGAAGGAAGTATTCCAGGCATGGGGGACAGTCAGTGAAAATGCCAAGGGTCTGGAAGTACTTAAGAAAGTGTCCTTTCCTTGAGCTGCTAATGAGGATGTTTCTCAAATTGGGGAAAAAAATTATATAAAATTTATATAAAATATTTATATAAAATTATATAAATGTAATGAATTAAGAAATATCAGCAGGAAGGAAGGAGCTGCTTTTTCTTTCTTTCTTTTCTTTTTCTTTTTCTTTTTCTTTTTGGTAGTTTAGTCCAAGATGGCCCAAATAAGACAGTGTAAACCCACAGTACCCCAAACATATTAACTATGTACATCTTTTAGCAGAGGTTGTAGGCCAGAGCAGGTGGAATCATTTTCAGATGTTTAAAAAAAGAAAGGAGGAGGCAAGGAAAGCATCATAAAAACAAAACTTAATGATTTTATGATTCCATAATTCTTTCCCCTCTGTTATTAAAATTGGCTCTCTAAAATTAAAAAAAAAGTTTTAAAAATATTTTTTGTTTATACAACTCACAACTGTTTAAGAGATGTTGGCCCTTATCATGCCCTTTAATGGACAATGTTTCCTATACTAACCATAAAGTAGGTTTTGTTCTATAGGTGAGAAGGAGAAACTGCTTAGGGAAATACAGTCATTGTTTTTTCCTTGCTTCCTTCCTTCCTTCCTTCCTTCCTTCCTTCCTTCCTTCCTTCCTTCCTTTTCTTCTTTGTCTCTGTACCACTTTAATGCCTCTGTGGGAAATTCATCCAAAGGGCTAAGGACCTTCGTCTTGTTCTCTTGATGTTGATAAGATATTGATGCAGTACCCACCACATGATCAGCCTACCTTCTTTGCCAGTCAGTCATTTCTTTGACTTTAGTTGGAAAATTCTGGGTTCATGGTTTGCTGCTTTCTCATACCTACAATATACCTTTCCCTTTGAGTGGTTCTTAAATTCACTGAAGACTTGTCCTCTCAATGATGAACATTCTTACATCAGGTCATATCTATTCATATCCAAGTGACTGGACTTAATCCATCATCCAAACAATATTCGACACCTGCTATCACCTGATTCCTCATTCCCATACCCCTCAACCCTACCACCCCAAAGTCTCAATCTATTCCACCCAGATTTTCCATTGTGCCCTCTAGAATTCCTCTTCTGTAGGTGACAAACTTCCTTTCATATTATTTTTTTTCTTCCACTCCTCCCACCTACTCACTGTTACCAACCCTCACTTCCCCTTAAAAACACTTACTCCCTTACCCCCTTTTTCAGTACTGGATGAACATTTATTTATTCTCCTTGGCTCATTGGTCAAGGCAAAGGTGTTAGAATACTCCTTTCTCCTCATTGCCACTTCTAGGTTCTGCCACTTCTAGGTTCTCCCACTTCCTTCATTGCTCAGCAGCCTCTCTTTCTTTGAGGTCCATGCTTTTCCTTTCTACCACCCAATTAAAGTCCCGGTCTACAGACCTCCCCCTACCCAGGTCACTCCTCTTTCTTCATCAATGAGTTCAATACCTGACTTACAATTTTTCTTCCTCCTTAAATCCTACTCTCACACTAGAGTCTTCAACATACATATTCATTCTCCCTCAAATACCCTAACCACTCATTTCCTCAACCTACTACCTCCCATGAGTTACTCCTCTGCATCACCTGAGCTACACACAAAGGTGGTCATATCCTTGAACTTGCCATCATTCACAAATGTATCATCTCCATGTTCAAGAATTCTGAAATCCCGTTATCTGACTATAATCTATTGACTTTTTAACTCTCTTTCTGCCTTCCTTTACAAAACCCTACTCTTTGTTCACAACATGAACTCCAATCCCTCATTTCTCTCCTAGGTCATCTCCCCAGCACTAGTCACTCTCTCCTCTTCTCCCAGTGTTGACCCTTTGTTGAGCCAATTCCACTCTACGCTGTCCTCCTCTCTTGAATCCCTTGCCCCATTATCATATTGCTCATCATGCTCAGCCAACGTCAGCCCTAGATCTCTCTCTTCATTAGCAGTCTTTGCTCCTATACAAGTGCTCCTAAAAAAAGTAAAGAAAATCATGTAAGAGTTCTGATTGGGTCCACCACAATCTCAACTGGGTCCTCATTGCTGGTAGGCAATCCTACTACACTTCCCTTGTCAACTCACTATCCCACTCCCCACAGTAGCTCTTCCAAACCTTTTTATTCCTTTTCAAAACTCCATGGCTCATTCTGCCCCTAATCTCTCAGTTGAGAAACTTGCCTCATATTTTACAGAAAACATTGAGGTCGTTCATTGTGAACTCTCTCTTTTGTGCTCTTCCTCCCTCAGTTGCCTTCTGCCACTATCTCTTCCTTCACCCCTATTTTACCAAGACTAACTCCTCTACTTGTTAAAATGATCCTATGATCATATTCTATCCCATCTCCTGTCACCTCTGCCATTTCTACTCTTTCACTTACTTTCAGTCTCTCTCTTTCTACTGACTTATTTCCTACTGCCTACAAACATGCCCATGTTTGTGGAAAAATAACTTTAGTGGCTGACAATGAATTGGTGAGACTTGAGGCAGGCAGACCCACCAGCAGGCTATTGCAATAATCAGGTTATGAGTTGATGAAGGGGCCTGCAATAGATTGGTGGCAGTATCAGTGGAGAGAAGGGGACATATAGTAGAGATGGTGCCAAGATAAAAATCAATAGGCATTGGCAACAGATTGGATATAGGGGGTGGAAGAAAAAAATCTGTCATGCCTGAAATGCTCTCCTTTCTCCATTCTGACGTTCCTGACTTCCATTAAGTCTGAACTAAAATCACACCTTCTACAAAACACCTTCCTCAACCCCTCTTAATTCTAGTGACTTCCTCCCAATTGATTAATTCCTATTTATCCTGTATAAAGCTTCCTGTTCCTCCTTTCTGCATATGTGTATATTTGTTTGCATGATGTCTCCCTCATTAGAATGTGAGCTCCTTGAAAGCAGAAACTGATATTTGTATTTTTTGTATCCCCATCACTTTGCATGGTGTTTAGCACAGGGTAAGAACTTACTAAAAGTTTGTTGCTTGATTGATTGTATCTCCTACTGTACAGAATATAAGGATATGTACATAATGTGAACTAAATTCTAGAGGGCTGGTAACAGTGGGTAGATGGGAGGAGTGGAAGAAAAAAAATAATATGAAAGGAAGTTTGTCACCTACAGAAGAGGAATTCTAGAGGGCACAATGGAAAGTCTGGGTGGAATAGATTGAGACTTTGGGGTGGTAGGGTTGAGGGGTATGGGAATGAGGAATCAGGTGATAGCAGGTGTCGAATATTGTTTGGATGATGGATTAAGTCCAGTCACTTGGATATGAATAGATATGACCAGATGTAAGAATGTTCATCATTAAGAGGAAGGTGCCACTCCTCCACCATCTAAGGATAGGCATGGTAGAAGATGGGAAGCCTAAATTCAAAAGCAGGGTTGTTCTTTGCACCAGAAGTTCTCCATATTCTAGTTTGAAGATTGGAATGGCAGCAGGAGGTAGAAGTTGCAAGAGTAACAAGAACTTAAAGACTGATTGAGAAGCTAAACCACATGGAGCAACTATAGCAGTTAGGTGATAAACTTCATGGCACAGACTGTATGTAAATAAAGCTGCAATTTAAGTACACGGAGAAATCAGTGACAATTAGAAAAGATCGAAAAATTTGTGGTTAAAGTAGGATTCTGCCTTGAAGGAGGAGAAGGAGAAGGAAGTTATTCTAAGTAGGGGGAAATAGCATCATGATAATAATAACTAACATTTATATAATGCCTTCAGGTTTGCAAATACTTTACAAACTATAAATTCAATTCACTTCCAAGTCTGATAAGCAAATGAATCTCTTGTTAAACCAAGATCAGGAATATTTCATGCCTGACTTTCTATAATGATGTCAACTTTTTCTGATTATCAAGTGACAGCTTGCTGAGTTACATGGTGAATTTATTTTATTGGTTTGTGACATTACCCTTTTTTGTCCCAACATTGTACCATGGTTGTTATAGTTCTATTATTATCACTGTTTCATAGATTAGGAAACTAAGGCAGATATAGATTGAGTGATTTGCCCAGGATCACACAGCTAGTGAATGTTTAAGGCTGAATTTGAACTTAGGACTTTCTTATGCCAGCTCCAACATTCTATCCATTGTGTCATCTCACCTTTCACTAAGGGAAGGAAGATGAGAAAGAACCTCAACAAGCAGAAGACAGCGAGAGGATCTCAGTGTATGTTGGAGAGCTGGTTGATTATGTAGAAGACTGGGAACTTCCTACTTCTTGAAATGCTATGGCAAAATTGACCCACTGAAATTTTCAGTACTATGTAATTCTCCGTTAGAGATGGGTGGATTTTCAATCAAAATGAGGGTTTTCAAAGCTCACTGATAATCCTTTGAAAGTATTTGGAATGACTGTCCAAGTTTGAATTTTCTTTCTCTTAATACCATGACACATTTTGATACAGAAGTTTTAGCTAGCTTAACAATCTAGAGGTGATTGCATTTCACCAAAGGCTAGCAGGATTCTTATCATTTGGAAGATGGCATGGGAGGAAATACCCCCAACTAAATGTCAATTACCATTGTGTTATGCCCTGAACAAATTTATAGCTCAGATTTTCCCAAGAATGATACTAATCCCTCAGTTCAATCAAAGCCATCTGCTGCTATTTCAGACAGTCTCCGCTCCCATTTCTCACCAAATAAATCAAAGTTTCATATTGGAACTTTAAGTTACTCAGTTATATTATGCATAGCCCTTCTGCCTACTTTTCTGTGTTCTTCTGTATCCCAGTTTCAAATAGGAGTGATAGCTTTGCACTCAGACACTCCTTTCTGAATAATAGCAGCACCTAACACTTAGATTGTACTGTATTTGGTTTTCCATTTTCAAAGTGCTTGGCAATCAGTGACTAGCTGAGCTCCCTCACTCGAAATTTATTTCTTGATGACAGGATATCACCAATGGATAGGAAGAAACCTTATGGGGAACCAAAGAGCTTGGGTCAATAGACTTGTGTCCTATTTTAAACTTGTCCCCTGATAGTGTGTCTCCTGAGTCAAGACAAATAATTAGCTAGTTCTTACCTGCTTGTGACCTGGCTCTTCAGGTTCATACATACTTTCATAGCTCTGATGATAATTTTGCCAGAAGGGTAGTGCAGATTTGCCATTTGATTGTAACTGGTTGAGTTAGGAACGTTACTACTTAGGCATCATTGTGAATGTCATAACTATCAACTGATATCCTGTTAATTTCATGTCATTTAGAATAGGAGGTATAATAATTCCCCTTTCTCCCAATTAGTTCTATCCAAATTGCAAGTCTTAAAAAACTGAGCCCCTGACTTGATTTTGGAGGAAGCTTTCTGTTAACAGGGTTGGACTTTCTTGAGTCAAAACTGACCTCCTTCCCTAGGATTGGTTTTTTTGGTAGGGATTCAGGGTTAATGATAGGCCAACAAGAAACCTGATTCCTCCCCAACTTGCCAACCTTATCAATACTAACATGATGTGAGGATCACCTTAAGGGATGTGGTCATATTCAGTGATTTGAAAGCTGGAGAATGGCTCTATGTCCAGGGATAGCTCCAGGGAACCCAGGAACTTCTCTTCCTATATCCCCCCCACAATCATAAAGGCTGTTTAGACAGTTTCAGATCTGTAATTAATTCATTTCAGTGTGATTCAAGGGCTTTTTCTCTCCATTCCCAGTGGTGACAGATTATGAAGCACATTATAGGCTTTGCTTTCATTGTGGCACCTTCTATCATATATCCTTGTACTGCCTTAGCTAAAGAACCTCAGAAAGGGCAAGGATGCAGTGAAATAATGAGGGCACTGAAATAGCATAGTTGTTTGTTGTTAATTCTCTAAATTACATGTGTGGTAGTCTTAATTCAGAGAGCATCATACTAATAGTGTCCAACATGCAGTATTTGGAATTAGTATGATTATGAATCGATAGGAGCTTTAGAATATGTAACTTCTAGAACCACCCAAGATATCCATTCCTTGATAGATTGTGGGGCTTTGGGTGACAATGGAGTCAGGGCTCTGATAGAGCCAGAGGATTCTATTTCAATATAGGAAGACTGGAAAATACAGGGGATGCTACCAGGTGAAACTACCAGGCTAGATCAGAACAAAACTATTTTCTTTAGATATCAGGCATGCAGACAGTCTGATTCTAGGGGTAGAAGAAGTACAAAGAATATCCCTGGTTTAGCTTGACACTGGAAACACAATCCAGTGTTGGCCTGGAAAACAGGAGTACAGGTACTTACTAATCTGCACAGCATTGCTCCACAAAAAGAATCCTCTACAGTATCTAGGCCCCAGGTGTGGCAATGGTTCTTGTAGGGTTATTCCCCAAATTGGCCTCGATTATGAGAATATCCAAAAAATCTTTAAGAGGTAAAAGGCAGAGTATCGACTCTCCCATCTCATACCAAACCCATGACTGTGATACTGAGCTGCCTTTTAGTTGATCATTCTGATGGGCTGAACAAAATGGGTAGGGATTCATTTATCACCATTCCCAACCTTTAGAAGATGCTCCTCTATCATTCTGTGCATGAGAGAAAAGGAGAACTGAGACTATCTAACTTTCTTTGGTTATTCTCTTGACTTAATGTGAAAACAGGGTATATTTGAATAAAATGTATGTCCCAGGGTCTGAGCTGATGCCAAAGACTTTGGTGCATGTTGGCCCAATGCTGGTACCTGGGATACTATTGTTGCACTTAGAGTTTATATTTTAATGGATATAAAAACAACTGTGAGAGACACTTGGGCTCACAGTCTTTTTGGGTTTTTAAAACACAGACCTCTTTTGGTTCTTCTACATGTTTGACCATTCCTTCTCAGCTTCCTTTAATGAATCTTTATCCAGGTTAATGCCAACTAACCATGGGTGACCCCTAAGGCTTGATTCTGTGCCCTCTTCTCTTCTCCTTCTATATTACTTCATTTACTGATCTCATCAGTTCCCCTAGATTCAATGATCATCTCTATGCAAATGATTCTTAGATGTATTTATTCAGCCCTAACCTCTCTCCTGACCTCTAGTTTCAAACATTCAACTGCTTATTGGACATCTTGAACTGAATGTCTTATAGACATCTTAAACTCAACATGTCCAGAACTATATTCTTTCCCCCTAAAACATCACCTTCTTCCTAAGTTCCATATTACTGTAGAGGGAACCACCCTCTAGCCAGTCATCTGAGCTTATAAACTGGGAGTTATCTTAACTCCTTACTCTATCTCACCTTCCATACCTAAAAAGTTGCCAAATTTTACTGATTCTGCCTTCATAACAGCTTTCCTAATAGCCTCTTTCTCTCCTCTGACACTTCCATCACTCTGGTACAAGCCCTCATCACCTCATGCCTTGTCTATAGCAATAGTCTTTTAGTTTGTCTCCCTGAATCAAGTCTCTTTCCACTTCAGTCATCCTCCTCTCAAGATCAAAATGCTCTTCCTAAACTACAGGTTTGTTCATGTCACCACTTCCCCTCCTACCACAACCACTCCCACTCCCAAATTCAATAAACTCCTATGGCTTCCTATTGCCTCAAAGATCAAATATTAAATTTCCTGCCTGGCTTTGAAAGCTGTACAATATTTAGGCCTTTCCTATCATTCTAATCTTCTTAATCCTATGACACTGGCCTCCTTGCTTTTCCTTGCATATGACACTTCGTTTTCCAACTTTGTGTATTTTCACTGGCTTTCACCCATGCCTGAAATGCTGTTCTTCTTCATCTCTACCTCCTGGCTTCCCTGGATTTCTGCAAGTCTCGACTAAACTCCTACCTTCTGTGAGAAATCTTTCCTAGCCCCTGTTAATCCTAGTTTCTTTCTTCTGATATTATGCCCAGTTTATATAGTGTATATCTGGTTTGTACAAAGTGGTTTGCATATTGTCTCTTTGCATTAGATCGTGATCTTCCTGAGGGCAGGTACTATTTTTGTCTTTGTGGATCTAGCCCTTAGCACAGTACCTGACATATGGTAATTGCTTAATATATGTTCACTGATGACTATATCTAGCCTGTTGAAGGCTGAAAAAGATTGCAGTCAGAAATTAGGTATGACCATGTTTTCCCTCCCATGCCCCAACTCAAACTCCCTATTACCTCCAGGATCAAACACTAAATCATACGTTTGTTTTTTAAAGCCTTTCATAACCCACACCTTGCTACCTTTTCAGTCTTCTCACACTTTTTCTCCCCTCCACACACTTTACAATTCAGACACTGACCTATTTGCTATTCCTCCTTACCTCTGCCTCCTAGCTTCCTTAGCTTCCTTCAAGACTCAGCTCAAATCCCACCTACTGAAGGAGGTTTTTTCTGGTCCCTCACAGCTAGTGCCTTCCCTCTATTACCTTTCATTTAGATCATATATTTTATATGTACACAAAGACCATGTTTTTGCCTGTTTTTGTATCCCCAGTGCTTAGCATAGTGCCTGGCATAGAGCAAGTGCTTAATAAATGCTTATTTACTATTTTGTTCAATTTCATGAATTCTTTAATGTTAACCCATATTGATATGGTGCTTTAAGATTTACAATGAATTTTCCTCAGAAAATCCTGTAAGGAATTTTTTTTTCTTCAACACTTCCAGGACCCGTGATTTCCTAGATGTGAATATACCCTCCTGGATAGCAATTGCTATCCTCAGTAACTCAATGGATCATCTAAAAAACTTGTTAAAGCTGAAAACTTCATTCCTCACAGTCACCCCATGGTGAAGGCTCTGGATTGAGCAGGGCTAGTTCCCAGACAACTTATATTCAGATGTTATCCGGCTTAGATGGAACTTCCACAGCTTAAGCTCTACTGGCAGAGCCTTTGAGACTGCAAGACACCTCCATACCATGTGAGGCATTGGACTATGATGTCAGAGGAGGTGAGCTACATAATTCATGACTCGTTCTAATTTTATAGATTAGGAAACTGAGGATCAGAAAAACTGAAGTGATAGTCACACAATAATTCTTGATTCTTAGATTCTTTGATCATTCTATGTAAAGATATTAATTCACACAGTTGGAGTTTGAGAGAATATCTATTCTTTGCAGAATTCTGAACCTGAGAAACTTCATAGAAACAGGAATCTTATTTGTATGATCATTATTACTTTCTGTGGCACAGTAGATGAAGTGCTAGACTTGAAGTTGGGAAGACCTGAATTCAAAGTCTGTGCTAAATATATGACCTTAAGATACTTAACATCCCTGAGTTTTTGTTCCTTATTTGTAAAATAAAATTATATCACAGGGCTGTTGTGAAGATCAAATGAATTGAAGTGTTGTATACTATTACTTAATACTGATTTTATATAGTCACCATCATCATCATTAATATTATTATTATTATCAACATCATCAACATAATAAGGCCAAGCCATCTATCTGCTGATGACTGTTTCCTGAGAATAAAACTGGATATTCTGTCCTAGGAAATGTACCTTTCAAGGAGGCTTCTTCTTTTAATTATACAAGATAAAATACCACTGAATTTAGTTAAATGCTAATCATGGTAGCCTCTGAGGATGCAGTGGGTATTACAGATGACCTTAGCTCACGGGCATTGACAGGCAAACCCCTGAAGAACAGATGCACTTTATGGGAATGAGATGACCTGGTATTAACTGTCTTTTCAAATTTCTTTAGTAACTGTATAAGTTATTGGACAAGAAGTATCCAGGTCTATTCCCGTCACAGAATCATTTTGGGCAAGAACACACAGAATTTAAAAACAACCTAGAATGGCCATCCCTTGTCTTGTATCTTACTTGAATCCAAAGGGCCCTAGAGAAATTTCCCCATCATAGGACAACCAACCTGTCCTTAGATGGTATACATAATGGAGGAGGCTATACTGTTGATGGAATCTTTGTTAAAAATTAAAAGTTTCAAAAAACAATTAAAAGTTTCTGGTTTTATAAGGCAGATTAAAGGTGCTGTGGAGAAAATGCACAGTAGGACCTGGAAAAAGAAAAGCTAATTTATATGACACTTTAACGTTTGCAAGAGACTTTACATATACTATCTCAGTTGACCCTCACAAAAACTTTGGCTAAGTGCTATTATTATTGCTATTATGCAACAAGTCAAGGGATCTATCCACTGTACCACCTAGATGAAAAAAAAAGATTGAAGAGGCTTAATGGTGACTGTATGACCCCACTTGCTGACCTGATTTCATTGGAAATTGTCACATAAGGGTCAGCCTTCTTCACTCCCATCAGAAGTAGGAGGAGGGAGTCAGGAGTAGAAATACCATCCTTCCATTGGTACCATTTTGTATAGGCCCATACAGGATCATATGGGACACAGCCCAAGCTAGAGTTGAGGGAATCTATCTTCCAGAATGCCAAAAACTTAAACTGTGGGAAGCATCCCGAGTTGATCTGCTCCATGAATATTGGCTCCCTAAATTTTTGCAGACTCCTATGGCTTTAGATTCTCTACCTGGTTTTAGTAATCTCAGTTCCTTGGATATTAATGCCATGTAGTTCCTCTGGTGAGGGGATAGTTTAACCATCAGATTATGTCTGTTCTCCCATATCAACTCTGAACCCCTAGCCTTAAGCAAGGGATAATACTTTCCTGTCTTTAATCCTTTGTAGGAAAATTTCTGAATTACTGGCAAACTCTCCTGCCTGAGGTGGCTGTATAATGTTTCTAAAGTGTAGATCAGAGTATATCACTCACCTGCTCATTAAACCCTCTTTTACTTCTAGAACCAAATACAAATGCCTCTGTTTGGCATTTAAGCCCTTTCACACCTAGGTTCCAATCTACCTTTCCAGCCTTAGTAGACATTAATCCCATTCTTACACTCTACAATCCAACAGAAATGACCTTGCTGCTGTTCCTCACACATGACATTCTGCTTTCTATATTCATATAGTTGTCTACACACTCCTCTCTTATCTCTACTTTTTAGAATCCTGAATTTCCTTTAAAGTTTGGCTCAGATGACACTTCCTACATGAGACCATTCCTGATCCCCCTAGTATGTCTTCATCAATAAAATCCTTTTGTGTTTATTTTGTGTATGCATAATTTTTATACTCATGTGTAAAAGAATAAATTCCTAGAAGGAAGGCCACTGTTTCATTTTTATCTTCATATACCAGAACCTAGTATATTCATTGGTGCACATATTTGTTGATTGATGAGGTAACACATACTTGGATTAGGGTGTTTGTTCCTGTTATCACTGTTCCACCTGACGATTTGGTGAGTAAAGGCTATTCATTTGACTGTAGTAGCCTGTGATTACTACCACACAAAAAGCAGTGCTCCTGATTGGTGAAGATTGGCCCAGTTGCTTCAGGAAAAGAACCAGCTGGTGAGTTCCACACATTTAGCTTGCTGAGGTTATCCAGTGTGAAGGCATTGGGTCTGGGTTATGCTCCCATTGAGCTTGTTTGCTAGGTCCATAGGACCTGAAGAACCTCTGACCCTGCTGCTGAAAGGACCTTTTCTTCTTCCATCTCTTGTGAGTCTCCTAAGCCTGGTCATTGGCTTAGAACAGGACTGTCCTGTCATCTTTATCCCTAAGGAGAACAAAGCCCTATTATGGGAGCTCTTTTGATCCATGTGTTCTGTAAAGCTTTGATGATTCTGACTAGGTGATCTTGTGGTGGTAAGGGAACCACCAGCAGGCCAATGGTCTGTGATGAAATTTCTCTCAGACATGCTCAAAGCAGACAAAAATGAAATTTCATATCTAATTGCCTCATGTCAGGTAGGCTGCCCAGTGGATAGAGCACTGGATTTGGAATCAGGAAGATCTGAGTTCAAATCCAACCTCAGGCATTAACTAGCTGTGTGACCTGAGCAAGTGACTTAATCTCCGTTTAACTTAGTTTCCTCATCTGTAAAATGGGGATAATAATAATATCTACTTCCCAGGGTTGTGAGGATCAAAAGAGATAAACAGTTGCATAACAAAATTGATTGAGAATAGTCAGGAGTAGAACAAGGACATCCACTAGCCATGACAATTTGAAGGCAAAGACAGAGGAGAGGAGGAGGATGGAAAGCAGTGGAAAAGATGTGAAGCTTCACTCTGCAGCAGATGGGGAACCAAAGGATTTGGAGCAGCACACCTGGGTCTCATGAACAATTTAATGGAAGTACTCATGCGTGTTTTCAGGGTTTTCTGTTTTAAGGGAGATTCTAAACTTCAGAAATTCTCTTTGTAGTGAAAGAGAATTCCCAGTAGGTTAGAGCTTCCTTGTTTGCCCCTTCCTTTTTGTCATGTAGTAATTGTTACAGAGAAAGGAAAGTGTGGAGAAGGGCTACCTAAGATCCAAGACAGTGCTGCCAATTCAGTTCAATTCAAAAATTATTTATCAAGTGCATGCAAGGCACTCATTCTAGCACACGAAAAGAGAAATAAGACAGTACCTACGAATAGCTTACATTCTTTTGGGGATTTGGGAGGGGCACAGTGCACAAAGTATCTATGCAAAACACACATAAATTCAAAATGATTTTGGGAGGGGAACAGCTGAGAGGATCAGAAAACAGCTCTTGTAGGAGAGGGCTCCAGAGCGGAATTTTGATAGAAGCCAGTAGCCAGGGAAAGCATTATGTAGATTCTAAAGGACAAAAGTGAAAAGAGAGTGAGAGCATTTCAGGCACGGGGTAAAGCCTACACAAAGAAACCGAGACTGGAGTTGAAATGCCTTGTGAGAGGAGTAACAATAAGAGCAGTTTGACTGGACTGATGAGTATAAGAAGGTATAAGGTAGGCTGTGAAAGGATTGGAAATGTCAAATAGAAGAGTTTAGAGAAATAATAGGAAGCCATGAAAGTTTAAGTGAGAGAGTGACATGGTTAGATGTATGCTTGAGGAATATTTCTTTGGCAGCTATGAGAATGGATGAGAGAAGAGGGAGAGGAGCCAAAGAGAACAATTAGGATAGGGGTTCTTTAACCTTCCTTTATTCCATGGACCCCTCTGGCAGTCTGCTGAAGCCTATGTACTCTTTCTCAGAATAATATTTTTTCAATGCATAAAATAAACAAGAAGTAATAAAATTCAGGTAAAGGAAGCCAATTATAACAAAATGCAATTATCAATATTTAAAAAAAATAGTTCATAAACCTCAAGTTAAGAACCCCTGAATTGGGAGATTATTGCAATAGTTTAGACAAGAGGGAATGAGGGCATGAACCGAGGGTGGTAACTATATATCATGTACAGTGAATAGTAATAATAGCATTTATATAGTACTTTAGGGTTTGCCAAACCTTTTATAAATATGGGAGATAGGTGCTATTATTATTTTACAAGTAAAGAAACTGAGGCAAAGGTTAAGGGATTTGCTCAGTGTTGAACACTAGTAAATGTATGAAGCAAGATTTGAACTCAGATCTTCCTGACTTTAGGTCCAATGCTCTGTCTACTGTGCCACCTAACACCTTCTAGAGAATAGTAAATAGACCAGTTATTTGTAAGCAGTGAACTATATGGTCTCCTAGTACACATCAGTTTGAAACCCCTCTTAAGAGTTAAGACTTAAGAGATAACAAGCTATGTTTACCAGTCTCTTTCTGAAGGTGGTTGAACATAAGAATGTTCACTAAAATCTAAAACTGTTGTGATACCCAGTGTTCAAATTGGCAGTCAGTTCCTCAGTTCATTTTCTCTAATAATTCTCTGTTTTCAGGGCAGTGACATATATTGTGTTCTGCCCAAAATCACTTGAAGGTAACCTTGTTTTCGATATCAACTAATAAAACAGGATCCTATTTAGCTAGGGATGAAGATGGTTGCTTAAGAACAACAGAAAATGACAATGATGGATTTTTCCAACTGTTTGATTTGAATATCTATTTTAAAGGGCCAATTAGGATGTGCCATCCTTCTGCATGAAAGGGACTAGGGTTAAAGCACTAGCTTCCAATAAAACTCCTGATTGTCATATAGATGTGAGGGGGCACACACAATTTAACAACTGCTATGCAAGGTATTGAGAGTAGAAAAAATGGAGGGGGGGAGAGAGAGAGTATCTGTCTCTGCTTTTTCAAGCCACATTCTTTCCACACTGTGCAAATTACATCCAAAAAATCTTTTGGTCCAACCCGTTCTGCAGCTTTGCCTATAGATCCACTGTAAGACTACTAATACCAAGCATAGAATTATTGACTAGCTGTCTCACAAAGGTCAAGATATTTTGGTGACTCTAGTAAGAGCTGTTTTTTTGTTTTTTGTTTTTTTTATTTTATTGTTGTTGGTAAAGTACAGAGGGCAAAGTCCAGATTTAAGGAAATCTAGAAAAAGCTAGGGAACATAGAATGATTTGTTGAATGGATGCACTGTTGTTTCTATTTACCTGTAGGTCATGGAGTAGGCTCATGCAAACCCACAGAGGAAAGGCCTAAACCTCCTTCTTCCTCCTCTGCTTATCCCCCTCTCCCCACCATTATTTTCCTACATGGGAGAATGTTTCTGCTGGAGAAGAGCTCACTATGGTCCCAAATGAGAACATATTCTGGGGTGAGAGGGGAAGAGCAGGCACATACATCACTAGATATTCTTCCAGGAACATAGTAGGGCTATCTATGTCACTGCATTGCTGATGTTTGTCTAAAAGGGAAAGTGACATTATTGAAGATACATACATTACGCATTTACTATGTACATGCAAGATAATGTGTTAGGCACTGGATAAGCAAAGGTTAACTTGTCCATGCCCTCAAGGGACCTGCATTCTCTTGGTCAGGAGGGGTGTGGCACTTACTCAGGTAAATGTAATACCTGGTAGACCAGCACAGTGACAAAGGAGAAAAACAGATAAAATGTTCTGAGATAATTTGGGGATGGAAAGAGCATTTTAAGTAGAGAGATTAGATTTAGTAGCACATAACCTAAACCTTAAAAGATTCTGAAAGGCAAAGATGAAGAGGGAGTGTATTCTAGGCTTGGGGGTAGAATGGGAATGGTCCATTGAAATTGGAAAATGACCCTTGAAATTCTGAAAACATCTAAATGTAGAGTGTGTGAATGTAAAATAAGAATGGAAAGATAAATTGGCACAAAATTATACAGCTTAACTACATTCCACATTATGTTTCTATTTTATCATTAAAAAGAATAGGAAGACACTTAAGGTGTTCGAACACTTGTGAGCACCGGGGTGACAAAAGTCAAACCTCTGCTTTGGGAAGATTATTTTGGCAGCTCTGTGAAAGATGAATTAGAGAGGGAAGAGACTAGGGTCAAGGAGACCAGTTAAGAGGCTATTATAATAGTCCAGATAAAAATTGAGAAGGTTCCAAACAATGAGAGTAGCAGTATGAACTCAGAAAGCAGGGCAGATGTGAGATATGGTACAGGTAGCATCGTGTCAGGACCTGTTAACTGATGGGATATAGGGGAAGATGGGAGGAGAGGGAAAGGTCAAAGATGATTCCATGGTTTTGAAAGGGAAAATGGAGGTGACTACCACAGAATTAAGGAAGGTGGGAGGAGACAATGACCATAGTGGTACAGAAAGGGTAAAGAGGCTTAAGGACAAAGTTCTTTCGTACATGTTGAGTTTAACATGTTGAGAAGCTATCCATGTAGAGATGTACAGTTGGCAAATGGAGACATGGAGACTGTAGATCAGGGAAAAGATAAGGACAAGATATGTGCATTTGAGAAGTATGTGCATTAAGCTCACAATTGAACCTGTAAATATGGATCAGAGGACAAAGGGAAAAATGAAGAGAAGTGACAAAGCATCGAAAGGATATCTAAAAAAATTGTTAGTAACATAGATATTTCCACATACAAAAAGCTTCATCATGGGTAGACAGAACATATTTATGTCAGTTTTCCCCCCAGCTAGCTGTGGAATCTTGTTATTTTACCTCTCCCAGTATTTGGTCCAATTTTCCTTAAAGACAAAAAGGGTGGTCATGTGACCAAGAATAGGGAGACCATTTTCTCCAATCCTCAGAACCTTTAAAACATTTCCAAAATAGAGGTTATGTGCCAGGGATAAAGCAAGCTCAGCTGTTTCCATAGAGGATGCCAAGAAGCCAAATAAGGTAGAAACTTGATGACCTAATATCAGAGAAACCCAATACCTTTAACCTCTAATGAGCACTCATTGAGGACCATCTCCTTCACTGTCCATCAGTCTTACAGTAGCAAGGTTGCCCAAGTGGACCCATGGTTTGCAAGAGAATTCAGTTCCACTACCCCACTCCACCTCCCTTTTCCTACAACTTTGGAGATCCAAACTCCAAATGACAGAAACTTGATCACTTGCAACAGCCCTGGGGCACCTTGGCCTGAACAAGAGGAACTGAGGAGCTGGGTAGGACACATATCCTAGTTTGTCATAGATTTCAATTCTAAACCCTGACTTCATCCCTACCCCTAACCCTACCCCCCCTTACTCCTAATAATGTGGAGATTCAAAGAGCAAAAATTTACTTAGGCTTTGATAGTGGCATGGCAGGATTTGGTGCCAATGAACCAGAGTAATGAGAACAAGAAAAAATATATATGTGGGGAACTGTGTGGCACTCCAAAAAGCCTGAGGCAAAGAGCCCAGCATCTAGGCCTGTCCAACCAGAAGTCAGCTGGGGCAAAAATCATGTCTAGTGAACCATGAATTGCCCATCATGGGAGGAGAAACTGCAGTCAGAGGAGAGGGAGTCAGAAAGTAAATAATAGGGGAAAAAAATGGAGCAGGAAGGAAAGGGATGAAAACAAAGATAGTAGGAGAAAGAAAACTCAAAGACCTTGAGCACAAGAAGATAAACCAAAAGGGAAGACATTGGAAACAGAAACATAGCCTCCATATCTATTTAAAGAGCTCCAGAATTTATAATAGATACTGCTAAACAAAGGAACATGATTCAACACCTGATGTGGCAGAGGATCCTTTTGATTTAGAGGAGAGCATGGAACCACACTACACTGTTCCTGAATTGTTCAAAAAATAAATAAAAAATTTGAAAGCAGAATTTATGGCCTGCACAGAAGAAACAATTGGCAGAATGGAAAACTTGAATCTACAGTGGCAAGCCTTCCCCCCAAAAAGAAAAAAAAGAATAGCTGATTTTGAATGCAAATACACACAGTTCCATGACAATCTAGTGGAAGAGAAGCAAAAATCGATAACATTAAGAGAAAGCATGCTCTCCATACAAGCAAAACATAATCATCTCAAAGTTAGGATGCATAAAGACAACTTAAGGATTATTTGTCTTCCAGAAGAATACAAAATCTAGAAATTGAACACTATTTTGCAAGAAATAATACCAACCCCCCCCAAAAAAAAACTGTTCAGAAATAAAGTATCAATTGAAAAAGATTTACGGATTACATTTAAAAAAAAGAGACAGGTTTCAAAATCCAAGACATGTAGTGGTTACACAACGTTCCATTGAGAAACAACAAATTTTGCAAGTGACCAGGAGAAAGACCTTTGACTACAAAAGAAAGGAAATTTGAATAACACAAGACTATTCTATACCCACCAGAAAATATAGGACAGAATGGAATAATGTATTTCGAAGAGCAATACAACTAAAAATTCAGCCCAAGGTGACCTACTTTGTAAATCTGAGTCTAACCATAAATGAAAAAAAAAAAGATGCACATTCAATAATAAAAGGTGTTTGAAACATTCTTAGAATGAAAACTATATGGGAAGAGATTATTTGCTTCTCAAATACTCCAGACAACAGAAATACAAGAAGGGTAAACAAACACAACAAAGAAAGTGGCCACCAATAAAATAAAAACAGAGAGGCCATTAAGAGACATTTCTCTAAATGTACATAAGAAAACAAGCATAAAAGCAGAAGTCAAATAGAAGTGATAGTAGGCCTGAAACATCATAAACTAATCCTCACAATACTCAGCCTACAGGTGACTGGATGATTTGTTTGTTCATTTTTTGGTGGAATTAAATTACATAATGGGAAGGCGCATAAAAATGCACAGTGAAGGAAAACACAATTCCTCCTGTGGTCTTAGGAAGAAAAGAGGCAGCAGGAGAAGGGACAAGGAAGCAAAGGGAGAGATTGAAAAGGAGGGAAAGAAAAGGAGAATCTTGTTGTAATGTCAGGAGTGAGTACCACCAAAGAATGCTTCTATGGGTAAAGACATATATTCTATAAGAAAAGATGGAGACTTTACAATATATCTGCAGGGATTTGTTGCTTAGAGACAGCACTCTTCCTGCTCAGGAAAAGGGAAATTCAAAGTCTTGGGAGTAATTTACACCCAGAAGAGTGGAAGGGCATGGGCCTAGGGAGGAGATTTTTAAGGCAAATGGGGAAAAACAATTACCAAGGAGTGGAATAAACATTTATAAAGCACCTAATATGATCCAGATACTGGATTAAGTGCTTTCCAAAATTTCTTATTTGATCCTCATAATAACCTTATAAGGTAGTTACTGCTATTTTCCCCATTTTACAGTTCAGGACACTGAGACAAACCAAGGCTAAGTGACTTGCCCGGGGTCACACAGCTGGTAAGTGTCTGAAGCCAGACTTAAACTCACTATAGGCCCAGTGCTATATCCACTGCATCACCTAGATATTATTTGAAGGAAGCAGTATTTTTGTAAGAGTGAGGAAAAACAGAAAAAAAGGGGGGGATACGGAGGAGACAAGCTTTACAAGGCAATAATGTAAATTGTGTAGAAGAGAATACTCAAAATAAGTAACTCAAATCCCATGAAGAATATGGAAAATAACAAAAGACTAAATAAGTAGAAGGGCCATGAGCCAAAGAATAAAAGTCTGGAAGAGAAAGGGAAGATAAATAATGAAGAAAGTGAGGGAAATAAATAATTTTTACAAAAAGTGAACGAAAGTAAAATTAAAAAACTAATGAATAAAAGAAATTGAAGGGGAGAAGAGAAAGAAGGATTTTACTTAACTTTTAAGTGAGACAAAAAAAGGGAAAAAAGTAAACAACCAAATAAAAGCAAGCAAGAAAAGAACTAATGATCAAAAATCCAAAACCAGGAAACATGATTAAAAAAATAAAATGAGAGTGGAAGGGGCTTAAGAATGAAGGAAAGAGAGCTGGTAGAAATAGGGCCATCACACACACACACACACACACACACACACACACACACATTAAGCCAAAATAACTGGAAATATATTACTGAATTTATAATGGAAGAAGGGGGGAAATGATAGTTTTTGGGGAAAATAGTATTAGAAATAAATGGAGGAAAATATAAAGCTAATTCTCATAACTAAATGTGAATGAATTAAACAATCCAATAAAATGAAAAAGAGTGATAAATTGAGTAAGAAAACAAAACTCTACCATCTAGTGCTTTTAAGAAATATGTTTTAAAAAGAGAGATAATCTACACTGAATAAAAATGAGGGGCTAGAAAAAATTTATTATGCATCAGATGACCCTAAGCCATGAGTGTCAATTTACATTTTAAGTAATATAACTAAGGAGATATATTTTGAAGTCAAACAAAATAGTAACAGAATTCCTTTAGAAGATGGCCTAGAATATTCAGAGAAATAATAAAGGGAGCATAGCATTACCAGACTTTTAACTATATTATAAAGTACTAGCCATCAATACTATTTAGTACCTGTTTTAAAAAAAAGTAGATGAATGTAATAGACTAAATAATCAAGAAACAGAAGCAAGTGAAAATAGTTGTTCAATGTTTGATAAACACAAGAACATGAACTACAAGAGGACGGATAACATTTCTGAGATTACTGGGAAAATCAGTAAACAGCTTGACAGAGATTACCATTAGATAACATACACTTCATTAAACTCAGAGTGGATCTGTGAACTGCATGTAAAAAAAGTTTTACCATTAAAAAAAATTAAAAGAGAACATCAGGTACCTTCACAGTGAATTATGGTTAAGGTAAGAACAATGGTAAGGTAGGGGAAAATTGCATCAAATACCACTGATAAAAGTTTGATGTCCAAAATATTCAGGGAGCTGGCAAAAATAAGTAGCAAGAAGATCCTTTCCCTAATAGAGTGGTGGTCAAAGAATATGAACAAACAATTTACCAATCATTTGCAAATTATAAATGGCCACTCAAAAGATACGGACCAAATCACTCATAATGAAAGAAATACAAATTTAAAAGAACTAAGGTTTTTCTTTGATTAATACAAATTGGCCAACATGATGAAAAATGAGAATAGTCAATGCTGGATATAGCTGTTAGACTATGGGAATGTTGATGCATTATTCTGGGCAGCTAGTTTACTCTGTGGATAGATTGTCTGCCCTGAAGTCAGAAGGCCCTGAGTTCAAATGTGGCTTCAAATGCTTATTATGTGCATGATCCTGTGCAAGTCACTTAACCCTGTTTGCCTCAGTTTCCTCATCTGTAAAATGAGCTGAGAAGGAAATGGCAAACCACTCCAGTATCTTTGCCAAGAAAATCCCAAATGGAGCCATAAAGAGTCTGACATGATTGAAAATGACTCCACAACAACAAATGTAGTTTTGGTGGACTTGTGAATTGGACCAACTATTCCAGATTTTTGTTTGGAATGATAACCCAAAATGTCAATGTTAAATTGTCAATACTGACAGGGCTTGAGCACTTGTACTTGGACCGTACTTCCAAGATCATATTTCTCTCTAGCCTCAAAATATTATTCCTGACAGTTTCCCTCCAGCCCAAGGACCCTATCTTTGGCAGTAACTCATGAGTGGGCCCAGTGACTCAATCTAAGAAGAAGCTGATATCTGTAGAATTTCCCTTGTGCTATCTTGTACCAGCAGAACTATCAAGTACTGATGCCCACAGTTATCATATACAATTCAGAGGTCAAGCAATAGACTTCAATTCCTGAAACTATCTTGTTATAGACATAACAGTCCAAAAATATACCCCTTAGAAAATTCCCCCTCCCCTCAATTTTGATCAGTGAATGACATAGTTGTATGTTAGTGCCTAATTAGCATACTTGCCACTACTTTTCCTATATGAGCCTTAGCATTATTCCTGTTAGGTTGCAAGTTTCCTAAGGAGCTTTGCCCACCATGGCAGAATTCCTTCAGGATCTCTGTCTGCTATATAGTGTAACAATAAATCTTTGCCACCTTGGCCTAAAGAATGCTTAGGTCTGTGAATTCATTCCAGATGATCCTATCCTATACTCTAGTCTTTGAGGGGTCTGGACCTCTCAGACCACTACAAAGGTAGTTTTGGTGAACTTGTGAATTGGACCAACTATTTTGAATTTGTTTGGAATGATACCCCCAAAATGGTTAAGTTGTCAATAATCTTTGACCAGAAATACCAGCATTAGCAATGCCCTAAGATAAAACCAATGTCCTACTATATATCAACAAGTCTTGCAGTAGAAAAGAAATGGAAACAAAGTAAGTATCTACTGTTTGAGAGCTGATTGTAAAAACAGTCAACAACAACTCTGGCATGTGAATGTCATGAAATATTGTTTTGTAGTAAGAAATGACAAATAAGAGGAATTCTCACCATTTATTAAAAAATATTTTGTGTTACTGATGAGGTCTAGAGGTTAGGGGTCCTGGAATCCACAAATCACAACAAATGGGTCCTGCCTGAAAGAATTCGACCCAAGCCTTCTTTCAGCCAAAAACAAGGTTTATTGAAGCTTTGCCATATTAGCCAGACTCTTAAGGAATGTAGCATCTGTGGGTATTGGCTAGATTGTGAAAATCTGAGCATCTTAATGAAGACAAGATAGACCTTATATATGGAAAGACTGTGGGAAGGATCTAGGAGTGGCCAAGTAGTCTGTGAGGTAATAGAATTCCAGGGTAATGGAGCCTAGATAGGACCAAGGCCTGGGGCCATAGGGAGGCAAGACAATGGAGGGCCAGGCTAGGTCAAGGATAACAGAATTGGGGGATTGGGTGTAGCCAAAACGATGGAAACATGGGCTCAGGGGAACATCCTTGATCAAGTGGTAGAATTCAAGGACAGTCCAAAGGTTTTCTAGGGCCCATAGACAAATGGGGCCCAAAGTGGGACCAAGGTCTCACTTTGGGCCCATACTCCATCACTATCTTTGTTTGGAACTAGAGATGAATTATTTCATTGGTATAGGGATCTGCTGGTTAGGGAATTTTATCTACTAATGCTGACCAAGGAAAACTGTTCTTCAGTGAGTTCCCTGGGTCATTGAGTTGGTTAAGTGACCTGCCCTGTGTTGTAAGCCAGTATGTGATTGGTGAGTCTTGAATCAAAGTCTTGCTGCTTTTGTAGCCAGAACTCTGTCCATTCTGCCATGCTTTCTTTTGTTATATGACACCTTAGAGGAGAAACAACATGCTGAAAAATATCAGGGCTTTGTCCATTTAGACTCAGTTCTATTTTAGGTGTGATTCCTGTCAGAAGTGCCTCAATGGCATTGAGTTTGGATAAAGAAAACTTTCTGCAACAAAAAGAAAGAGAGTACAAGAAGTCTTTTTGGGTTTTGGTGCTGCCTAATTATCAAATGTGTTTTCCTGATTTTCTGTTCATTGCTAAACTGCCAAGCTTTTTAAGCAGCATATCTCGAGTAGTAAGCTGAAATAATTCTGTAGTACACTAAAGTTAGGTTTGAATTCGGAGCCCTGTTACCTCGGTATGCAATAATTTTGAGAGCATACTTGTAACACTTTCCAAATAATCATATAAAGTCTTAGACAAGATTGTTAACGTGAAAAAAACTTGTTCACTCCAAAAGATCAAGGGAAACTGAATTTTTGCTTTCTGACTTGAAAATTTCAAAATGTGTTGCTGTCTTCTGTCAACTGTCTTTAGTTATCCTACACACACACACACACACATACACACACACATACACACACACACACATACTTGCTCATTGCTTTAGATCATAAAGAATATTTTATTATTTAGCATTTTATAATGATTACTTCTCAGTGTTTTTTGGCAACCCTCAAGACTATAATGTGTAGGACAGTTGCAGGTCTGCATTAGTAAAAAGAGGTTTCTTCACTGGGAGTTCCCTATAACCAAAAATTCATGGTTCTTGATCCCCCAAATATGTTCTGCACAAGAGATATCATGGTCTAGTGGATAGAAGGCTCTCTGTAGATAGAAGACTATAGTTCAGTTCATAACTCTGACATATGGTAACTGTGAGACTATAGGCATGTCACTCAATTTTTTAGGGGCCCCAAAGCAACTCTCTTAAAATATATGTAAGGGGAATGTGTTATGTTGCCCTATACCTACATCAGTGGGGGAGTTTCCACTGGGAGTTCCTAACACAAATGATTTCAGGAAGATTTAAGCTCAAGTATGACCCCTTACTCATATACTGACTCATATACATTCCATCTGGGCAAACCACTTAAAATCAGTGGCCAGGCCACTCTATGACTATAAATTGCACTTAGGTAGCTAGGTGGCACAGTAGATAGAGTACTGGACCTGGCATCAGGAAGACCTAAGTTCAAATCTCAGCTTAGACACTTACTAGCTGTATGACCCTGGGCAAGTCACTTAACCTCTGTTTGCTTTAGTTTCTTTAACTATAAAATGGGATAATAATAGCACCTACCTCCTGGGGTTGTTGTCAGAGTCAAATGAGATTATTTTTGTAAGGCACATAGTAGGCAATATAAATGATGATGATGATGATGTGCCCATCTTCCTTAGTAGAGAAAGTTTCCTCATTAAGGGTTCTCTACATCAATAGAAATCACAAATTCAGTTTCTCCCATCATAATCAGAACTTATTATTTCAAAAGTAGCTGGTTTCAATATTTTTCTAACAAAATATTAGCTCAGATAAAAAAAAACTATGAAGAAATGCCTCAATGTAAGATTTGACATTTATCAGCAGTATTGCTCTGAGGTAGAAGACAATTAGCCCTTACTGTATGATTTAAATAACAATGGATAGCTATTTTTTTTTCTTTTTTTTTATCATTGACTAAAGGTTGCACATAAAATCACAGCAAAATGGGCTGCTGCCATGAGCACTTAAATAAGAGTGATCACCATTTGGTGAAGGCTTTCTGCACAAGAAAACATCATTTCACAGTCTGTTCACACCTGACTTTAAGGCACTTCACTAGGGAAGGGCAAAACAGTTTAGACACCCACAATAAGAACCAACTTGAACCTTATTTAACTTCCAAACCTCCTAAATTTCTTTAAGCCTGGGATAATTCCCACAAAGCCTTGCCTTACTTCCTCACAGCTCTCACCACCTGCCCTCTGGGAAATCAAATCTCTTTACTCAGAGAAACAAACACTACTTATACATTTCTTAACATTGGGGAGCTTCCCACATCGACTTGTGGTTCACTCATTGGTAAAACTTTAGAAAAGAAAGACTATTTAAACCAGTTGTTCTAAAATAGTCAATTTAACGGAAGGGCTATAAGGCATAAATTGGTTAAATGTTTGTTTTCTCCCAAAATGCACTTCTACAATTATAATTTTGAAATATAGAAAGTGGGCCCTATGCTGACAAGGGAAAAACTGAGGTGTGACTATAATGTAATGAGAAAGATTTGTATGTATGGCTTGTGATCTTAATAATTTATGGTCATATGGTCATATTGAAAACAACTCCAACCAACACATGACAATAGAGACTCTACAAAGGAGCTTGGCTATACTAGATGCCTGTTGTAAATTAAATTTACAAAATGCCCACATGGGGTTGTGTTAAGTTTCTAAACTAATCAAGTTTGAACATAGACACTGTATAAAAATAACTCAATTGTGGTTGAAGGGTGAAAACTTTGAGATATACAATTTAATCATTAAACCACCCAAGATAGGCACCAAGACAATAAGTAGAGGAACCTAGGAGCCTGGAAGATTTGGGCTCAGGTCTTGCCTCTGACACATATTTTCCAGGTGATCATGGACAAGTAAGTTATTTAACTCCTCAGTACTCCCAGTCAACTCTACAACTATATATTACAGATGAGTTCCAATGAGACAGCTAGATGGTGCTTGGCAGTGGATAGAGCACTAGGCTGGCAATCAGGAAGACATTACACTTGCTAGCTGTGTGTGACCCTGAGCAAGTCACTTATTCTTTGTTTACCTCAGTTTCTCCAACTCTAAAATGAGGATAATAACAGTGTTTTTGTCACAAGGTTGTTGTGAGGATCAAAAGAGAAATTTGTAAAATGTCTGGCATATAGTAGGTGCTTAATGAATTTTTATTCCCCTGCCAATCCCTTCATTTGTGAAGGAAATTTCCATATGAAGAATTCTCAATATGAATGAAATCACAGATCTGAAACACTGACAACAATTAAAAAAAAAAGATACCTGCAACGTTTATATTGAAAAGTGGATAAATTATCCATTATAAGATAAAAATTTGTTTGTCCAAGTTCCACTGACCCCACCAGACCTTCCTTCCCCTACCTTCTTTGGAGTGGAACTGATTAGCATCTGTGATAAACCCATCTTTGGAAAAGAAAGTGAAGATCAGATCATCTTCTCTACCATCCCTTCTCTTTCAATAATATTCAGTCTGTCTACTGGCTGCTTTTCCACTGCCTACAAATACACCCATGTCTCCTCCATCTTTAAAAACCCTCAATTGACTCAACCATCAGCACTAGCTAACATTCTATAATCTGTACAATCAGCGCTTCCACCTCCTTTCCTCTCCCTCTCTTAACTCTCAGTATTTTGGCTTCTGACCTTATCATTCAACTGAAACAACTCTCTCCAAAGTCACCATTGATCTCTTAATTGCCAGATCTAAAGGCCTATTCTTAATCCTCATCCTTCTTGACCTCTCTGCAGCCTTTGACACTGTCGATCACCCTCTTCTTGATACTCTCTTCTCTTGAGGTTTTCATGACACTTTTCTCTCCTGGTTCTTTTCCAACCTGTCTGACTGCTCCTTCTCAGTGTCTGTGGTTTGTTCTTCATCTAGTCTGTGCTAACTCTGGGTGTCCCTCAAGGCTCTCTTCCCTTCTCCCTCTATTTTTATTTACTTGGTGATCTCATCAGTTCCCATGGATTCGATAAACATTTCTATGTAGATGAGTCTCTCTGTCTCTGTCTCTCTGTTTCTGTCTGTCTGTCTCTCTCTGTCTCTCTCTTTCTCTGTTCTATTTGTTTAAATTAATATTTTTAAGTGAACAGGATTCTATCCTTTTTTCCTTCTAACCACTTCATTGGAAAAAATAAAAATAAAAATTTCCTGGAAATGAATATGCATAGCCGAGCAAAAGGAATTCTCTCATTGAGCATATACAAAAATATTTTTGTCTCATTTTTGCAACCTAAATACATTACTTCTCTATCAGAAGGTGGATACTTGCTTCATCAGCCTTCTTTTGGAATCATAGATAGTCATCATATTGATCAGTTTTTACAGCCTTGAAAATTGTTTGTTTTTATAGTGTTGCTGATATTGTAGAGACAGTTTACCTCTTTTAAAAAAATCATTCTTCAATAAAGTATTATGCAGATGATTCTCAGATCTATTTATCCCACCCCACCCTCTCTCCTAGCCTCCAGTCTCTCATTTCCAACTGCATATTGAACATCTTGAACTGTATGTCCTGTAGATATCTGAAACTCAGCATGTCCAAAACTGAACTCATTATCTTTCTCCAAACACCTTTTCCCCTTCCTAATTTCCCTTGGGCACTCCCATCCTCTTAGACACCCCAATTCTCAACCTACGTATCATCCATGATTCTTCGCTTTTTTATTACCTTCCCATCTCACATTCAATCTCTTGTCAAGTCTAGTCAATTCTGAATTCACTGTATCTCTCCTTTATGCCTCATACTCTCCTCTGACACTACTACCAGCCAGTTACTCATTGTCTCACAACTGGACTGTAACAATAGCCTTCTGTTTTGTCTCCCTGCCTTCTCTCTCCCTACTGAAGTCCATCCTCCACTTACCTATTAAAGTGATCTTTCTAAAGTGCGGGTCTGATTATCCCCACCTCCACCCCCAAACCCAACTTCAGTAAATTCCCATGGCTCAACTTTACCTCTGGGATCAAGTACACAAAATAGCGTAATTTTAAACTACTAAAACTTAAAGCTGCCCTAAGGCTTTTGGGATACCCAGTATAAAATCCTCTTTTGGTTTCAAAGGTCTTCATAACCTTCCTATCTTTCCAGTCTTTTTACACCTTACTTCCCTCCACAAAGTTCTAATGACACTGACCTCCTTTTACAAGACACTCCATCTTTCAATTTTATGCATTTTCACTGGCTTGTTTCCATTCCTGGAGTTCCTGGTTCCCCTTTATGCTATTGCCTTCCCACTGCGATTATTTCCTATTGATCCTGTATGTAACTTTTTTACACATAGCTTTTTGCCTCTTGTCTCTTCCTTTAGATTATGAATTCTTTGAAGGCAGGGCCTTTCCCCACCCCCTTTCTTTGTATGTCTAGCACTGACCATAATGCCTGGCACATATTAGGCACTTAATAAATGCTTGTTTATTTGAAATCGTCTAACCTAGATTCTTCATTTTACAGTTGAAGAAATCCAGCCAAAGAAAATTGAAATAACTTATGCAGATACTAAGCATCAGAGATAAGATTCAAGTGCAGGTCTTCTGCCTCCAACTTTAATACTATTATGCTTCCACCATATGCAATATCATGATGATAGAAATGCAGCAGCACTTATCCTTATACATTCACAGGTAGGTGGCCACTGATCACAGTATACTCAGTGGGTAGATTTAACTTTTTGGATTTTTTTTTTTGGCTAGGCAATGGGGTTAAATGACTTGCCCAGGGTCACACAGCTAGTATGTGTTATATGTCTGAGGCCAGATGTGAACTCAGGTACTCCTGAATCCAGGGCAGGGGCTTTATCCACTGCACCACCTAGCTGCCCCCTAGATTTATCTTTTTGCAAAAAAAAAAAAAAAGAAGTCTTCTTTACTTTGCTGTCATGTATAATGAGTGCCACTCCAAACTATGTTTTGCTAAAATAATAAAAAAAATAGTAGCTTTATATTGACAAACTATAGTCTTTGTCTTGAAAGGGGATTGAGGGGGAGGGAAAATATCATACACATATAAGTTGTTTCTGGTTATTTTTTTTTTTAGGAAATTGAGGTTAAGTGACTTGCCTGGGGTCATAGTTAATAAGTGTCTGAGTTCACATTTGAACTCAGGTCCTCCTGACTCCAGGGCTGGTGCTCTAACCACTGCACCACCTAGCTGCTCCCCACACGCATATAAGTTGCAAAAAAATAACAAAACAACAAAAGAAAAGCAAATAAATTATTTTCAAAATATTTAGGAATTTCTAATTAATCTTTTCAATATGTAAAAATATCATTTAATTAAATCTATTCATCTGAATTGAGTAGTTTGGGACTTGAATCTACTGGGTCAGGAATAGTCCTCATAAACTGAGCTATGTTATAAATGTACAATGAAAGTGCTGGCTTCCTTTCCTCTTTTTCTTCCTCTCCCCTTCCATAACTCTTTACTCCTATCAGCCAAATATTTAGATTCTTAGCAATTTTTGTCATTCACTCAGCGGGCTATGTTAGAAATATAGTATTTCCATTTTTAACTTTAATTTCACGTTGTGTAACCTTACTTCCACATCTTATCGGTGTCCCTCCTCCAGGCCATGTTTCTGTGAACCAATGTTCTCTGTCAGGGAAAGTTCACTGAGTCCTGGACATTGCCTGCCTCGAAGTAGAATTAATCTGGCCCAGCAAATTTTTAGAGAGAGTTTTGCTGTGGGAATCAGTTCAGTTGCAGCAAGGGAAAAGGGAGATTTCTAGTTCAGTCATTGATTGCTCACATGTAAACAACAGGAAGAATCACTTCTGACTTGGAACCAAAGCCTTTGCATGGCCAGAATAGAGAGCTGATATCAGTTCTTTGGGGGGGGTCTAAGAATCTAGAAGTTTGGGCTTCCAGAACAAAAATTCTATCTTGTATTAGATTCTCCCTGTCCTCCTCCACCCCTCCCCAAAAGCACATACAGAAGTACATATGCCTGGTACTGCATCATACCAACGAGGGACCACTGTGGATGAGACTAGCTCTCAGTACCCCAAGTCACTTCAGATTCATTCCCTATGCTTAACCAGAGGTTCTTCCAATCTCCCTCCTCCCCTGTTGATTTACCTGAGAATATCTGCAGCCACCTGGGAAAGAATTTAAGAATTTCTTTGTATGTGATCCTAGATAAAGCTATTTTGCTACTGTCATGAAATTGCTACCTTACACTATTTGACCAAGTGAGGCGAATTTGCCAATTTCACTATATGTTTTCTCCTAACTCAATTTTGTTATAGGCTGACAGAGCAAGCTGACATAGAAAGGGGAAGGGTACACTGGGAAAATGTAAAATGTAAGAGCATTGTCTACATTAGCCTCACTGTATAGACTAGACTCTCAGTTACATGTCATCACATAGAAACAATCTGAGTGGGCCAACCTTTAATGAGAGTTTTAAACTCAAATTGCTAATAAACTGGGCTAAATTCTTGTTTTCAAAATGCCCTCTTTAAAAATCAGTTTTGTTGATTCTTTTTTCCCCCCAAAGTCATTTCACAATATGCCCCTGAATCAATCAAGAAAGCATTTTTTTTGACTACTATGTAGCAAACACTGTGGGAGTTGCTGAGAACACAAATAAAATAAGGAAAAAAATTCCTGTCCTCAAGGAGCTCATATTCTATTGGGGCAGACAACAACGTAAAATGCAGCAGAGAAGTTGAGAAGGATTAGGACTGAGAAAAAAACATCATATTGGCAATTAAATCTGTGGTAAAATGGAAGAAACAGTTTCAGTCCAGTGATGGGGTTAGAAACTAGATTGCAATGTATTGAGGAGTGAGTGAGAGGAAAAGAAGAGGAAGTAGTGAGTGTTGACATTTTTCAAGTTTGGCTACAAAACAACAACAATTTGTTTGGTGCCTACTGTGCGCCAGGCATTGCATTAAGCACTTTGTGAATATTATCTCATTTGATCTCCACAACAGTCTTGAGATGTAGATGCTATTATAATCAATAGTCAATAAACATTTTTTTAAAAGTGCATAATAGGTGCCAGGCACTGAGCTTAGTGCTGGGGATAGAAAACAAAACAAAACAAAAAAAGGACAGTCCCTACCCTCAAGGAACTTATAATTGAGTGGGGGAAGACAAAACATAAAAGAAAGCTAAAAAAGGGAGACAGAGGAAACCCAGCTCAGGGGTAGGATATTCACATAATTGAAACCAAATGGAGCAGCAGATGGATGGTACATGAAAAAGTCTGAGCCCTCTACAAAGGGAAACCTTGGGAAGACTTCGTTGTTCCACCCTCCAACACTCCAGCCAGAAGGAAGAGGCAACTGAGGGTGCTGAGGAGATGTTGGGTATCAAAGCTGAAGCAATTTATAAGATGATGAGATTATCCCATTTTACAGTATGGGAAACTGAGGCAAACAGAAGTTAAATAACTTTCCCAACCTCACACAACTAGTAAATATCTGATTCTAGATTTCAACTCAAGTCTTCTTGATTCCAGGCCCAATGCTCTATCCACTGCACCACCTACCTGCCTCTATGAAAGGGAAGAAAAGACATAGATCAATACCTTAAGGGGATGGTAGTGTCTAGTAAAGACTCTTTTAGGATGGGGAAGATAAGAAAATACTTAAAAGCAATAGAGGAGGAACCGATATACAGGAAAGGATGGGAAATTGATTGAGGTTGCCATCTGCTAGAAAAGACAAGGGGATGGAATCAAGGGCACATGTAGGGGGGTTGGATTTGGTAAGAAGAAGGGCCACATATTTGTCAGAGACTGGGATTTAAAAAAAAAGAGTGAGCAATGATATCAAGAAGTTTTGAGATGAGAAACAAATTAGAGAGTATGCAAGTCAAGTGTCCCCTATTTTCTCAATAAAGTAAGAAGTAAGATCCTTAGCTGAGAGTAAGGGGAAAGAAGGAGGATAGTTGGAGATCAACTTACACCAAAATACACAGTGACTGTTTCAGATTTCAGATGCCATATTCACATTAATTCACTACCCTGATACCTAGAGGATGGAAGCATATTTCATCATACATTCTGCACTTTAGTTTTGTTTTTGCTATTGTATTAATTGTATGTTGTGATTTCCTGGTTCTGCTTTCATTGCTCTGTATCAGTTTATCCAAGTCTCTTCTTATTTCTCCTATTTCCTTATATCTGTCTTTCCTTATGGTAATAATAGTCCTTTATATTCAAATACCATAATTTCTTCAGATGCTCCCCTGTTGATGGCCATTAATTTTGTTTTCAGATTTTTACTAGCAAAAAAACTGTTGCTACAAATATTTTACAATACATGAGATATTTCTTTCCATTTGACCTCTTTGGAAGTATAAGTTGAGTGGTGGATTTCTAGGCTAAACTGTGTGAACATTTTAGCAACTTTACTTGGAGAATTCTAAATTGTTTTTCAGAACAGTTGGATCAACTGACAATTCTATCAGAATGATATTAATGACCCTGTCTTCCCATGGCCTTTCCAACATTTACTATTCCTATCAATTGAAAATTTCTTTGCCAATTTGATTGTTTGAAATGAAACCTCAGAACTATTTTAATTTGCATTTCTCTAATTAGAATTTTGTAGCAAATTTTAAAAAAATTCTCAATTGAGATATCTCTGGCAAAATGTCCTTGAATTCAAACAAAATCTAATGGCCTTTAAAAAACTTACTCTATATGTCTTGAGTTTATTTTTTGGGAATAGAGTTCTTTACCCCAATAACAAGGGTGTTGAGCAGAAATGCTGACAAAACCTTACCCATAAAAGCACTAATATTGTACATAAATAACTATTTCAATTAAGGCTCTAACTTCCTTCTTTGGTTGGGGTGAAGGAGAAACAATATTTTAAAAATACCTTTAACCTAATTTCTAATCGTTCACACTGACTCAATGACTGTAAATTGCACTAATAGCATTTTGTTGACCACATTATTAAAGGGGAAAAAAATACAGCATGTTGCCAAACCACTTACTGCTTATTTGGAAGTGTTAAATGGAGTTTGGTGATTTGGGGGTGGCTCATCATTATTTAAGCTGAGTGCCAAGTGTATTAAAACTTGTGTAATTGCTAAGTGTTACATTACTGGAGCTGGGAGCTAGTATGGCCACAAATGTAAATACTACCTTAAATAAACAAGAATCCAAGAGGGATTGTGTTTATAACATGCTTCTGATTATTTATACATTGCATTTATATAGACACATGGTCGAATTATTTTTTTACCTATTAGATTATCCAGCTCTGTTTTTTATTTATTCATGAGCCCTATTATTAATTATCATCATTGTATTCTTTATTACCATTATACATATTTTTACAAGGTAATGATGACATGATTGCACTTTCTGGATACACTGCCATCTATTTGAAAATGTACATTTGTCACTTAACAGCCAAACTCTACAGTATTTGTCTTTCAGCAAATAAATTAATTTATATCTTGCTATACATTTTCTCAATATTAGAGTATGTTAAGGAGCTTGTCACACAGAAATGCTTTAAACCATGTCCTGTCTATCATTGCAGTTTTGCTTCTGATGGCATAGCTCATTAGAATATTATTATTAGGATTGTCTTTTTAATTAGTAGATTGACATTAAAATAGTACTTTATATTTTAAAGTACTATACTTACTAGAGATTTTATTTAGCCTAGTTATTTAATGTGGAACTTTGATTGAAATTTTTATTTTAATTAGCTTAGATATCTAATGTGAAATTTTGATTTGAAATTTACTTAACATTATCTTTTTGCTTACTATATACAGAGTATTTCAATGAAATACACACATTAGTGAGTAACCTATCTATCATTATGATTCTTGTGTTGGAATAATACAACCAGTAACTTAAGAAAGCAAATGTTCATCAATGTTTCAGACTTGAGCTAGAGACAAATGCATATATGCTTCATCTAAAATAGCCTACAAAGGAGTTATATTGCAATAAGTAATTACAGTTATGTTGATTGAATATCAAAATAATAGAACAAAGGATCAGAACCATAGAGTTGGTAGTAACCTTAGCAGACATCTAATTGAGCCTTACTTAGTGAAACAACATGGCATATTGAAAAGAGTTTGAAAGGTTTGGACTCATAGATCTGATTAGGAATCTGGGATCTGCCACTTCCTACTTTTGTGACTTTGGACAAGTCACTTATCTTCTCTTTGGGCTCAGTTTCCTCATCTACAAAATGTGGGAGCTGAGTTAAAGGACCACTGAAAGCTCTTGCAGTTCTATTATTGTCCTTTTGTAAAGGTTGAGGTTGATTGAATTAATCATCCCACCCCACTTAAAAGTAACTCTAACCCATATTCTTTTACCAAGTGTGAACACATTTATTGAATGAATCAACCAAAAAAGTTAAACTAATATCTATTAGTTAAATTAATGTCTATTAGTCACATCTTGTGGGTTTTGTATAAAACAGCAAGCTATCTTGCAACCTTGATATTTGAGTGTCTGGCAGAATTGAGGAGAGAGCCCTTATGGCCAATCTCCCAAGAGAGAATTACTGGGGGAGTAGAAGGGTAGAGCTTCTATCTTGTCCTTCCCCATTCCTCCCTCTTCCTCCTCTACACCCACAACTCCTCCATTGGAAGATACCCTTGTAAAACTTCATAGTGTTGAAGGATTTGGACTTTTCGTTGTCATCCTGTCAGCAATTCAGGAAAAATAGCGAGTGGTGGAAGTGTTTGCATCATAAACCAAGGTAAAATTAGATACAATGAGGAAAGGTAACTTTGCAAAGAGCCCAGCAGAAAGTTACATCATGTCTCCAGACAATTTCTGGAAGACTAGCTAGCAAAAGGACATTTGGAAGTTGTAACCTACTCCCTTCTGACTCGTTTGCATTAAGCTTGAGCCCACTTTCTCCTGGACCATGCATACTTATTGAAGAGTGTGTACCAGACTTTTGAAAGGATGGTTTTATACCAGCTGTTTTTATTATACCCCACTAGTGAAAACAATTAAAATCTAATCAGCTCTGGTTGGCTAATTGATATAAACTGATAATTAATGGGAGAATGCACCAGTGGGAAATCATGAGCAATAGTACTAAGAAACTATCCTTAAACTCCCAGGATACCTGTAGAATTCTGAAGGAATAAGTAGCAACTGCCTTTTAAAGCCCCAGGAGTGCTTAAGCACTAATATTTGTTGCATTATTGTACCCTTATGAATGTTGTATTATAGATTTTTTGCATCACTAAAATATTAGTGCCTACCTCAGAAATGTTCTTTATTTTTCTCAACTTTTAATCAGACCAATACTTATTTCTGACATGACTCCAGAAAGCTTCTCTGAGATCTTTATGGATTGCAGGATAAGGTTCAGAAAAAGGATAGGAAAAAATCTGCCCGCTGGGCCAGAAACCCTGAGTAATTAACCCTAAATGTTTAATCCCTTTGGAGGAGTCCCACACCTATTTGAAGGCTTTTCTGAATATGTTTCCTTTCAGTCAATCTTACTTATCCTGGTTGGAAACTCGATTTGGATTGCCTTTGCAGTAGCAAGGATTCATTGGGAGAAATTTCAGTTGTCCTTTGGTATAGAGACCAAGAGAAAAATTTGCTTGGAATTCTAAGGAAGGGAGTGGTGTCTCTAGTACAGAGACCTCTAGAGAAATTCTAATGTGCCTTGTGTAGAAAGAGACACTCAGAAATTTTGTCCAGTCCTCAGTTGAGTGACCTTATGCGCTGATAGAATAATAAAAGAGGTTTCATCCAGGGAAGTTTTGTAACTTACCTAAAGGGTGAAAAAGTGACTTCCAGTTGATCCTAGGTCCCTGATCTATGTGAGGAGAACATTCCACATGCTCTGGGATCTCTGTAGGGCTCAGGCTTTTCTTTGGGTATAAGAAGTTGGATTTTCTTTTCATGATTAAATGCAGTCTGGCGAGGGGGGGAGATGGGGGAAGGAGGTAGACCAGAGCAGAAGAGCCTTTTTTACTGTTAAAAGAAGATCATAAATAGCCCAGTCTCTCCCCGCAAGCTAGTGCCAGCTTTGGGGGGGAATGGAGTGGGGGGAGGACATTTAGCCACTGGAGAAGGAAATGGCAAACCATTCCAGTGTCTTTGCTAAGAAAACTTCACAGAGTTAGACGCAACTGCATGACTAAATGACTGGACAACAACAAACATTTAATACTTGATTAAGCCCAGAGTTGAGAGGCTCCTCTGTGGGAAAGGGAGAGGACAAGGGCTTCAGTCTCCCACTGGATTCTGTGGACTAGTGTTCTACATAAGCACCAAACCAAACTGATTTGCCTTCTCACCTGAAGAACGAGAGGGTGGCATCCAAGTCAATCTCAAGTCTTTAATCCCTGTGGAGAGAATTGTATATAGTCAAGGAAATCTTCATGGGACCATATTTTTCCTCTTCCCTTTCTTTTCTGTTCTTTATTATTTTGGGGGTGAAGAAGTTCTTTTACAAGCACCAGGAGAAGCACTAACTTATTCACACTTTACCAAATGACAGTGGTTTGTTTATTTGTTTCACAAGTGAAAAAATCCCAGTTCAATTTAGAAGTCTTTGAAAGCCATTAAATTAAGTGAAATCATGTCACCTGGAGAGTCTATCTGAAGTGGTTGAGAGACTTGGTCATGCTCTATAGAGATTATATATAGTCAGTCCAAATGAATTTCAGAAGGCCAGAAGATTCTGGAGTTCCCACTGGCATCATAGTCCTAAAGCAACTCCAAACAGCTACAATGTGAAACAAGGACGGATTGGTGGAATAAGAATGGAAACTTTAAGACTCTTTAAGAACCTCAGCGAAAAGTTGTACCACGTTTAATGGGCAAGTCAGGAGTGCCCTACAAAGAGGAAAAAAAGGACTTCCAGAAATTAGGGACTATGATTTACCCTTTGTTATATGTGCTCCCTAAATTTGAAACCACTTTCCCTGTATGTATTGGTGAAAGAGTGTATCACAGATTTCGGGGGCCAACTTTATAGCTCCTTTCTAAACTGTAAAGGCTCCTTTCTAAAATCTAAGTAAGCCTGGCTGAATAAATGTTATCTACTTATACTCAGAGGGTAAACATTGATAGGGGCTCGTAAGTTATCACTTTAGAGAGGCTCCCTCTCATTCTCTCAGCCCTCCTGGGTGTGTTAAAACTGTAATAGAAGAGGTATTAGCCTTGCTCACAAGGACACTCATTCTACTTTTGTACAATTCTAAATTGTTAGACAGTTCTTGTTTATATTAAGCTGATATATGTCTCTCATTATGAAAAAAAATTCTTTGTCTTAAATTTGCCCTGTGGAAATAATATAGAATAATTCTATTTCTTCCACATGACAACTCTTCAAATATTTGAAGACAGCTATCATGTCTCTGCTAAGTCTATTCTTCTGTGAGCTAAAATAACTCCAGTTCCCTCTACCATCTCTTATTTAAAAATATTTCCAGATACTCTATTGACCTAGCCATTCTACTCTGAATGTACAGTAATTTGTTGATGTTCATATTGAAATGGGGCTATAAATACATTATTCCAGAGGTAGTCTGACTAGTACAGTCTAATTAGTGACAATTATCTCCCTTGATTTGGACATTAAGTTTCAATTAATGCAGCTTAAGATTGTATTGTTTTAAAATTTCCTGGGGGCTTTGATAGATACATCAGAGGCCAGACTTGAACCCGCCTTGCCTTCCTAATTGAGGCCAGTTCTCTATCCACTATACTACTCTGCCCACTTTCTAAAACTCTAAGTTTCAGGGGCAGTTAGGTGGCGCAGTGGATAGAGCTTTGGCCTTGGAGTCAGAAGAACCTGAGTTCAAATACGACCTCAGATGCTTGACACTTACTAGCTGTGACCCTGGGCAACCTCACTTAACCCTGATTGCCTCACCAAAAAAAAAAAAAAAAAAAAAAGAAAAGAAAACTCTAAGGTTCAGAGAATGCACTGGTTTCAGTTCATTGAAGGAGTTTGTTACCAGGAGCTCTGTATACCAATGAAATCATTGCGGAGTTAAAAAAAATTATATTTCCAGTAGCAATGTCACACTGTTGACTTACTTTATACTAAGAACCCTAGTTGATCTGACATTCAGTGCTACGTATGTGTCATCCCTGTCCAGTACTTGTGTAGTTTATTTTTGTTTTGTTTTGTTTTTTTTAGGGGGGAGAGGGTGGAGGTGATGGAGGAACTATCTACTACATTAAATATTTATCCCTGGTAAACTATATTTCCTTGTTTTGAACAATTGATTGACAATGGCAGAAACAAAATGAGAGTTGGAAAGGATTTTGGAGATCAATTTGTCCAACTCTCTCACTTTACAATTGAGGTGACTGAGATTCGAAGAAATAAATGCCTAAGGTCATCAAGGTAATTAGCAGAGCAGGGTCCCATAGCTACTAACTAAGCTCACATTTGAACTCAGGTCTTCCTGACTACAGACCCAGCACCTCATGGTTCTTCTTGACCTGCTCTCTTTCCTCTTCAGCCAATATATTTTCTTGCATTTATGAATCTATATTTATGTGTTTGTATAACTAGATAGACTGATTCTACCAATTTCATTTTCTACTTTAAAAAAAAACCTAAATTGCCTTAGTATGATTACATAATAACTAATGTATAGTCATTTACAATTTGCAATACTCTCTCCTTGGAAAAATCTGGTGAGGTAAGCAGGATAAGTACTATTCTCCCCATTTTATAGATGAAGAAACTGAGGCTCAGAAATGTTAACTAATTTGTGTAGAGTTAAATGGCTAACAAATTTTAAAGGAGCTGGGGCTTGAACTAGGTCCTCTAAAACCAAGACACAGCATTAATGCAAACTATGTTTTGGTACCTACTATAAATGGTTACATTTCTAAATGGCTTTCAAGTTTTATTCTAGTACCTGGCATTGGAAATAGTCAACAAATATTTGTTATTATCTTGTTGAAAATAGTTCATAAATATCTCATCAATAATCAAATTATGAGTTTTATAGAAATATTTTGTAAATAAAGACATCTTACAAATTGTAATTAAAGGCTACTGTAATGGTAAAAGATATATTATCCCATATGCTCAGTTTAGGACATTCAAAAATATTTTAAAACATGAAAATAAATTAGGTATTATGAACTAATGCTATTATTTTCTTACTTTTTTTAATCTTATACATTTAGTGGAATAGGATTCAGGAGTTTAGTCCTATCTCTGTTGATAATTACTATATGACTGTGGACAAGTCATATGGTCTGGTCTCAGTTTCTTTATAAATTTGGGAGGTTGGGCTAAATGATTTTTTTAGGTTCTTTCCAGGTCTAAAGTTTTGTTATTCTGTCTCTAAGAAGAGTTGACAGTGATGATGATGATGATGATCTCATCAAAGCCCAACTCATCAGCCATGGTATAGGGGGCAACAACAAAGTATGGGAATTTTAGCCAGCACAATGTTCAGTGGAGGCTTTTTATGCCCTGAGACTGCAATGGTATCTATGAAGGATGACAAAAACAGTGAAGCATCAGCCTGTTGGACTTTGGTGACACTGTTGATTGGATTAGCATCCTAGCCAGTGTGATGTGACTGTTTCTGTGGATCTATTCAATAATAGAAGGGAGGAGGTCATAGGGCTGAAAGCTAGAACTACTTAGAGCTTTAATGATGCTTAGCTTGACATGGAAGATGCCTGAACAAATAGCAATCTTTCCTTTTCTAGTACCACAAGAAGGCAAGGTAAAACAGACCAATAATAACAGCTAACTTATTGTAATATAATGCTTACCATGAGACAGTCAGGCACTGTGCTAAGCACTTAACAATTATTATATCACTTGATTCTCATCACAACCCTGGTAGGCAGGTACTATTACCATCCCCATTTTTACAGATTAGGAAACTGAGGCAAATAGATGTTGAATATCTTGCCCAGGGTCACAAAGCTAATGTAATTGGACAGATTTGAATTCAGGTCTTCTTGTCTTGAGGCCCAACAGTCCATCCACTGTACCACCTCACTGCTTAACAAATCAGAAATATTATCACCCAACAAGGTGGAAAGACTTTTGTACAGATGGTGCTGATTATGAAAGTTGGCAAACCACAACTGCTCAAAAAACATATCTAAGATATGAATGCTTTTATTCCACATTAGTACTATATCATAACAAAACTGAAAACAAACATTTAAAGGGAATTAAATTCAAGGATACAACTTTTTGTCAATGATAACCTCAGCTCCATGTTACAGATAAATAGGGCAATTATGAAAAGTAATTTCATTCCTAAGAACAGATTGGGTAAAATGAGACTCCAAATAATTACTTAAATTTGAGAAGGGAAAAGCTAAATAATCTAAAGATATTGAAAAATCTATGCTTTACACAAATTCTAAGAAAAAACCTAATAACAAAATAGATGGCAAGAATAATGCCCATGTCAAGAACGATTTTGAATAGGAGATGAGTTTATCTAGAATACAATCTCAAAAAGCCTGTTGTTTTACTTTGATAAGAGGAATCCAACTAATAGGACAATTTTACCAAAACAGAAATTTTAAAGGTGGCCTGGAGTTGAAAAGAGTCAAATAGAACAGAATCACAAGTTGGATCAAATGGAAAGTAGAAAGTTTGTTTTCCAATAAGTTAATAGATGTAAGACCAGCTATGTCAATGGAAATGACTGAGAGCTTGGCTTCCCTGAAAAACTGGAAAGTGGCAGATTTTAATGATACCTAATTATTCACTCAAAAGCATCATAATTGCTCATAAATTATTAGCAAAGCACTTCACCATATCACTTTCAGGTACTCCCATCTATAGTAACAAAGAATATCATATATTTATTATGAAAAAATGAAAAAAAAAAGAAAAGGAAAAATGAGAACATCAGTGGCCTGTCCACATATAGACTAATTAAGTGCTTATGTATTTTATACAACACATTCATAGTTTGCATTGCATACATGTACAGGGGAGGGGAAGAAAAAAAGCATTATTTAGTGCCTACTATGTACCAGGTACTGTGCTGTGTTTTACAAATATCTTATATCATCCTCATAACAACCCTGTAAGGTATATATATTATTATGTCCACTTTATATATCTCTTTCTATATCTATATCTATATCAATCATGTTATATTGATCTATATTTATATCTATATCAATCCTTATATCAATCTACACAGATATAGATATCTCTAGATTTAGACACATGTTCACATATATTCATGTTTTTTATGTAGACAAACAAATAAATGTCTATATACATATACACACATACATAGATATAGATACCTAAACACAAGAAATATATTGGCTAAACAGGAAAGACAGCATGTCAAGAAGTGCCCTGGAGATGTTGGGTCTGTAGTAAGAAGAACTGAGTTCAAATGTGGCCTTAGACACTCAATATCTGTATAACCCTGGGTAAGTCACTTACCCTCTGCCTGTTCCAGTTTCCTCAACTGTAAAATGGGGATAATAATAGCACCTGTCTTCCAGGGTTGCTGTGAAAATCGTATGAGATAATATTTGTAAAGCATTTTTCAAACCTTAAAATGCTTAATGCGTAATAAATTATTATTATCAATAAAATAATAATAAATATACACTTATATTTATACACACAGGCACACGCACTCTCAGTAGATCCATTCAGGCTTCTTTCCCTCTCTTTGTTCTTTTTCATGATAATTCTACTTCATCTGAAAGCATCTCATATGCAATGTGATGTTAGGATCTAAGTGTGGTAATTCCACTGTCCTTTATGGAGAAAAACGTTTATTGTAATAATTTTTGCAAATCTTTTTCATTTTCCCTCTGTTTATAGTCCCTTTCTATTTTCATTTCTGAATGCCCTTGGGATGATTTTGCTTAGTTAGATATTTTGGCAAGCTTCCCTCAAACTGTTTTTATCCTTCACTGCTTATCCCTGTTTTATGAGATGATATTGCTCATAATTATCTATTAATCATCTTTCTTTGAAAGAGCTTATAAATGAGGTTATATACTAATCTGGTGTTGCCTTTGGAAGCCACTTCTTTCCGTTTGGCAAATAAGTCAAAAATTTCCTGACTAAAGCACTTTCTGGCCTCTTTTAGTTTTCTCATTGTAGCAATTAATTTATAATCGTTTAACTTCTGGACAACATTACAGTTAGTGTTGATGTCATATCTGTTACTCATTTCCTATTTAAATTTTTTTTCAGTGATTTGTTTAAATTAATAGAATTCAGAGCTACGTCTTCTTAACTGAACACCATATCTTTTCCTCAATATTATTCTTTCTTTGTGATTAAGCACCACCCATACCCACACACCCACACACCTACACCCACACCCACACACCCTTTGGACATATTTTGGAATATGTCTGGATGAGGGTGTGTAGGTGCAAGTGTAGGAGTGGCTGTGTGGCTGTGTGGGTGTAAGGAAATACAGAGATGACGAATGACATAGTCTTTCCTTTTGAACAGCTTACAACCTAACTGGGAGTAGAAGATCTTGGGTTAATAGCTTTAGATCCTCAAGGTACCTTAGAAGTGACAGATTTCAAAGCACTCATGAAGAGACTGAGGTACAGACAGGTCAAGTAATTCGCCCAGGGTCACACAGCTAGCAACTTTTTGAGCCAAGATTTGAGCCCCGACCAAGTTCAGTTCCCTATTCACTATGCTGTGCAGCTATGCACATAAACAGGCATCATCCAAGGTGAAGGTGATAAGTGCAAAGAAAAGGTCTTAATAAAATACTTTAAGACATTTGAGGAGAAATCACTTTCAACTGGAGAGGATCCGTTATACCTTTCTGGATGAAGTATCCTATTAATTTCCTTACCTCTGAATGCTCCTTTATCCCCTTTCCCTAGAAAAAAAAATCCATCAGTGCTAAACTGTTTAGGAACATATACATTGTGTAGAGCAAGGAAAATTTGTTTAAGCACCTAGATTGTATAGGCTATGTATCTAGCATTATTATTCCTACATAATTTAATTTTGTCATATTTTACATGTACCTTTGATCTGTTTTCTGCCACATCAACTTCATTTACCAAAACAGACAGAAAACTGCATTATTCCACCACAAAGAGCCAATGAAAGAGTCAGGCAGTTATTTTGTTGGTTGGTTTGGGGCTTGACCCTTTAATTTCAACTATGTAGGGAATTCCCACATTATAGATCTGTACTTCCTTCACAACGTAGAGTCTTAAGGAGTTGCCTGGGGCTCTCAGTATTTAAATGACTTGCCAAGGTCATAGTATGGCTAAGGCAATGTTTAAAACTAGCTTTTTTGACTCAGCTTAGTGTGTGGCACATAATAAGTGCTTAATAAATGCTTATTGACTTGTTGACTAACTCCTAGGATTATCTTCTATTCACTGTGTCATTATGCCTCTGATGTTTAAAAAAAAAAGCTCAAATAAATTTGTTATTGTTTTGTTCATAAAAAAGTTTATTTTCATAAGCCACATAGACTTAGCCTGATAGTTATATAGAGAAAGAATGACCCTCTTTGCATAGTGTTGGAATTTAATGTGTAGTCTTTCAAAAGGACTTCTCCAGCCAGCTTTTAGGAAAAGAGGAACTGAAGCTTATTCTTTGCCACATCCTTACATTCCCCTTCTTTATGTATAGTTCTCTTTGAAATCAGTGGGATATGAGGGAGTGCAGTGGGGAACAAAAATCTGAGAATTCAGCTACCATTTCTCAGGTGGAGGATTGGGGGAGCTGCCATCTTAATGATATTTCCCAGTGGGAGACCCAGTTTGATGAAACTGAATAAGTCTGAAAGAATCGACTTCATTCTATGAAAAATCTGGAAATCAGAAAGCTTCGCCACTGTTGGAAGGAATCTTGACATAAAGGGTGTTATAGGTTCTTTTTTTTCTTCAAATTTAATTTAATACAATTGTTTTAATTTCTTTTTGTTTTAAAGAACTGTTTGTTACCAGCGCCCCAATTTCTTTCATTTCTCAGTGATGAAGTGAATGTCTTCAGTTCTGTCTCTGCAGACTGTCAAGGCAGCAGTGGCTTCTAGTCTTACTGTTAATTATTCTTTTTCATTATACTTAAGACCAAGTGGCTAGAATCCTTTCCAAGATGCTCACACACACCTCCCACTGCATTCAATAGCACTTTAAGCTTTTTTAATAGTGATTTTCTGTTTCTTTGTAATTAGATGTAGTGATTAGAATCCAGTTTAAGTTACTGTTAGAGGTTTCCTTTAAATCTACCTAGGAACAAGTTTAAGTTTCCAAAGCCAAAGCAAAAGAGGATTTAAATTTACCAGAATAATTTATCAATTTGTTTTAATGAAGCAATCATAGATCCTCTCTATCAAGTTACTAACCCTTTTTCATAATGTCAGTAAAAAACTGTATTCTCTGTTGTTAACATCTCTCCAACCCTCTGCCTCTTGGGCATGTTTTCAGTGCACACTGTCTAAATAATATGTATTTCCTTCATGGTCAGAAAAAGAATATCACAGAATCTAAAAGATAGAAAGGAGCTTAAGAGGGTATGTATGGCTCCACAAAACCTTTCCAGAATTTGTTCTAACTATAGCTTTTGGCCAAACCTATCAAGGTATTCTGTCTGTTGATCCAGCCCAGAAAAAAAAAAATGAGTCATTCTGATTGTACCACACTATAGGAGGGCTGTTGTTTTGATTCAACAAACATTTATTTGTTAAGCACTTATGTGCTCTATAAGCAAAACAGAATCACAGTAGCACAAAGAAAACGTGAAGATGCACAAATCTAGAGATATCTTCATCCCAAATGTTCAAATGGACTACATGTGCCCAACCTGTGGTAGAGTCTTCTGAGCCTGTGTTGGACACGCTGTACCTTGACACCAATACCATGATGTTATCAGTCTTCTTCAGGTGGGAAGGACAAACAACATGTGCAAGTCACATTTTAGGTGCTCTGGATACAAAACAGTCTCTGACCTCAAGTAGATTGCAGTTCTACTGAGAGTTGGAATGGGGAAATCAAAATGTATATAGACAGAGAAAAATGAAGCATATGGGAAATAAAAGAAAGTAATTTCAGTCAATCAGCCGATAAGCAATTATTAAGCACTTTGTGCTAGGCACCGAGAAATACAAATACAGAAAAGAAAAAGTAAACCCACAAGGAATTTAGAGTCCCTTTGAGAGAGACCACATGTATATATGAAATGATGTACAAAATAAATATAAGGCATATTTTTTTGGGCAGGGAAGGCACCGGTAGCCTGAAAGTATTGTAAGAGGTAAGAACATGTCAAGAAGAAGAAAGAATTAATGGTCAATCACCCACAATTTATTTATTAGGTGTCTGATATGTTCTAGACACTGCTAATGACCGGAATGTAAAAATAATTAATTTGTTCTCTCTCTATTCATAAGGAACTTTGTTCCTCAGTTGTTTCAGTTGACTCTTTGTGATCCCCGTTGGGGTCACATTTCTTGTCAGAAATACTGGAATGGTATGCCATTTTCTTCTCCAGCTCAATTAAAAGTTAAGGAAATTGAGGCAAACAGAGGGACTTACCCAGGGTCACACAGCTAGTAAGTGTCTGAGGCTAGACTTGAACTTAGGTCTTCCTGACTTCAGGCCTGGCGCTCTATCCACTGTGCCACCTCATAAGGAGCTTAGAAACTAACAAATGTATGACAGTTAGAATCAACAGAGTTTCCTGAATCATTCTGCAATTAAGTAGCTAAATAAATCTAACTCTCAGGAAGAGTTTTTTCTCAGCCATTCTCATCAAAATCATGTCTCTCCTATCTTAACAATAAAGATTTCATAGGATGGAGATATTCCTAGTTGTGTTTTGTAGCCCTCATATTCCAAGAGTTTAAAATCATTGTTGTTAAGAAGTTCTTACCTTATGTAAATTAAATGGGGAGACAAAACTGACCAGTAAGGTCCTAGTATTTAGAGAAGGTGTGATAGTCACAGGTTGGCTTGGTGATACTGCTTCTAGAAATGCGGAATGGAGGACTCCCTCCCCTCTCTACTTCAAAACAGGCTCAAAAATCTCTGTTTTCTATTGGCTTTCTACATGGTGATAAAAAGCCTGTTAACTAGCTACTGAGAAGAAACTGAGTATGCATACAGCAGTTTCAAATAGATAAATTTTCTCTTTTTTCTTGAAGCTTTGAGTGAGGAAGATGAAAGGCTATGGGCTTCCAGGTAGGGAGAGAGGCAGTGGTAGCCTAATATAGCTATCTTATTGCCCCACCTACTTGACTTGTGGTTGTGAACACATGCCACTTTTATTTGCTTTATCTTTTTGTGATTATTCTTCCCTGGTCATAGACAAATGGGCATAAATAGAACAGACTAGGTTATAGCCCTGTGAGTTTCAAAAGGCTGAAAGAACACTCAAATGCCCCCTCAACAACCAAAATGATTCCCAAAGCCAAGAAGTGACTTCTTTCCACACCCCTTCCTTCAACAGGTATGTTTTCAAAGTAAATTTGCATCCATTTTTACCAGGAGCTAAGTTTACTGGGGGCATGCCCAAGGTTGGGGAGAGGCAGGGTGGGAAAATTGATCTTTATCATGCCTTCTCAATAAACAGCCCTTTGTAAAAGTCAATTGATATTGTTAAACTGATATTGGGAAAATATTAACTGGTTAAATTATATTGGAGAGAAACACACCAGATGGGGCTCATGAGTGATAATATTAGAACACCCTCCCCCTCTACCTAGTCCATCAGGGGTACTTCTAGAACACTGAAGGGAGTAGCAGCCCTTTGGGGAAATGATCTTCCACTTCAGATAGGGTTGGGAGAATGAGCCCAGAGCCTGTAGTATGTCAACTTAAATTTGTCTCCTTGCAATTTGAATCATTTCCTGTTATATCCTCTGACACTTGAGAACAGATGGATCTCATCCTATTAATGACCACTTTTGATACATATGAAGACAACAAGAGTCATCTGACAGTTCTCATTTTTAGACTAAATCATATCAATTTCTTCAACTTTCCTCATAGATCTTTCTTAGCTCTTGTGAGCTAATTTTAGCTCAAGTTTATCTAAGCTTCCTGTCAATGCTGTGAGGCTGGTAGATATTAGTCTTTCCCCTATAGATAGCAACTCTAGAATAATTTCAAATTATAGTTTCTTCTCTTTTAATACAGTGCCAATGACATAATATGCCCTAACAACACAAATATAATTGACGTCTGTAATTAGCATTAGGTCACATTTCTCTCTCTTACATTAAAAATGTCAACTTTGAAACATGGTTGCTCTCATTATATGTTTGTGCCAATATAGATGTAGCTCAGATATATTAGCAATGAACTACATAGCTGATAAGTTTAAACCTCCAAATGCCCTTTACAGAGCAACTATTTTTAATCGTGTGAAACGTTATGCAAATTATTACCTAAAATATGTATGATTGTTTTAATGCAACATTGTACAACTGCGTCTATGTGATAAACACATGGAAAGAAAGGTGAAAAGATTCATTACTTGCATAGTACTAAGCTAACTGAAATTTTAATCTGTCTTATAGACATTTCATGGTTAAATTTTATTAGATTCTATGGAGAGTAAAGAGGACTTCTGAACATTTATCATGTGAAGTGTGCTAATCTCAGTCAATCTTAGTGAATTCAGATTCCCATACTTAAACTTTTTTTTTTTTAGGCAATTGGGGTTAAGTGACTTGGCCAGGGTCACACAGCTAGTAAGTGTCAAGTGTTTGGTCAAAGGCCAGATTTGAACTTGGGTCTTCCTGACTTCAGGGCCAGTGCTTTGTCCACTGCACCACTTAACTGCCCCTAAACTTTTTTTTTTAATAGAATGGACTTTACAAATTGGAACTCTCTAGGTATTATGTCAACTCTTTTCTCTGCTTTGCCTGTGTAGAAACAGCATGGATTACCCCTAGGAATTCCCAGGGAAACTGAGATTTTGATAGGAATAGCCTGGTGATTATTGTTGTTATGTTGCTGGAGGCAAAGCAGTCAAGTCCAGGCAAAATGGAGTCTTGGAGTTCTGTTTTCCGTGGCTTATCCATTTGACATTTCGGCCTGGAAGAGTTGAAAGATGACTGGATTTGGAGTCGGGGACTTAGATTAAGCTCTAGGCCTTGTTATATACACCTCTGTGACTTTGGGCAAGTCATTTGGTTTCTCTCGGGCCTCAGACATAGTGGGTTGGACTAGATAGTTTTTTTTTAAGTTTTTTATTTTGTATTCTTTTTAATTAACCAAAATCTACTTTGCTTCCTTCTCCCCCTTCTCCTTCCCTCATAATATAAAGGGGGGAAAAACCCTTGTAACAAATATACATAATAAAGCAAAACAAATATCTGCATTGACCATGTCCAATCTATAAATCCATATCTACATCTACAGGTAGAGATACAGATCTATAGATATAGAAGTAGATATCCCTGGTTCTATCACCTCTGTTAGGAGGTAAGGAGAATGCTTCATCATGAGTACTCTGGAATCCTAGAGAATGGTTGTAGTTGATAAGAGTTAGGAAGTCTTTCAGAGCTGTTTAGATCAGGGGTTCTTAACTTTTTTGCACATGTAATGAATACCTTAGGAAGGCAAGTAAAACCTATGTACCTCTTCTCAGGAAAAAAGATGTTTTTAAATGCATAAAAATTACATAGGATTATACAGGAAACCAGTTATGTATATAAATGTATATAAATGATATTTCAAGATACCAACTGTAAAGTGATGAAAATATTTGTCATTCCTGTTACTTAAATGCATAATTGAATATAGTTAAATTTCAGTCACAGATTAGTCAAAATAGAGAAGTAATTTTTTTCACCATCAAAGGCCATGGACCCAGTGAAATATGATTCTATGCACCCCAGATTAAGAGTCCTAGACTAGATAATCTCAAAGGTGTCTTTTGGCTTGAAATTAATGGTCCTATATAATATAACAAAATTCTTTGTGTGATTATCTGAAGGAGTCAGAAGAAGCATGTCGTAAGAACAAAATGTTGGGCTTGGAGTCAGAAAGACCTGAGTTCATTTTCTATCTTTGATACTTTATAGCTGTATGATCCTTGATAAGTCACTTAATTGATAAGCACCTCAGTTAACTCCTTAAAACTTAATCTACTAAACCATAGATGAGTTTTGACATAAATTGATTAGTAGTCAGTCAGTCAATTAACATTAATTAAGCACCTACTATGTGTCAGCCATTGTGCTAAGCACTAGAGATACAACAAGAGACAAAAGATAGACCCTGGCCTCAAGAAGTTCATAATCTAATGGGAGGTAGTGGTCATAAAACAAGCAAAGAAATATGAACAACAACCTAATATACACAAGAGGGAAGATATTAAAATTAAGACAGGTTGAGAAAGGTTTCCTACAGAAGATGAATTTTTAGTAGGGCCTTGAAGAAAGCCAGGGAAAACAGGAGGAAGAGATGAGGAGGGGAGGAGGGAAGAATTCCAAGTATGGTGGCTGGGGAGCAGCTAGAGAAAATACCTGGAATGGAGAGATGGAGTGTCAAGGAGGCCATTGTCAATGGATTGAAGAGAAAAAAAAAAAAGAATGAGAATTTGGTTGAGAGATTTTTTGCTAGAAAGAATTCCCACATTGGGAGTTTTTCAAGCTGCTAGTGATCTTAGAGGAAGGAACACTACAATGGTTAATTAAATGGTCTAGTCTAGGCTATCTTGAGAGTGGAACTTAGCCCTAAGGAAAGAAAGGACTCTCTAAAAAGTGTTCTGAACTTTAAAAAGTAACAACTTGTGTCTCAGTAAATGTTAAGGAACAGTCAGCACTAGTGTGTTAAATAGGCTAGAGGACTTTGAGAAACAAAATCTTAAACAGTACAAATATTAGTTTATTTTTTAATAAAAATTCATCTCACTTTACATCATAATAGTTGGCTAATACATCGGTTAAGTTTTAAGGAGAGAAGGGCAAAGGGGACTTTACCAGATCCCATGAGAGTATTCCAGTGTATCAGTTCCTTGCAAGTAAACTTTCAGTTATGTGAGGAATGTGAATTAGCCATAATGCTGTCAATCCTCACTTTCAATTGGGGCTAGCAGTTCTAAGTTCTGAAACCTACCAGTCGTGAAAGTTTCTTTCTCAAAAGAAGTTCAAATCACCTTTTAAATATTAAAATCATGTTGTCCCTTTGCCAGAGTAGAGGTAGGGAAAAAAATTAAAAACAAAAAACAAAAAACCTCCTTACAAAAACATCATCAAAGCACTCTATGGAAGATATAAAGTTTGACAGAGATTTCATTAGAAAAGGAAAACTCTAAGAACACATGCACAAAAAGTCAAATAGTCTAATTGAGAGAAAAGAAACCAATCTTAATGTACCCTCATCTATCAACTATGTTAATAAATCGTTACTCACATTTGCATGGTGCTTTACAAAGTACTTTCTTCAAAACAAACCTTCCCAAAAATTTTTATCTCCATTTCATAAATAAGGAACTTGATCATTAGAGAGCTAAAAGATTTGTTCATGGATAAGTAAATTACAGGGCAGCCAAGTGGCACAATGGATAGAGTGCCAGGCCTGGAGTCAGGAAGAACTGTGTCCAAATCTGGCCTCAGATACTTTCTTACTGTGTGACTGTGGGCAACTCACTTAAACACGTTTGCCTCAGTTTCATCTACAAAAATGAGCTGGAGAGAGAAATGGAAAACCATTCCAGCATCTTTACTAAGAAAACCCCAAATGGGTTTACAAAGTCAGATTCAAGTGACACAACTGACCAACAACAAAAATAAGTTACAAAGCTTGTATTGGAAATCAGATATTTGGTTCCAAGTCAGATCCCTCCCCCCCTTCCCCCATACACATACCCAGAATATCATGGGCTATTTAGAAAGGGTAAGTAAAAGTTTAATCCCAGCTTTGTCACTAATCAGCCATAGGACCTTAAGAAAAATTATTTCTATCTGGGTCTCAGTTTCCTCATCTGTTAAGTAAGAGTAGGAATGATGCATTAGAAGATCTCTAAGGTTATTTCTGGTTTTAAATGTCTGTGATTCTGCCTGCTTTCATGGTGATACTGTTTTTGCCTTCATAACTCTCCTATTTTATTGGTATATTTCTTAGATGGAGTCTCAATGTACCCTTGTGCCCAGTAGTCCCTCTCTTTTAGTATCCCCTAAATACTGCAGTGTTACTTTCTTCTTTTACTCATCAGCATTCAATTAGATTGTTTTTCCTGGATTTCTCCCTTTCTCCACCGTCAGATCTCACCCAGGTTGATCTAATATAAAAAAATGTTTCCTAACTAAGTATTTTAGGAGTGCAGAAGATTCCTCACAATCTCATGCGATCCTTCTCATCCTAGACTCTTACTTTATCAGCTAGGATAAAATCAATTGGATGTGTAAATTCCTTAAATAACAGCAAATGGAGCAAATTGAATTTCAAAGTGGGGGAAAAAAATGGTGAACCTGAAAAGCAGTGGTACGAAGGTCATCAGCCGAATTAGCAAAAAAGTCTGGCAAAGTTACAGTTAGGCAGGCAGTAATACTCTATTGATCAGACTTTCTCAATCAATGGTGCTGTGCCTGGATTATTGATGCAAAGGTATTAAGCAAAATTTTATTTCAGCTAACTTGTTGGCTAAGATGTCAACTGAAAGTCATTTCCCCAGTCAATCAAATATACAATAAATCTGAGCAGACTTCGCTATTTTACAGCGTTGTGTCTATCTCACTTTCCAATGACTCAATTACTTTTGAAGAGGTAACAAAGTAATATATAAACAAGAATTTTGAGGCAGGCTTACATTTTTAGCAGTGAGGGAAGGATAGTATACCCTTAGGGAGAAAATGATCTGGGGAAATATCTTTTTCTATGAGCAGACTAAGGGAAATGATACTTTATTTCTAAAATATGAGTTTGATTCTCAAATTAGGTCACAGTTTTGGTGGTCTCCTCTCCTAGAATTCCATCTGTCTACTTCATGAAACCCACTAAACAATTTGATTTGACTGGCAGTTAGTGTTAAAGATAGGCTTGTGACGAGGATTGCAAGCAAGGAGTGCATGGGAGAGAGGGAGTAGGGTGGCGACAAGCAACATGGAACACCTGCTAACACATTCGGAGGAATTCACTTCAGTCCTCGTGCTCCCAAATGCAGATAAAACATCTGAATTGGTGTGATAAGCTGTGCTGTGAGGAGAATATTCTATTATATAATCCTACTCTTTCTGACATGATGGGTTTCGAAAAAGACAAATCATTGTCATCTAATTTTCCCTAATTTGCAGCTATTGTTGATCCAATGAAAGAAAACTTTCCTCCTCCCCCCACCTTTTAAAAAGTCTCTGTCAAGGTACAAACTTATTATTCACCTGACTTCTTTTTTTCCCCTTTGTTGAGGCTCCATTTTTTAAAAATTGAATTGCATAGACAAAATGACTTCTAATATTTTTTTAGGAGTTCAATTCAAACTTTTATTAAGGAATTCCTAGGTGCAGAGCACCTAGTACTGGGGAAAGACACATAGCTTAAGTATGACATTACCTTTGCCCTTGTGTAGTTTATAGCCTGGTAACACAAGTAATGACAATAAAATACAGTTTTCAAAATGGCTTTTACATTGAACTGTGTTATTATTTTAACAAGGAAAGAACAGGTTTTGTTTAAAACTAGCATCATCCCTTTGTTCTTGACTAAGCTACATTCTTGCCTGTACCGCCAGGACATAACTGTCTTTCTACTATCTGCCTCTAGTTGATTTTCTTACTATTTGTGTGTCCTTGGCTAAGTCATTTAACCAACTTCTCTGGGCCTCAGTTTTCTTATCTGTAAAATAAAGGGATTGGATTAGATGAATTGTAAGATTTCTTCTAGTTCTGAATCCCTAATCCTATGATATCTCTCACAGTCCATGTTCAGTCCTACCTCCCTGGTCTGAACATGCTAATTCCCTCTCCCCCTCCCCCTCCCCCTCCCCCATCAATTCATGTCTTCCAATATATTTGTTCCTTCAATGCCAAGTATACTATCTTCATCCTCCATACACACACACACACACACACACACATCATCCCACCCCACCCTCCATACACTATTCTAGGCTACAATAATGTCTTCCTTTTGTGAAATTCTACAGAACTTTAGTCTTTTTTTTTTTTTGGCTGGGCAATGGGATTAAGTGACTTGCCCAGGGTCACACAGCTAGTAAGTATCAAGTGTCTGAGGTTAGATTTGAACTCAGGTCCTCCTGACTCCAAAGCTGGATCTCTATCTACGGCACCACCCAGCTGCCCCTAGAACTTTAGTCTTATAAAATACATGGTAGACTCAAATGAGATATTTGTTAAAGCACTTAGTACTATGCCTGACAGGTAGTAGGAACTTCATAAATGCTGATTTCTTCCCCCATCGTAGCACTCAAATTACATGTTATTCTTTAGTCATTTTATGTATGAACTTCTTACTTTTCTAATTAAAATGTAACCTTTTATTAGCTAGGATTAAAGTTTTTCCTTTTTGTTTTTCAATCCTACATTAAGGTGGGCCCACAGTAGGTATTTAATACATACTGATTCATTAGACTTTGTTATTGTGTAGATAAAAACACTGGCTGTGTTTCTAGTCTAAAAACAGTCTCATGTTACCTTTCTGATAAAACCTTTTTTAAAGAGGTAAATTGTGATGAATTGTCAGGTCAGCAATGGTGAAGAAATAAAGGCTTGAATTCTTATAGCTAGCATAATCCCACCCTAAAGGGTATTTTATTAATTTTTTAGTAGTTTAAAAATAAAATATCTTCTATTCTTCTCCTTTGTAATAGTATTAACAGTATGATTCTAATTTCTTTCCCTCATGCCTGTTGACACGAAAGCAAACTATTCCTTTCCTTCTTTTTCTATTTCTTCGGATGTCTCTTTTTAAGGAAAGGATTTTTCAATTCCAAGTGTTCATTTTTCAAAAAAAAGCCATTCTCCCTACATTCCTCTTTCCTTTTATAATCCATTAAGAGTTTTCCTTTATATAGTGTCTTCATTGTATGAATGCCCAAAAGCAACATTCTGTATGTGACTATAGGGCCTGTAAGATACAGATGCCTCCAAATGTGTGTGTGTGTGTGTGTGTGTATGACATGACATAAATTATAATTATGTTTAGATAATTCATTTTCTATCTGTGCATTAGGTTTTTTTTTTCAAGATATAACTGTTATCTCATTTAACTAAGAAATTTGGGAAATTAGCTTTACTACTGGGTTATTCTTTTGGGTTTTATGGCAATTACTATTTCCCCCCCATACTAAATTGACTGACTATTTTAAAATAATATAGTCCATGTTATAAGCTTTTATCTGAATGTGTGCTTGTGAGCATGCACTTGTCCACGAAACAGCAAATTCTATTCCTGAAGATTATACTATTTTCTTGACATATAGACATATATACATAAATATTCACACATATTTTCCTATGAATATATGCATCTATATTCATAATGTATATGTACATATACATCGCTTTATAAATGTACACAGTCCTTTAATGTCTAAAATATAATAGACAAGACTTTTAAAGAACTTATTTGAATGCAATGGATTTATGATAAAAAGATTGCAAATGTAGAAAATATATTTGAAAATTTATAATTAACGGCTAGAATATTTGTGCATTTTATTGATCTACCATAGATGCATACACACACACACACACACATTTTGTCATTGTTCTACATAGTTGAAAATTGGAATAATTCTAAGAGTGGAATTTGTATTAAGAAAAAGTTGTATCTGTTTGTGATTAACCACAAAGTTTCCATATGTGGCTTTTCTCTTTGGACTCAGGCCGTCTATAGAAACTTGATCAGGACTATAATTACACCATACTTGAATCAAGAAAGTCAAATAATGTCAAAAACAATAATATTCCTCTTCAAAAGTTTGAGAAAATAAAGTAGAGAATGAAGATATCATAATATTAACATTTCTGTGAATCAAGCTGATCACTTGCTGTTACCTTAAAACTCACTGAGTGGAAAGTTAGACTGTGCTAATGGTGCTGTAGAACACCTGAAGAACTCTTGTGTGAGAAGTGTGCTTACCTTTAGGTGTACATTATGCCATGTATTTCCTAATCGGGGGTGGAGGAGTGCGAAGAATTTTTCTTAGCCTTGTCAAAACTGGTATTGTAACGTCAGTAAGATCTTCCCTACGGCATGGTCATGATAGTCAAACAGAAGTTGCTTGAAAAACATAAAATGATAAATTGCATACTTGCCCCAAACTGTGAAAAATTATAACAATAGAATTTTAGAGCTAAAAGTGGCCTTTCATTAGAAATATGGAATATTATATTAGAAACAATAGAATTCTATAACTGAAAGGCCAAGTCTCTAATTTTATACTTTATAAATGAAGACGGTGAAGCCTACAGAAGTTCACTGCCTGGATTGTTCAAGGTCACACAGCTGGTTAGTGTGAATAGTTGGGAGTATAGCCCAAGTCTCATAGCTCTCAATCATTGAACCTCATCTCGTGTTAAAGTATATGTAACTGGTGACCACCATGGAATTCTCAAATCCAAGAAACGGAAATGCATGCCACACATTTTTAAGTACATATTTTCTGTAATAACGTATAATTCCATATAGATATTAAGTGAAGTAAAATATATTTACTTATTGTGCAGTTGCTTTTAAATTGTATCCAACTCTGTGTGACCCTATTTGGGGTTTTCTTGGCAAAGATGCTGGGGTGGTTTGCCATTTCCTTCTCCAGCTCATTTTACAGATGGAGAGCTGAGCCAAACAGGTTTACTTGATTTGTCCAGGGTCATACAGCTATTCAGTGTCTGAGGCCAGATTTGAACTCAGGAAGATGTGTCCTCCTGATTTCAGGCCTAGTGCTTTATTCACTTCACCACCTAGCGGACCCTGTATTTACTTATCTGTATACTCAAATACAAGTGGCAGCATTCAAACCAATACATGGAAAAGGTACTTCATCAGAAAAAAAAAAGGAGATGAGGGGAAAAAAATTCCTCTTACTTTGTCAATGGCACTCAAACTACCAGTCAAAACAAAATTAAAAAGAAAAATGTACAACCTTCACTTAAACTGGTTAATTGGTGCCATTAACACAGAGAAAGGGGAGAAAGGTAAGGAATAACTTATTTTATGTAGTACTTTAGGGACTGGTATGTGCTTTCTATATATTATCTCATTTGAACTTTAGAATGAGTCTGTGACAGTTACTTTTCATCCCCATTTAGTAGTTGAAGAAACCAACTTTCAGAGAAATTAAGTGGTTTGATAAGGTAGTAAATGCATAAGGAAAGATTCGAACCCAGACCATCTGCCTGACTTCAAATCCTAATCTTTGTCTGCTATGCTACTCTAAGAAAAGAACGGATGAAGGAGGGAAGGAAGAGAGAAGGGAAAGAAAGGATAGTGGAAGATAGAATGGGTGGAGAAAATGGAAGCTGTTGGAACACAGTGGTGGTATTTTCTTTTATTTGTTTTAACTGAAATCAACCAAAACAATTGATGGAAGAAAACAAATCTTACAAACTCCAGATACCCTTATTGTTGGCAACCTAAAGTATACATTTGATGTTAGGGAATTTTGTAGAGATGTTATTTGTGTGTGTGTGTGTGTGTGTGTGTGTGTGTGTGTGTGTGTGTACGTATTTAGCATGTACGTAAATATCTATATATGCATACATATAGTAGTTCTATTAGTATCTATGTATGTCCTGACTGCCTTAACTTAGTTGAAATTCTAGGGATGGAGAACTCAAGCTTTGGACTCAACAGAAAATGTCCTCCTGCTAGTTCTTATTAGGTTAAATGTGGGGCAGTTAATGACTGAATACTGTCTGAATAGAGTGTTCATGGAGGAATATAGGTTGTAAGTTGATTCCCCAGCCATCCAGGTCTTGCCCCATTATTTGACATTCTTGATTCAAGCAGTGTGTAATTATAGGCTAATCAAGTTTCAATAGTCAGCCTTAATAAGAATCAGAAGCTTAAATTTCATTGTCAACCACATTCAGGGTAATGAGTAATGGTATGATGGGAGTGATATGGCCTTTGAGGCTACCTCCTATCAATTAGATGGCTTACTCTATTTTACATCAGTCATTTAACCAACAAGTATTCATTAAGCACCTATTATGTACCAGACACTGAGCTGGGCTCTGGGGATACAAGAAGAAGAAGAAGAAGAAGAAGAAGAAGAAGAAGAAGAAGAAGAAGAAGAAGAAGAAGAAGAAGAAGAAGAAGAAGAAGAAGAAGAAGAAGAAGAAGAAGAGAAGAGAAGAGAAGAGAAGAGAAGGAGAAGGAGAGGAGGAGGAGGAGGAGGAGGAGGAGGAGGAGGAGAGGAGGAGGAGGAGGAGGAGGAGGAGGAGGAGAAATAATCCTTTCTTTCAAGTAGCTTATATTCAGTTGTGAAAACACGAGAGGAAACCTCTGTGGAATACCTTATATAACAGTTGTTGTAGAAAATATAAAAAGCTGGAAAGTCTGAGAAAACTCCTTACTTGCCATAATGCTACAACAACCCAAGCAACATCTTCCTTTTAGCCTTGTCAACCATTTACACCTTAACATAAATCAGTCAGTCTATCATTTGCTTTCCTGAGAGCAGGTTTTGATTAAGACAGTATATGAGTAAATTGGTTCTGTAAGGGGAGAGGGATAGTAAAGTTTGCCTAAATTGAAAGCCTAGGACTATCAAGGACAAACAGACTTTTTAAGAATTTTGCCTAAGGCTGACTGTTTAGCTGCAGTACATCCTACCAATGATAGTGGTATTGAGGTTCATTACTGTACATAATTACCTGGTCAGGCATGATTTAGGAAAGCTATTTGATTATATATTTGTAAGCATGTGGATACCTGTAAGAAATAAAATACCTATCAAAAGTGCCATCAGTCACAAATAATTTATTAAGCATCAGCTGTGTTTATGTTTGGCTGCTGGGCTGGTAAGCAAGTGAAAACTTGCTGATTGGAAGATAATGCAATGGTAATAAGACTGAAGTAGACATCAAATAAGCCGAATCCTAGCCTGAGCTCTGCAATGAGCCAAATGGATGATTCTTCACTTAAATTGAAGGGACCTAGATCATATTAAAGCCCATAAAAGTCGTGTGTGTGTGCGTGCGTGCATGTGTGTGTGTGTGTGTGTGTGTGTGTGTGTGTGTGTGTGTGTGTGATAATGGTAATACTGGTCTATGTGCCAGCAGAAAAATCTTGAGTTCAACTTATCAATTGATCCTCAACAATTCTCATCCTCAATGATCTTCAAGACTATATTAAAAATCTCCATTTTAAAATTTGGAATGATTTCCTTTGAATTTAGACTTTTTCACCATTTTTATAAGTCTTGTAAAATATAAATTTTATTACTGCTGTTGTATTTTTGATAACAATGACAGAATCAGTCATTTGTAAAACTTATCAAACCATTCTATTTGAATGATAGAGGAAAGACAGACCATATGTTGCATAATTTCCATTCTTATCAATGTGGGCTAGAATTTAAGCATATTTTCTTAGCTTCTTTTGAAATATATCTCAATGAGTTTGTGTGTGTGTGTGTGTGTGTGTTTGCGTGTGTTTTCCCCCATTAATTTCATAGAATATTAGTGTCTCAGAGTTGGAAGTGTTTTTAGAGGTCATTTACTCCAATCTTTTAATGAACACAGTAGTCCTTTATAGATACCTGTCTGATGGTTACTTCTTGTTGTTGAGTCATTTTCAGCTATGTCTGACTCTTTGTGATCCCATTTGGGGTTTTCTTGGTAAAAGTACTAGAATGATTTGCCATTTCCTTCTCTAGCTCATTTTACAGATGAAGAACTGAGGCAAACAGGGCTAAGTGACTTGTCCAAGGTCACACAGCTAGTAAGTGTCTGAGGCCAGATTTGAACACATAAAGATGAGTCTTCCTGACTTCAGGTTCAATACTCTATCCATTAGCTGTCCCAGAAGGTTATCTAGCTCCTGTTAATGATGCCTTCAGGCACAGGGATCTCACTTTCTTATGAAACCACAATCCTCTTTGTGTCCAGCTCTAATTTTTATGTTCTTTCTCATATTAAGCCAAAATATACCTCCCTGTAGTTTCTATCTGTTGATTTTATTGGGACCATGCAGAATAGCACCTCTTCCTTTGCATGACAGACCCTCAAATATTTTAAGATGGTTATCATGTTTCCTTCAAGTCTTCTGTTTCTCATGCTAAACAGTCTCATTTCATTCACTTCTTCCTCATATAACATGCTTTTGAGGTCCCATATAGTCCAGGTCACCATCCTCTAGACCCATTCCTACTTGTTGATTTCTATGATGTCACATTCAGTAGCAGTAAAGTCTCCAAATTAAAAAAAAAAGAATGTGGCAAATGTTTGAAAATGAAATGTTCAACTTAATGAATTGGAGGCTTTGTTGTTGTTGTTTTAGCTGAGTAGTCAAAATTCTAGTGTCATGTGGCAGCCGTCTGGCTCTCATTAAAGCTAGTCCTGAAATGTTTTAGCTGACCTTTTAAAAGTTACTTTCATATCATACTTAAAGATGAATATCATTCAAGGGGAGAAGCTGCACCTTCATCATTCAATGTGGAACAGCAGAGTGAATTCTAGATACTTTTGATTTAAAGCACTGGAGTGTAGGTCTCTAAATCTCCAACTGAAGGATACATGGAAGAAGCATTTAGGAAAATCATCATACTATAATTAATGTTCATTAACTCCAAAGCTATATCAACACAAGAGTGAAATATGTGGGTTATATCCTTGTTTTGAGTCTACAAAGCGTGGATTTCTGCTCGGGAAAATGTCAGGTGTTGTTTAGCAGTGGTGAAGGAAGTCTATTATTCAGCAAGTTACTGTTATGCATGTCAAGCGCATGTTGAATATTAGAACACAAGATAATAGAGCCTCAGCATTGGAAGGCACCAACTCAGAAGCTCTTGATGGGCACATAGTAGGTACTCATTGAATTGAATATTAGTTGTGAAGAGCTAAAGTGTCAAATTCATCCACTTAGAATAATAGGATGATGGCATTATGGCCTTTAGAGCTAGAAGGCATATTAAATATGATCCTCTACAAGTGAGTCTTAAAACAATTAAAATTTGTATTTCTTTTCCATGAAATCATCCAAAATAATTAGATTTCTTAAATTAACACTTAATTTTTCATTGTTACATAATTTCTGACCTAGATGAAACTCAGAAAATATAATCAATTCAATCCAACAAACATTGATCAAAAGCCCCACTTATGTATAAAAACACTGTCTTGAGGTCTAGAGATAACAAAGATAAAATGCAATCTCTGTCTTTGAGGAACTTCTAATTTGGTAGGGGTAGGGATGGTTATAAAAACAGGTGTTATAATAGTTCTCTGGGCAATTTAATGTGATCAAAAAGGGGAAAAAAAGCATAAACTATAAATTCTCACATTGATCTCATGGGGACAAACAAATTAGTCAACCTATTTTTTCACCTTATGTGGCAATATTGGAATTTTCAGGTATAGATCCCTGCTGTGGCCATATGTATACAGTCAGATTCTCCCATTGGACCCATGAATCCTTGGGTTTGATAGCCTCTAAAGGCAGGGCACTTTTTGCTTCCAAAGTAGAAAGGAGCACTTCTTGGCAAAACTAGGATGATTCTCATAACTAATCCAGTTTCTCAAAAGGGAAAAGCTATAACTCTACAGATTATTCCATTAGGATTAGTGTGGGTTTAAGCTATACTTACCATTTCTCTGAATGCTTATAAAAGACAGCGAAAGCTTATTAAACTTTCTAGGAATACAAACAAGGAAACAGAAAGGGAATTCAAAATGATTTTGATAAATGATAAATGATCTGTCAACAATATGAGTTTGAAAAGCGAAGCAAACAAAAGATGCAGAAAAACTCACTAAGCAAATTATATGTGTGTGTGTGTATGTGTATGTGTATATATATGTATATGTGTATGATGAAAGTGATTGTTTAAGTGCATCATGAAAAGAACTAGGGTTTATAGTGAACTAAGTGGGAGCTTAAATTGTTATTGTCATATTGTTTTTGATGATGTTGTTATTTTTGTTGTCATCTAAAGTACTCGAAAGCCATGAGTTGTGAGGTTGGATAAGACCATGCACTGTGCTTTTGGGAATGGGGTCTATCCTGATTCTATGGACCAAAAGAATGTCTCTGAGATCTTTTTTATTTCTACATAGGCCAAAGCAAAAGGAAATGGATTTAAATTGTAGCAAGTGATAATTGAGAACTTTTTTTCTTTTAATTTTAAGACTGTGTATATTATCTAGAAGCAGCTATTTGGCACAGTGGATTGAGGGCCTGAAGTCAGGAAGACCTGAATTAAAATTTGATTCAAACATTTATTATCTGGGCAGGTGATTTGACCTCTGTTTGCCTCAATTCCCTTAACTATAAAATAAGGGAAGCACCTACCTTCCCCAGGTGTAAAAATCAATTGAGATCTAACCTAATTCAAGAACCTAAGAATTCCTGCTATAGTAGAAAGAACATTGGATTTAGAACTGGAGAGCCCGGATTCCATACGTGGCTCTACTAATTTTTTTTGTGTCCTTAGACAAGTCACTTAACTTCTCTGGGCTGTAGAAAGAAGTTGAACTGCATGACCCCAAAGAGCCCCTCTACCTTTTAAAATTTTGTTAATTTATTTTGTTTTTTAATTTCTGGAATAAAACAAGCATTTCCATAGCATAGTATAATTTTTAAAAAGCTGATTACATATGAAAGTGCAAATCCAGTATTATGCCACTAATATACTGTAGATGATAATAATTGTCCTTGTTAATCTCAAAGATTAGCAAAAACCATTTTAGTTTCCATTCCATTCCACAAAATCATAGAATTTCAGATTTAGAAGTGACTCAGTGACCATCTTGTACAACATATTCCCTCAGAAATAATTCTGCTTCAATACACCCAACAAATTCAATCTTTCAACTTCAACTTTTGTTTGAAGACCTCCAATGAGGAAGAACTTACTACCTCCTTAGGCATGCCGTTCCAATTCTTAAAAGCTCTAATTTTTTTTTAAAAAGTAATTGATTAATTATTTTTTAATTTTCAACATTTCCTTTCAAAAGATTTTGACTTTAAAATTTTCTCCTCCTTCCTCCCCTTATCCCTCCCCAGGACAGTGTGTATTCTGATATAGACTCTACATATACATTCATATTAAAAATATTTTCACATTAGTCATGTTGTAAAGAAGAATTAGAACCAATGGGAGGAACCACGAGAAAAAAGAAACAAAACAAAACAATAATGAAAAAAAGAGAGCAAATAGTATGCTTCCATCTGCATTCAGACTCTAAAGTTCTTTCTCTGGATGTGGATAGCATTTTTCATCATGAGCGTTTTGGAGTTGTCTTAGATCCTTGCGTTGCTGAGAAGAGCTAAGTCTAGCAAAGTTAGTCATCACACAGTATGGCTGTTATTGTGTACAGTGCTCGCCTGGTTCTGCTCACTTCACTCAACATCAGTTCATATAAAGTCTTTCCAGGTTTTTCTGAAGTCTGCCTGCTCATCATTTCTTATAGCACAATAGCATTCCATTACATTCATATATCACAACTTGTTCAGCCATCCCACAGTCGGTGGGCATGCCCTCAATTTTCAATTCTTTGCCACCACAAAAAGAGCTGCTATAAATATTTTTGTACATGTGGGTCTTTTTCCCATTTGTATGATCTCTTTGATCTCTAGGTCATTTGTATGACCTAGAAGTGATATTGCTGGGACAAAGAGTGTGCACCATTTTATAGCTTTTTGTGCATAGTTCCAAATTGCTCTCCAGTATGGTTGGATCAGTTCACAACTCCACCAACAATGCATTAGTGTTCCAATTTTCCCACATCTTCTTTAACATTTATCATTTTCCTGTTTTGTCATGTAAGCCAATCTGATAGGTGTAATGTGGTACCTCAGAGTTGTTTTAATTTGCATTTCTCTAATCAATAGTGACAGAGGATTTTTTTCATATGACTGTGAATAGTTTTAATTTCTTCAACTGAAAACTGCCTGTTCATATCCTTTGACCATTTATCAATTGGGGAATGACTTGTATTCCTCTAAATTTGACACAGTTTGCTACATATTTGAGAAATGAGGCAAAAGCTCTAATTGTTAAGAAGCTTGTCCTTCCGTTTAACCCAGATTTGCCTAGCCTTTTTGCACTTTCCACTCAGTGCTCCTAGTTTTGTCCTCTGAGGCTGAATAGTACACATTTAATCTCTTTTTCATCCAAATCTTTTCCATTCCAAATCATGATATCCCCCAACCCCCTCACCCAACCAGTCTTCTCTTCTCCAAACTAAACATCCGTGTTCCTTCATTCTGTCTTCACATAGCAAGCATTTGGGACCCTTCCTTTTGGATTTATCATCTCTGGATTTATTTAAACCTTGTTTGAAGCCTTTTATAGGGTTTGGGTTTTTTCTTTTTTATAATTAGTCCGATTAGCTTTTTTGATGACTACATATTTTTACTTTTCCTTTTATTGTCTTTTCAAGCTTTAAATTGTTGTTTTAATGTTCATGGATTGTATAAACAAGTCTATACTCTCCTTTCAGAACTTCATATACCTCCATCCTAAGCCCTCATTAGCTTCACCTTTTCAGATTGGAGAACCCTGACTGTATTTTTCCATAACAGGTAGTGGCCATACATTCTACTTGTGAATCTATCATGGTTTTCTATAGGGGTAGGATAATACTTTCTGTTGCATTTCTAACATCCATCCTGATAATGTCCAGCCTGTTGATGGTATTTATAACCCACAAAGGACATTATTAGTATAAATGATACTTAAAGATAGTGCTTTATGATATATGAAGTGCTTTCTCAATATGATTGCATTTGTTCTTCACAATAGCCCCATGTATGGGGATGGAAGGACAGACAGTACTTTTTCCCCATTTACAGATTCTTTTCAATCCACTTCAGCAAACCCACTATGTGAAATCACTGAGGTGACTGTGTAACTGTGGGTCAGTGGTGGGACATGCTTTGTTTAAGATAACCCAACTAGTAAGTGGTATGGATTCCTAGTTTATTCCTCTTTCCAAGACTTCTCTTTTGCAGGGAAAAGTCTACAGTGAACTTAAAGCTCCTTTTTTTGGGTTATGACCAATAAATAGATCCAAGCCCATCATCCTGGATGAAAAGTTTGAATTTTTTCCCCTAAATACACTTCAAAATGGACATTTTGAAACCCATCTACCACCATTCTCCCTGTTTACATAGCCTTTTAAGCTCTGTCCCCATGATCTTGGCTATGATGATTGTCAGGATTTGTCTGTAAGGGTGGGTGAGAGGAAGAAGGTATTCAATGATAGCATGAACTATATATGCCATTTTTTTGAGAAGGTGGGCAGGGTGTTTAGAAAATAACCATTCTCAGCGAAGAAGTGATACAGCCAGTAGAAGGGCCAAGAAAAAAGCTCCTGTTTGTGTATGGAAGTCATCTTTGTAATTCATCAATTCTCTGGCAGACATGTGGGACAACATCTCCATGGTTTTACTCGTGAATTACTTGACAATTCTTGGATACCATTTTGTCCTAGTGATTCATCTGCATTAATTTGTCAACTGAGTCAAAAATAAGGTTTGGTATCTTTCAGAGTGCCATGCCAAGTCTTTGTTTATTCAGGCCTTCACAAATGTTAAGGTTGTAATTAATGGTGTTCATCATCAGTAAGAGGAACTTCAGGGACACCCCAGCCTGACACTCAGGTACCTAGGAGATAGGTTAGGTGAGTTCTTTCTCTCTAATACCTCTCACCCTTTCAAATGAAAATATCCCTGGAAGTTCATCATGCAGGCTCTTATTAATTATCAATTAAAACCTGGTTAGAGGTTAGTAGAAATAGTTCGAAGGATAGGTAAAATGAGGGAGGAAGAGAAGGGGCCTTGACCACAATGAGAAATTATGATCATTCAAAGCTAAACTTCACAATTTTGCCTATGGTCAGCCTTGGAACTCTTGTGCCCTTCCATAACTCTGGTAGAAATGTCATGAACAATAGCACAAGTCTTTCTCAGCACACGTACTATAGTTTACTGACTCAAGTCTAGATTGTCCAATGGATTTATCGCTCCTTAATAACCTAGCTTCTGATCCCATCACTTAACTGAAACTACTCTCTCCAAAGCTATGAACCATCTTTTAATTGCCATATCTAATGGTCTTTTCTTAGTCTCAATCCTTCCCAATCTAACTGAAACATTTGTCATTGTTGACTAAACTCTCCTACCAGATATTCTCTCATCTCTGAGATTTTATGACCCCACTCTCTCTTGTGTCATTCCTACCTGTCCAACTGCTCCTCCTCAATCTTCTTTGCTATCTCATTACTCATGGCATAGCCTCTAAATATGGGTGTTCCCCAAGATTCTATCCTGGGCCTTCCTCTCTTTTCTCACTGCATTCTTTCTCTGTAGATTTCATCATTTCCCATGGGTTTTATGATCATCTCCACGCATCCAACTTACAAATCTATAAATCCAGTTCTTGTCTTTCCCTGAGTTTTAGACTCACATTATCATTAGCCTGTTTGGTCATTTCTACTTGGTAGTTCCAACGATATTCAAATTCACCATGTCTAGAACAGAAATTGTTATCTTCTTTCCCTTCCCAAGCTCACTCCTTTTCCAACATTTCCTATTTTTGTTGAAGCCACCACCATTCCTCCAATATTTCGGGTTTACAAGTAAATTTGCTATTTTACTCCTCACTCTCCCTCACCCAACATATTCAATCAGTTCCCACATCTTGCCCTTCCTACCTCCACAATATCTCTTGACTCTTACTATTCTCATTACTTACATAACTTCAACCTTATTTCAGGCTTACATCCTGTCACATAGTAGTTGCTCAATAAATGTTGTTGAAACATTAAACAAATTAATACAAGGCATCCCAAAAGTCTTAAGTTGCTCAAAATTGAGCTGAGACCTTTGGGACAATATGTATATAAAGTCTCTACTTCAAAGAATAATTTGGAATGGGACTTCTCTAACCTATTCAGTTAGCCTGTCTGCTATGTTCTTTTCATCCTCAAATACATACAAGATCAAGTGATTCCCACTGGATTGTAAGCTCCTTGAGGGCAAGGATTCTCTTTTTCTTCTTTTTGCATCCCTAGCCCTTAGTACAGTACCTGGCACATAATATGTTCCTAATAAATGTTTATTGATTGATTCATTACTGTTTTCTGGTTGGCTTCCTGCCTTTTTATATAATTGGAGAACATTTCATTATTGGTTTTAGAGTCTCTTGCAAGGGTCCTATCATATCCTTCTCTGGCATGCCTAATTTCTAGGTTGCATTTGACTTTTCACACTCTCTGGGCTTCGCTGTTGCTCTTACTTGAAAATTTTTTTTACATTTATCTTTTCTTTACCATGGCCAATCTTTTCACTACAATGGCCATTTTAATTTTTTCTAATTACCATGGAAAAAGTATTTGGAGTAGTGTGTGTGTGTGTATGTGTGTAGAAGGGGGATTAGTTATTAAATGGTTTTGATCCATGGTGCACATTTTTTCCTTGACTTCCAAAAGGATTTTTTAAAACTCTCCCTAGGTAAGTTGATTACTTGAACTACTATTCCCCTTCCCCCACCACTCACTAATATTAAAATGTTGTTATAGTTTTCTAACATGGAGTAACCATACATACCCTCATATATGCATAATGTAGTATATATCTAATTTTTCTTCAACCAGAAGATTAACCCTAATGATTATATCATACTGATTCATCCCCAGCTCCTTCCAGCCTCAGTTCCTGCTCATTACCCAGGACCAAGTCCACTGTACTTTTTACTTTGTGTACTCTAGAGCTGCATGTTCTAGTAATCATGCATTTATTAAAGTTATCTCCAAAATATATCTTCTTAGGTTTTTTTTCCTTCCTTCACGAAGTTTTTCAGCCCCCTGACATTTTTAGTGCTCTCCCCACCCTCAGATTTCTTTGTATTTACCTACAGGTAGAAATGTATGCTCCAACAGACTTCAAGCTTCTTGAGGGCAGGGTCTACTTTGTACTTCTGCCCTCATGTTCAAATCCCACAATTCCTTACATAAATATGACACTTAAAGAATGTTTGAGTTATTGAGAAAGCTTTTTCTCCATTGTTAGAATTCCCTTCACAGCTGAACTCCTGACTCTTCCAGACTTTTTCTATAATAACACCCCAAAACTTATTGACCCTGGAAGCTCACATCACCCCTGGATTTCAGACCTAGGAAGTAGCCTTTGCCTCAGCCTCTCTTTGTTATTGGCTAGTTCCTCCCAGAACCTCCTTTTTTAAAGGAGGACACCCAGGTTACTCGTATCTCCATTCTTTTCTATGTTACACTCCTGAATCTTTGGAAGATTTTCTGCAATGCCCCTTGCCAGGTACCTTTCCCATCCTTCTCCCCACTTCCCCCTTTCAGCTTCCTTTTATGTGTTTTCTTCATCCATTAGAATATAAGTAACTTGAAGGCAGGGACTATCTTCCTTTTTACTTGCATTTTTATTCCAAGTGTTTAGCACAGTGCCTGCCACTTGGTAACTGCCTAATAAATACTTGTAGACTTATACAAGGAAAATTGATGTTAATAAGTCAGATCTCAAAATAGCACATTTAAACTACTTCAAAACAGCTAGGAATTAGGTATTACAATATTTTTTTATGAAAGAGCCAGTAACTAAGGTGAATTTTCATTTTTCATAGACATGATTTGCCTATAATATATGAATCACACATTTCTTCAATACCATATTTAAACATAAGATGACAGGTTTAAGTATTAGAAAGGACCTTAGAGGTTACCTAGATAGATCCTCTCATACACATGAGGCAACTGAGACCCAAAGACATACAACTGCTTGCTCAGTGTCAAACAGGTGACAGTAGACACCTAGAATTTGAATCCAGTCTCTCTGATAATAAATCCAGAAATCTTTCCACTCCACCTTGCAATTTTTCAATTTTTGTAACGAAAATTGGTAAACAGTATATGCTTATTCCCCAGATAGCTATTGATTCACACTTATTCATGACTACATAATTTTCCTTGGACTATAAAAATGTGGGGAGGACAATAACATATCCTTTAATGTTGCATGTAAAGTTTAGAATTATATGAGCTTCATGGACAATTTGTAGTCAGCTATTTTATAAAAATATCTAGCTAATCAATATGAATACAAGTAGCATCTGAAGTATTAAATAACAGAGATATAAAATTAGAGGGTTGGAACTGGTTACCTCTAATGTTCCTCCTAGGTCTAAATGTCCATAATTCTGTGTTTTGATCTCACCAATAGCTTCCTATGCTATCCTTAGTTGTAGCTATTAAAATACTGGGGAGCACCAAGTTCTTTTCTGAAACCATGACTATGTCTTCTTTTTTTCTGGGATTAAAAAAAATCCCATTTTTAAGGAATTTATTAGAAATAAGCAAACTTTCAAATTCTTCAAATCTCTTCACTCTTTGAATGATTAGAAATTCTAAATGGAGACTAGCTTCAATAAAGTTAAGAACTAAAAGTCTCTTTACCTGAGCAGTCCAGACTATAACTAAAATCTATCTATCTTGTGTCTCTTGGACATTTAGGAAACTCCCAACTATGAGCGATCACTATGCCTTTTTTACCAAGAGAAGTTTGGCACTTAAAAAAAAAAAGACCTTACTAAGACCTTTCTCTAATGCTGAATCATTCTATGTTGCTGAGACAAGCTGATGATTAAAACTCTAATGTGGCTGAGAAGCATTTTAAAGACCCAATTGTGAGTTATAATTAACTTTTCTTTTCAGAATGGAATGTGGTTAATATAAACAACTGCATCTACTTCGTTTAGCTATTAACCTACATTTATTGGTTAAAAAATTAATCACATAATCCTGTTATTGTAAACACTATTCCTAAGCAGTATGAAACAGGGACATTTTTCATTATTTTTATTCTATTTCTCTGGATTCTCCTGAGCCTTCATGGACTATCTGCTAGTGTGCCTTTTCTATTTTGTTACGCACATGGGACTTTTATTTTTCTGGTTTTTGTCACCCTATAAAAGGCTAAACATACTTGTTCCCATGAAAAGAGCACTGGATTCGGAGACCTAATTTCAAGTCTTATCCCTTTCAGTTGCATTTGTGTGAACTTAAGCAATTGATTTTTTTAGGATCAACTTTTTTGATTTATGATGCAATTAATAATTGCTCATTGATTTATGATGATATGTGATTGCCACTTATTGGTAATTTGAGAAAGATTTTGTTATAAGGAACCTGTAATAATATTCTAAGCATAATAGTAACTGCCCAAGGGTGAGAATAGGGATGGAAAGTTACATATGCTAGGACTGGTTCAGACTTTTCTAGCGCAAAGGTCAGAAAGGAGTTGAAAGTATCAAGTTGGTCATATAGAGCTAGGGCTTTGGTGCTCCCCTCCATTCACTCTGTGATCTGGCCATACTGTAACTAGTACATGACACTCCATCTTACATCTTTGTACTTTTACACTGACTATCTCCCATGCTTATGAAGTTCTACACTCTCATATCTACCTCTTACTTTCCCTTCCTTGTTTAAGGCAGCTGAAATCCTACTTTCTGATAAGGGTTTTCCCCCATCTCCCAGCTAATAATGTTTTCCCTTCTGTAATTATCTTCTGTCTATTTTGTCTGTATCCTGTATGTAGCTGTATATATCTTGTTATTTACATGTTCTCTCCCTCATTACAATGAAAGCCCCTTGAAGGCAGGAACTGCTTTTGCCTTTGTTAATCTCCTCACAACTTAACATAGTGTCTGGCATATTGTAAGCATTTAATATATACTTTTTGATTGACAATTGCTTGACGGGACTGGGTTATATGGTGCTATCCCCTCCAGAATCAAGTACAAAAACTTGTTTGGCATTTGAAGATCTTTAGAGCTTACTACACACACACACACACACACACACACACACTCACAAACACATACATCACTGCCACCACCACCACCACCACCACTTTTCCATTCTTCTTCCATTCTTCCACATACTCTGTGATCCAGTGACACTGGCCTCTCTGCTGTTCCTCAAACAAGATATTCCACATCCTTGCACTGATCATTTTTGCTGCTTTCCCATATATGTGAAATGATCCCTGTCCTCATCTCTACCTCTTTGCTTCTTTCAAGTCCCTGTTAAAATCCCACCTTTTACAGGAAACTCATCCCACTGAGGAAAAAGCATTTGCTGACTAGTTTCTAGCCTCTTTTGGTTTCCTCATGACTACTATTGAGCACTGGGTTGAATTTTTCTTTAAAAAAAATGGTGATAAGGTCAATACCTTTCCTTTTTTCCTTTTTCTTTTTTGAATCTACAGTTTACTTAAAAGGTTAGGATGACGCTGCTGTATTCATGTGTTGTCTCCTTTTGAATGGAAATAAAAGTGAATGGAAAAATGAAAAATCATCTATTGACCATTTGCTATAGAGGCAGCTAGTAACACAGTGAATAAAGCTCTGGGCTTGGATTCATCTCCCTGAGTTCAAATCCATCCTCAGACATTTACTAGCTGTGTGATGCTGGACAGCTTTCTTAATCTCTGTTTCCATTTACTCAACTATAAAATGGGGATAATGATAGCACCTAAGTCGAAGGGTTGTTGTGAGGATCAAATGAGGTAATATTTGTAAGAAATCACTTAGCACAGAGACTGGGCCATAAAACACACTATAAAAATGCTTATTCCCTTCATCTTCCCTACTATGTGCCAGGCACTGTGTTAAAACTAGGCTACAAATGTAAGCAAACAAGATAGTCCCTATCCTCAAGGAACTTACATTCTAATGAAGGAAATCAATACATATAGGGAAGTGATACATATGGGGTGGGGCAAGGTTTAGGGCATAGAAGTCAGAGGTCATGGTGATTGGAATTATTGGGCAAAGGATTGACATTCATTATCTTTATTTAATTTGGCATTTACTTTGACTTTTGCCTGAAGTTGTCAATGATCTGACTCAGTAGAGACAAATGATTCCAGAATGCCTCATTTTAACCAATTGTACTTTGTTAAGAGAGTGCTGATTTTTTTTAATGTCATCTGGTGCTTGCCACAACCATTGCATTCTGTGTCTCTGCTTGAAGTTTTCTAAGATAAATAGGCCTGGGATTTTTAAATACTCTTTAAAGCCTTTTGCCCTTTAATTTCTTGATTATAAATGATGTTGTCCAAACCAGTTTTTGCATTTTTCTATGCTTACTTTCACACTGAAATCACAGTATAGGAAAGTTGGCTTAATTTGTAGGATCTTGTTAAGTTCTTCATAAAATTTCTCTGCTATTTCATTCTTCCAATGGGTGGTATATCATACACTGAAATTATCTTCAGCAGGGTGTGTTTACTTACACTCATCATGAACACTGTGGAATGATATAGCATATGGGAAAAATTCAGTTGAGCTTGGGTCTAGGTATGATCGCTCTTCCTGTGCATATTGAGATGGACAGGAAATAGAAGGAACCTGTCAAAATGCATAGTCTAGTGGCATTGGAGTCAGAAAGACTTAGGTCCAAATTTTGTTACAGACACTAGCAGCGTGACCATGAGCAAGGTATTTTACCTTTTTGTGCCTCAGTTTTCTCATCTATAAAATTATCGAGTTGGACTTGATGGTCTTTAAGGTCCCTTTCAGCTTTAAATCCATGATGTTTTGATTCTATGATTATGGTATTTAAGGAGATTGAGGAATGAGGGGTTCCAGGGTTTGAAGGGGACAGGGATTGTCTATGGACTTCAGGTACTGACCTTGGCTGGAAGATGAACTTTAGGTCTATAAATGACAGCAACAAGAATGAATGAGATGAACTATAAAAGAGGAGAGGTAGTTATTGAATGGTGGTGTCAGAGGGATTATCTAAAAATGACAAAGGGGAGCAAGAAACTTGTCAACTTCTCCTGGTCCTGTGTGCCAGGTGGTATGAGAACACAGGAATCCAGCCTTGAAAAGTCTTCAAAAGATAGAGTAAGCTTTTAGGAGAAAGCTTGATTTTAGTGAGGAATAGAAGATGGAAAGAAAATGAGAAGAAATGATCTAAGATGAAGAGATGAATAACAGTAAAAGAGTGTTCCAGGAAGCACGGTCTGTAAAGGGAGAGCAGAGGAGAATAGGGACTAGGAAGAGTGAAAGCTGAGTTTGCTATGGAAAAGAAGGGAGTATGGAATATTCTCCCCCTAGAGGTAAATAAAGTAATTTTCCTATCCTTCATCATTCCTTCAAAGACAAGGAACTTATTTTATGGAAATTTGGTTATCTTACCTTGCGGTTGTCATGAGTATAAACAGACTGGTCTATACTCAAAGACATTCCAACTAGCTAGATACCATCAACTGTCGCAACTTTTGGGAACATTAGTCTCTCTTTGGAACCATTTTTGCTTTTGTACTTTACTTGGGACAAGAGTTAGAAATGCCTGTTAGTTGAAACTAACCAGAATATATGCATACTAGGTATACAGGCCTGTTGTAAAAATAGGACTTTACAAATTGCAAAGCACTCCATTTGTGCAATACTTAGTACCCTCTGGGGATCATTTATTTAGTTCACCAACCTTGACTAGAAAGAGAATGAAGCTGAGAGTTGGGTAGAATTTGAGACCAGGCTCTGCAAGTTACCCTAATAGCATCTTTCAGCAAGTGATACTGACCTCCATATCCCAAGTTTAACCACCTATCACTCTGGAGATAATAATGATACTTAGTGATGAATCTAACCATATGCCCACCACACAGTGGTTTGCAGGGATTTCTCTCAATTTTGTAAGTGTTAGTTATTATAACAACAACTAGTACTAAAACTACTACTACCACCATCACTATCACTACCACACTACTGCGAGTAAGACACTATGTACTGAGGCACATGAAGGGATATGTAAGAAAAATCCCTGCCTTCAAGATACTTACAATCTCTTTGTTCTTAATGATTATTTTTTTTTTAATTATGGAGGTGGCAAGGAAACAACCAGGCAAAAATATTCATTAGGTTCTTACTCTATCTGTGCTAGGTACAATGCTAAATGCTGGGAATGCAAAAAGAAGTCAAAAGAAAGGCAGTCCTTGCCCTTAAGGAGCCTAGATTCTAATAGGGGAAGAGAATACATGGAAGGGAACTTAAAGCCAATGTGTCCACATGTGGGCATGGTGTCAAGTCTGTAAAGAGTCAGAAGTACAGCCAGAAGAAGAATGAAGCATGACTAGCCTATGCCTATCCTCAAAATGGAGGCCCTGGAACAAAGGTGGGTTGATAAATGTTTAACAAACAATTCTGTGTGTATGTGTGTGTGTGTGTATATATATATATATATGTACATATATGTGTGTGTGTGTGTATACACTTAGATATACACATATATGCATACTTGTATACATGTGTCACAGCACACTTAAAAATATTTTCTCTATTATTTTCTTGAGTTTTAATGATCAACAAAATAAATCAAGCTCTTTTTGGTAGCATTTGTCAGATATAAATGGTCACACTCAAAATGTGATGCTCTGATCTAGAGAATGGGTAGGAGCTAGATCTAGCACATCCCTGCCAAAAGTAACTCACCGCTGGAGAAAGGAGATAATGTGGTAAAGGGGTGTTCTAGGGTGAGAAAACCCTAGAAACTGAAAGAAGTTCCAGTGTGAGAAGAGAGAATTGGAAGCAAGGAAAGGATGAGATCCAGACTCATGATTTCATTGCTATAGACAGAGGTTCACAAACTTATTTGGCCTACTTCCCACTTTTCAAAAAAAAAATACCAAGTACACCCTTGGAAATCTATTTTATTTAACCCTTTAATGGTTTTGGGGAAATTTGCATCATTTCAAAATTGAATATTTTTAAAATGACACATCTTAAATTTAATAGTTTATTGTAAATTTGTGGATTTTTTCCTGCATTGAAATTTTGATGATGCAGTATTGCATCATGAAACTTGTATAGTATCATATTGTAAACAAGTCATTATGCATGCGCATTCCTGCCATGCATGCTGGACTTTCTGATAATGCACAACAAGCTGACCTGCCAACACTTGCTTGTTAAGACCTGTTGGTAGAATTGACCACTGATCAATTATAACTTGTGTTTTGTGTGTTTATTTGGAAAGTAATGTAGTCACTATGACTTTAACTCTGTTACACAACAGATAAAATATGTAGGAATGGTTTTTCAAAATTTTCTTCTCTTCTTTCCTTAGGCTTTCACTGTAGCCTTATTTTTTATTCAATGCCCCCCAAATGCACCTGAATCTACTACAGCCCCCCCTTTATAATTCCAGTGCCCCCCCAAGTGGTGGTATTGCCCACTTTCAGAACCTATGGCTATCAGGAACTTCTAGTGAGGAAACTTCCTTGATCAATGGAGATGAACAACTTTTCTGGAATTCACAGTCTTAGATATGCTTGGGGACACTAAGAACTTAAGTGACCTGCCTACAGTGATAGACAATATGTTTCAGAGGCAAAGCTTGAATCTCATATGTTCCTGACTCTATGTCCAGGTCTTTATCAACTAATTAAGCTGCCTTTCAAATAATATTTAAAAAAATAAAAAAAACAAAACCAGCTAACATTTACATAATGATTTGCAGATTATAGCATGCTTTTATAAGATAAGACTTACTTATCTTAAAAATCATCTCAGATATTTAGGTTATTGTCAGTATTTTTATTCCTGGTTTATAGAAGGAGGAATTCCTTTAACTAAGAGGTTAGGAGGCTTCCCTTTGGTCCCATAGCTTCTACATGGAAGAACTAATACTGGTCACTCAATAAATGTTTGCAGAAGAGATGAATGAAAAATGACATTTTTAGATAGTTCACATTTTGTCTGCTATGTTTGGTCATTATGCTTGCATGTGTGCACATGAGTGCCGGGACACACACACACACACACACACACTAACACACACAGTGCTTACATTTCTACACAGTTTCTATTTCAAACTTTGCCTGAGCTACTTATAAGCACATTACTCTGGTGAATCTTACAAAAGAAAATTCCACCAGTATTTAAACAGTGTCTTATTGAATTCCTCATTTCAGATTAGTCATTGTTCTATGTAAGGTAATATTTGACTTCGCTATTAAAGTCCAAGCAAAGAGATATTACACATATTTTTCAAGTTTCTGCAAGCTAGAGAACTGAGTTTCAGGCATTAGTCTTCTATTAAGAGAGGGGCCACATCATTTTGTCAGTAATTGTAGGGGCCGTATATTTGTTTTACTTATTTCTTGATGGGGACTTTTACTGAGTACCCTATTGTTACTTTACTATAGGCCAACTGGTACAGGCATAAAAATTTGAAAATATCCTGACCTCTACAAATTCCTTGAATTTGAATACTCAAGATATTTTTTTGATATATACTACTACAATAATCTATGTCATGCACTATTGATTTAGCAACACTCCTGTGCTACCAGTTGTGTATAAGAATGGAATTCGTCTAAGCTCCTCTGTTTGTTTAAGGCAAGAACTACAAGTTAAGGTTTAGGGTTATAGTCCAATTGGAGAGTCATGATAATAGAGAGATGAGGTCATCTCTTTTACTGCAGGTAAACAAGGAAAACCTTTGACTTTGTTTCAACTTAAGTTAAATCCATAACTTATTTGTGGAGATAGGTGCAATCACAAGGATAAGTTACTGTTACAACTACTGTCTTCCTTACAATAACCTAGCCTACAGTACATGTTTATTTCCCTGAGGATGACAGTAAAAAGAAAAAAAAATCTTTATCTGTCCATTCTTCTGCAGGCAGAAAATAATTGAGTTTTGCCCAGCTTCTAAGTTGTTCTAGGAAATACAAAATTTCCAAGTTAAGTTCTATAATGGGATTTTTGTAAGTAACCATTTTGTCCTTCTTTCTTTAGCAAAATGAGAACATAAAATGTACTAATTATATTCTGCTCATTTTAATAAGCATAGTTTTTTTTTATAACTTGAATCATGAAATATTTCCTTTATTACTAACAGAAATAAGCTTGCTTGTCTATTTGACTATTCAGTTGCAACATAATACACAAGACTGAACTGGGAATGAAGCCCAATTGGAAGTCTAGGGTAGACTTTTGAATAACTGTGTTCAAACAATTAATTTAGCCTCTTTTATTGAAAGGTTTCTTCCACATATAAAAGACATAATAATCTCTCTCTCTCTCTCTCTCTCTCTCTCTCTCTCTCTCTCTCTCTCTCTCTCTCTCTCTCTCCCCCCCTCCCCCCAGGAATGTTCTTATTAATAAGGAAGCTAATCAGCTCAATTCTGGCTTCTATAGCTGGGAATGAGTGTTCTCTGAGCCCAGAGAAAAGAAGAAATTTTACATAGATCTACATTTAGCTTAAGGAAAGAACCATTTTACCTATGTGTAAAGGACTGTAATACTTTCCTACTTGACTTTAAAATCATGGAGAAATGTTTTGGAGTAGTAGTTAAGAGGTCAGGGCAAGGATGGTCTTATACATCCCCTCGGTTCATTTAAGTTTCAGAGTGCTTGAGATTCAACAATTAGAGAGTCATCCATTTGAATTAAGTATTGCTATTATCAGTCCCCATCTTTTAAAATAAAAACACATAGGGATATTTTATGATGTCTTAGTTCAAATTAGTTTATGAGATTGTTTTCTGAAGTGACAGGAGAAGTCTCACCCACGTGAAGGCACAAGCTACCTAGGTATAGATGGTCACCCAAAAAAGGTGAATGGAGAAGATGGCAAAAAGGGGGGAGGTAGTGAGTTGAGACAAACTTCACAATCTTTCCATTTTTTCCAAATACAACTTGAGAAGGATGAATTACTATGTCCCTGGGAAAATTTGATACTTAAAACTTTTATAGTTAAGTTTACCATTTTGCTCCAGACCATGGAACAATCAAGGTATCTGTGAAGGGAGCAAATGTCATTACTTTCATGACATCAGAGAATGGGATTAAGTAGAATTCTACAGCCTACAATGTAAACAATGGAGTGACCCATTCATACATGGATTTGAATAACCCTGATCTGTATATCACATTTAGAGATCATAAGGATGTGAGAAAAATACTTTGAGTTTCTTGAAAGATGCTATGTACATAAAAGATAATTATAACATGATTATCATTCTCTTAAACTTGAGAAACATGTCTTAGCAGTGAGGTTTGTTTTAACTTAGAGTAGGATATTAAAGAAACTGTCAAATCTCCTTTTCTGGAAAACTTTTCTTGTGTCCCAATATGGCTTCTGCATCTAGTATAAATTATTAAATGAATGACTTGTTATTACTGAACCCATGCTGGCTTTTGCAGATCACTATTTTCTATTCAATGTTCATATTGCATCTTAATATAATTTCATTTACCCCCTTTGATAGGGTTATTAGATTATTAAATCAGAGTATTTCCACATATGCAATTTATGTTGAATTCAGTCAGGTGTTTGACAAAATTTCTCATGAAATTTTTGTGCACAAGATGGAAAAACTACGGGGTAGGTGATCATTCAGTTAGGAAAATCCATAAAAAGTTGAATTATGGATCAATATCAAGTGGGAGAAAGCTATCAAATGCTGTAAAGTTTTGTATTTAATTGTCCTGTTTGACATTTTTATCAAGAATATGAATGAATGCATAAAGGGGATGATTGGAATTGACCTAAGTTGGAAAGGGCAGTGAATCTGCTGGATTTCAGAATTAAGATTAGAAAGTATCCTAACAGGCCACAACTAACATGATGAAATTTCAGAGGAACATGTAAGACTCTGAACTTAGGTTAAGAAAAGTCAGCTTCAGAGATGTAGAACAGGAGAGACCTGCTTAAAACAGTTCATTGGTTTTATCTGATTGCAAGCTGTGTGATGTAGCTGCCAAAAAGAGCTGATGCAGTCTTAGGTTGCATTAATACAAGTGTCCAGATCAAGGGAGGTAATTGTCTTGGTGCACTTGATGCTCATCAGCCATCTGGAAGGTTGTGTTCTGTTCTGGGAGGGTCCTTTAAAGAAGGACATCAACACCCTGAAGCTTGTATATCATGGACTCTAGAAATAATACTACATGAAGAATAGTTGAAAGAACTGTGGGTATTTATCCTAGAAAATACATGATGTTGGGAAGGCACAATAACTATTTTAAAATATTTGGAAGACCATCATGTTGAAGACGGGTTAACACTTATAGTTCTAGAGGGCAGAGCTATTTTAACATAATTTAAGATTTCCAGCAGGGGATGGATAACCATTTGTCTGGCATTCCATAGAGCAAATTAAAGTTTCAAATGAAAGATTGGGATATGTGATCTCTATAGTTCTTTCTAACTCTGTTATTTTCTGGAGTAGGGGATGAACTGAATGGACTAAATAAATCCCACAAGTGCTCTCCAGTCTTAAAAGTGTGTGATACTTACACAAACTCCACTCAACTCAAATCTAACATAAAGATAATGAGTAAGCAGGGACTACATAAACCTAAATATCCAAACTATAAGCTACCATTTTAGTAATTAATGGGGAAGCTAGGTGGGATAGTGGATAGTGCACCAGACCTGGAGTCAGGAAGGCCTGAGCTCAAATGCAGCCTCAGAGACTTACTAGCTGCATAACCTTGGGAAAGTCACTTAATCCAATTTGTCTCAATTTTTTCAACTGTACAATGAGCTGGAGAAGGAATTGGGAAACCAGTCCAGTATCTTTGCCAAGAAAACCCCAAATAGAGTTGGATATGACTGAAAAAAATGACTAAAGAACAACCATAAATAGTTGTTTAAATAAACAGTTTCCTGGTTCTAAAAAATCTGCACCCAAGAGAACTCTGAGATAAAGAATTGAAAAGAAAAAAAAAACACATTAATAATTGATCTCTAAGTTCTGTGCAGGTTGCCACAGGAAGCAGATATCTTTTCTGGGATTTGTTGTTGCTGTGTATTTTGGGAGTAAAGACTTTTTAAACAGTAGTAAGACATGATGAGAGTTAAGGAAGTAGTCTTTTCCCCTTGGCATCTTGGCAAGATGAATAGAAATCTCTCTATATAGACTGAGACCAAGAGACAAAATACTACCAATCCACTGGGAATACTTTGGGACCAGGACTGCTAGAATAACCTAGATAAATTCAGCTTGAAGAGATTGGTTTCAATGATACTCTGAGACAAGTAATATTCAATATCCTATAACCAAGTTAAGGTGCACTCGTAGCAGACCTTTCTAGGGCCCTAACGTATTGAGGGCATTATTAAACTTTTATTTTCTATATATTTTCTCCATTGTACCTGAAAATATGTATGCTTTACTTAACATGGATTAAATCTGATATATAACTTGAGAGACTTGTTGTAGTGCTGAATGAGAGAGGGTGATATTACCTGTCTTCATCCAATAAGAAGGCAATAAGAGAAAGGCATTAACAGCTAAATTGCCTGAAGGGGAGTTATGGCTGGAAGGACCAGCTTGTGACAATTTTCCTGGCATAGAGAAACAGAGATTGGGCATGATAAGGGCAAAGACCAAAGGCAATGCAAGTTAAATTTTGACGAGTACTAATGATGAAATCAGGCAGTGGTCAGTAGACTATGACTAGAGATAGGCAAGCAGATAAAAGATTTTCCAAAGAGCAGGAGAAGCAGTGTTAGTTTGCCAACTGCTGCTTCTTAATGTTGATTAGAAAATATCTGAAATGCCTCTTTCTGAGAGGAGATGTCAAACTTTTCCAAGAGCATTCTGGCCACCTAGCAGCTAGAATTAGAAGCTTAATCACATGACTTAGGCGTCTGAGGCAATGATGAAGTGGTACAAATGAGGACTGGTACATAGCATGACAGTGTTCTATATTTTGGAGTCTGTCTCTTTAGCCTTATTGAATTCAATTGAATTGATCCAGATGTTCCCAGAGGCAAACTGATCCAGAGGTAATCACGATTAACTTTTAAGATGGCCAAACTGGATGGCTTGAAGATGACAGCATTCGATTTTTGGGCCACATACAGACAACCTTTAGTTATTTCAGGGAAAGTCTATTCAATTCAATCTCAAGAGGGGAAAAAAAGAAGAATCATAGCATGAGATTAGTGTAGAAATGTAATCTTGATACTTCTGATCTACAATCATACTTTTTCCTCAATTATGTGAGAACTTCAAAACCAAACATGAAGACTTCTCTTACTTAACTGAACAATTACAGTGTAAGTTTAGTTTTTAGAATTTTTTAGATCTTATGTATTACCACACTCTGAACCAGTGGATCGCTAGTCACAGATTGAAAAACTGATTTATAAACCAGAATAATATTATTCTCTTCAAATTAAAAAAAAATCTCAAAAATGTGAATTTTAAGGTTTCTTGAAGTGGGGATTGTTGACTATCCAAGTGAGAATTCCTTTATATATTATTTTTTAGCTACACTATTATAAGAAAATTCATTAACTTTGAAAAATCAAAGATTGCAGCCACTGCCAAAACCCCAGATAAACTCTTCCAACTGCATTTGTTACTGATTCCAAGTGACATGTGGTTTCCTCTCTATAATTACTGTACAAACCATTACTTCTAAAATAAATTAAACTCTCACAGCTTTCTCTTCTTCTACATTCGTTTATAAAAACCATGTAAAATAGGTGGCGGCACCTGCATTTGTGAGTGCAGAAGCTTTTATTACAAGATGGTGTTTTAGGATACATCCTTGCCTTCAAGAGCTACAAACAGCTTGCACTCAGTAACCTCCAAGGATTTGTTCATGGAAGGAGAAACTGCAAACCCAGTGAACCCTTTTTTTTATATCCCCCCCAAGCATCTTATGAATCCACTTATAAAACTCTATGTGTCCTTTGGGCAAACAAGCTATAGCATCTCAAGAATCTTCTATCCTGTGCTATCTTCATATGTGATCCACATATGATTGAATATCAGTCACCAAGTTAAGACACAGCTAATACTTGAGATTCTTCTGCAAGTAGGTAATAAAAAATGATGTGATGTGGCAAAAATGGTCATAGAAAACCATACAGTCAGGGTTGGACAGGGCCTCAGAGTTCATACAGCTTATCTTCAGTGATGGAGCAAGCATCACCTCATGAAGAAGCCCAGTTCATTTCTAAATAATTTTCTTTTATATTGAGCTGTTAAAGCTTAAAGCTGCACTGGCTTTGGGGACACCCTGTATTTCTCTATCTGCAATGTTCTTCTTTATATTAAGCCAAATCTTTTTTCCTAGTTTACCTTAATTTTTGCCACATGGTATCTCTTCAATTATTTGACGATAGTTATCATACCTCCCTTAAATGTTTTCTTCCCTAAGACTAGATAACTATAGTTGGGTTTTTTGTTTGTTTGTTTGTTTTTGTTTTTATTTTGTTAGTAGTAGGGTAGCATAACTTTAGATTTGGAAAGGACCTAATGGGTCATCTAGGCCACCTCCTTATTTGCAGATGAGGAAACAGACCCCCTAGAGATAAAGTGAATCATTTGAGGTCGCACATGTAGTGACAGAGGTGAGAGTCTAACCTAAGTTCTTACTCCAAATTCATTACTTATCAAGTACCTTTTTCAGGATTTTTCACTATCTACAGTTGTCCTCTATAATAATCCCATCAACCTTAGGGATCTAACTAACAGAATAAATTATAATTCAAGATATGAAATTACATAAGATGTAATATGACAAATTCAGTTGAGCAGGAGGAGAGAAATCTCAGACATCTGCCCACCTGAGGGTGAAGATCCTGAGACAGGGTTCTGTGGCAGGAAAATAAAGCTTCTGGGACACCAGGTATTTTAGGAGATGATGTCAAAATACATGAAGCTGATTCAGGAGAAACTGTCACATAGAGGGGGGAAGGGTGAGGCTAAACAAGATTGGAGCTTATCTAGAAAGAGACCCACCAGAGTGTAGATAGCTTCCTATTTTAAGTTGTTTTTCTTTCTATCGAGGTACTAAACTCAATTACTATATGCTCAGTTATTTTCTTTTTTTGGTTTGTTTTGGGTTTTTTTTTTAGGCAATTGGGGTTAAGTGACTTGCCCAGGGTCACACAGCTAGTACATGTCAAGTGTGTGGTCTGAAGCTGGATTTGAACTCAAATACTCCTGACTTCAGGGTCAGTGCTCTATCCACTGTGCCACCTAGCTGCTCCAATGCTCAGTTATTTTCATGAAGGATTACAAGTGATATTATCTCTTGATATTCTTTCTTTTAAAATTTTTTTCATTAAATATTTCCCAATTTCATGTAAAAAAAATTTAATGATGATTTTTAGTTATATTTTGATTTCCAAATTCTCTCCCTCTTCCAATCCTCCCTCACGTCTATGAGAAGGCAAACAATTTGGTATCAATTGTACCATACAAAACATATTTCCATATTAGCCATGTTGCAAAAGAAAACAACAAAATTATAGTTTTTAAAAGGTATGATTCAATCTGCATTCAAATTGCATCAGTTCCCTCTCTGTAAGTGGATAGCATTTTTCATAATAGGTCCTTTGGAATTGTCATTGTCTTGAACAGAGTAGCTAAGTCTTTCATGATCTTCTTTACAATATTTTTGTTACTCTACACAATCATCTCCTGGTTGTGCTCATTTCATTTTGCATGAGTTCATATAAGTCTTCCCAGGTTTTCTGAAACCATTCTTCTCATCATTTCTTGTAGCACAATATTATTCCATCACAATCATATACCACAACTTGTTCAGCCACTCACCAACTGATGTGCATCTCCTCAATTTTCAATTCTTTGCCACCACAAAAAAGAGCTGCTATAAATATATAAATGGATATGCACAGTTTTTTAGCCCTTTGAGCCTAGTTCCAAATTGTTCTTCAGAATGGTTGGACTAGTTCACAATTCTTTCAACAGTGCAGCAGTATCCCAAATTTTCTATATCCCTTCCAACATTTGTCATCTCTTTTTCTGTCTTGTTAGTTAATCTGAAAAGTGAGAGGTGGTACCTCAGAGTTGTTTTACTTTTCATTTGTCTAATCAGTAGGGATTTAGAGCATTTTTTTCCATGTAGACTACTGATAGCTTTGATTTCTTCTTCTGAAAACTGTTCACATCCTTTGTCCATTTATCAACTGGCGACTGGCTCTTATTTTATATATTTGGCTGTTTCCTTTATATTTGAGAAATGAGGCCTTTATCAGAGAAACTTGCTGTAAATCTTTTTTCTCAGTTTCCTGTTTTCCTTCTAATTTTGGCTGCATTGGTTTTATTTGTGCAAAAGCTTAATCAAAATTATACATTTTACATTCTGTGATGCTCTGTATCTCTCGTTTGGTCATAAACTTTTCCCTTATCCATAGATTCGACAGGTGTATTTTTCCATGCTTCCCTGACTTACTTATGACATCACTCTTTATGTCTAAATCATTTTTTTTCCATTTTGACCTTACCTTGGTATAGAGTGTGAGATGTTGATGTGTGCCTAGTTTCTGCCAAACTGTTTTCCAGTTTTCCCAGTAATTTTTGTCAAATGTTCAGTTCTTACCCTCAAAACATGGATCTTTGAGTTTATCAATTGCTAAATTACTATCATCTGGTTATTTAATACTGTGTATTGTTTATATAATCTATTCCACTGATCCATCACTCTATTTTTTATCAAATAGCAGATTGTTTTGATGGCTACCATTTTATATTATAATTTGAAATCTGGAACTACTAGGCTACCTTTCTTCATATTTTTTTCCCATTGATTCCCTTGATATTCTTGACCTTTTGTTCTTTCAGATGAATTGTGTTGCTTTTTTTTCTTGCTTTATAAAATAATTCTTTGCTAGTTTGATTGGTATGGTCCTAAGTAAATTAACTTATGTAGAATTATCATTTTTATTATATTGGCTTGACCTACCTGTGAGCACTCAATATTTCTCTAATTATTTAGATGTGTCTTTATTTTTAAAGTTCATTTTATTTCTAATTTATGGAATAAAGCATTTCCAAAACATAGCATAATAAAAAAAAGATGATCGCACATGTAACTGCAAATTTTTTCTATGAAAAGTGTTTTACAATTGTGTTTATATAATTCCTTAGTTTGTTTTGGCAGGTAGATTCCCAGTACTTCATATTCTCTATCATTATTTTAAATGGAATTTTTTTTCTATCTCTTGCTGCTGTGTTTTGCTGGTAGTATACAGAAATACTGATGATTTATGTGGGTTTATTTTATATCCTTCAACTTTGCTGAAGTTGTTTATTGTTTTCAACTTTTTTAGTTGGCTCTCTGGGGTTCTCTACCATCATATCATCTGCAAAGGGTGATTTTTGTTTCTTTGTCTATTTTTATTCCTTCAATTTCTTTTTCTTATCTCATTGCTATAGCTAGCATTTCAAGTACAATATTGAACAATAGTGGTGATAATGGACATCCTTGCTTCACCCCTGATCATATCGGGAAGGCTTCAAGTCTGTCCCCTTTGCAGATAATGCTTACTCTTCTTTTAAAGTGGATACTACCTATCATTTTATGAAAGATTTTTATTGATGCCTATGTTTTCTAGTGTTTTTTAAATAGAAATGGATGTTGTACTTTGTCAAAAGCTTTTTCTATGTTTATTGAAATACAAGATTTTTGTTATTTTTGTTATTGACATGATTAATTATGCTCATAGTTTTCCTAATATTGAACCAGACCTGCATCCCTAGTGTAAATTCCACCTGGTCATAGTGTATGCTCTTTGTGACATATTGCTGTAATCTCCTCAATAGCATTTTATTTAAAAAATTTTGAATTGATATCCATTAAGGAAATTGGTCTGTAGTTTTCTTTCTCAGTTTTGCTACACCTGATTTAAGTATCAAAACCATATTTGTGTAATAAAAAAAATGGTAGGATTCTTTTTTATCTATTTTTTTCAAATAGTTTATGCAACATTAGGGTTAATTGTTCCTTAAGTGTTTGGTAGAATTCTTCTACAAATCCATCTGGTCCTGGAGATTTTTTCTTAGGTGGCTCATTGATTGCTTGTTCAATCTCTTTTTCTAATATGGGGTTAATTAAGTATTCTGTTTCCTCTTCTATTGATCTGAGCAGTTTATATTTTTGAAAATATTCATTCATTTAACTTAACTTGTCAATTTTACTGGCATATGATTGGGTAAAATAACTCCTATAATTTCTTTAATTTCATCTTCATTGGTTGTGCATTCACCCTTTTCATTTTTGATTCTGGCACTTTGGTTTTCTTTCTTTAAAAAGAAATCCAATTAACCAATGATTTATCTTTTTAATTGTTTCCCCCCCCATAAATCTAGCTCCTAGTTTTCTTAGTTCAATGGTGTGTGTGTGTGTGTGTGTGTGTGTGTGTGTGTGTGTGTTTACTTTAAATTTTATTAATCTCTTCTTGGATTTTCAGGATTTCCATTTTGGTGCTTAATGGAGAATTTTTAATTTGTTTTTTTCCTAGTATTTTTTTTTTAAATTTACTCACTCTATTCATTAATCTAAACTTCCTTTTATTTATGTACTTGTTTAGAGATATAAATTTTCCCCTAATTACTTCTTTGGATGCATCTCACAAATTTTGAAATGTTCTCATTGTTGTCATTTTCTTTAATGAAATTATTGATTGTTTCTATGATTTGTTCTTTGAGCCATGTATTCTTTAGAATTAGAGTGTTTAGTTTCTAATTAACTTTTAATCTATGCTTCCATGGTTCTTTATTAAATGCAATTTTTATTGCAATGTGATCTGAAAAAGGTGCATTTAATAATTCTGCTTTTCTACATTTAATTGTAAGAGTTTCATGCCCTAGTACATGGTCAATTTTTACAAGGTATCACGTACAGCTAAGAAAAAGGTATATTCCTTTCTGTTTGCATTCAGTTTACTCTGTCTATCATATCTAACTTTTCTAAGATTCTTTTTATTTCCCTGACTTCTTTTTTTTTAGGCTTAGATTTATCTGTCTCTGATAGGGGAAGTTTGAGGTCCCTCATTATTATAGTTTTACTCTCTATTTCCTCAGGTAATTCATTTAACTTTCCCTTTAAGAATTTTGATGCTATGCCATTTGGTGTATATATATTTAGCAGTAATTTATTTCATTATCTATAGTTCCTTTTAACAAGATGTAGTTTCCTAACCATGTCTTTTAATGAAGTCTATTTTTGCTTTTTCTGTGTCTGAGAACATAATTGCTACTCTTGTCTTTTTTACTTCAGCTGATACATGGTAGTTTCTGCTCCAACCCCTTATTTTAACTCTGTATATGTCTCTCTGCTTCAAGTGTGTTTCTTATAGGCAACATATTGTTGAATTCTGGTTTCTAATACATTCTGCTAGACCAGTTGCCAAGTCGCTTTGTTGTCTTTGGCTTGAGAACTCTTGAAGCTGCTGCTGCCTCTGTCAACACCACCAAGCCCCATTACTGGTGCATCATCCACATGGGTTCAGGGTCAGCCTCCTCCCTTGTATCACAGCTCTTTCTTTTGGACCTATGCTATCTTGAGCAGGAAGAATGTCTCATTCTGACTTTGTGTTTGATTTGCCATTCTAGAATTCAATTTGAGGCATTATTTTAAAGTTGTTTGGAGGAGAATGTTGGGACACCTTAGCTGAGTGCTGAATCTACTCCACCATCTTGGCTCCTTAGCTCCTGATATTCTGAACAATCCTAAGAGCTCCTTCTCTGATGAGTGAGTTTATCCCCAGAATTTCTAATTGAGGAATTATTCATGTTACAGGGTAGCTAGGCTTAGAATCAGGAAGACTCATTTTCCTGTATTCAAATCTGGCCTTAGACATTTACTAGTTGTGTGACCCTGGACGAGTTACTTAACCTTGTTTGCCTGTTTCTTGTCTGTAAAATGAGCTGCAGAAGGAAATAACAAACCACTCCAGCATCTTTGCCAAAAACAAAACAAACAAACAAAACCAACTGGGGTCATTCAACAACAACAGAAGCAACAACCCACTCTATACATGTTCACTTCTAACCTAGCTCAGATCCTGACTCTTCAGACTGTTTTTCCACTTTTATTTCACCCTCCTTTTATGTATAGTCTTTCTTCATGCCATTCTTTTTGCTTGTTTTTGTTCTCTCAGCATATAGCACAATGTCTGGAAGTTTGTGAGCACTAAATAATTGTTTTATCTAATCTGATCTAATCTAATCTGAAAGAATGTAAATGATGGTTTAAAATCACATAACTTTTTTTGTAGTGTTATTTTAAAATTTGAATTTAAAATTTTGAAACTTCTAAATTTTGGTGCCCTAGAACAAAGATTTTGTGTCCTGACCTAGTTTTGACTCTGAAAGACTCTAATCTCAGAATGGAAAGAACTAGGGAAGTCATTCAATTGAGGCTCCCTTGTAAAACATTTCTGACAGGTGGCCATTTTTCTTCACTTTGAATGTTATATGACTCTATAGCCATTATATCTCTTTTACATTCATAGATTGCCACTTATTATGGTGGCTGTGGTGATTAGTATCTGGTATGATCCCCAGTTAACTATATATAAATGTGACTTTAGCTTCCCCTTACTTTAACAAATATTTCAATCACTGGGCCTACGATTAAAATAGCATAATTATTTTTCTGATACAAAATTTGTCTTTTTTTCGAGTACCAATGAGATAAACTTAAACTCCCATTTCATAAAAAAAGTTGTATTAAAAAATTCTTTCAGCTCATTGTTTCTTCATAAATGCTCTTATTCATTAAACCTGGTGGGATGGTAAAGATGATGGGATCTCCACTTTTATGGGCCTCCACTTATGGAAATAATTGTTTAGGCAGTAACTACAAATATGTTATTTTCTTTATCAACACCTATGGTAATAATCAGAGTGTACTCAATGTAATTAATTTAGTTCAGTTAAGCTCAATTCAACAAACATTTATTAAGGTCCTGCTATATGATGACACTGTTGGAGACTAAAAAAAAAGAGTCCTAACCTTTAAGAAGCTCCTGTTTACCTGGGGTATACAACATGTACCCAGATAAGTGCATACAAGGCAATTTGAGGGAAGAGAGAACACTAATGATGAAGGAAATCACCGATGAATTCAAAGAGGAGATGAGTTGAACTTTGTAGGAAAGTGATGATTCCTTTCTATAGTTATTGCCATGCCTATGTTTCCTGATACAAATTTTCAATTGTAACAGCTCTCATTATAACAAATTCTTCATCACAAATGATTATCTATGCTACCTCATATGTTGATTCACTTCAAATTCAGTAGCAGATTCTACCCGTGTTCACAAAAATTTATTCCAAATGACTGTGTTGTTTTTAACAATGCCCAGAATTCTGTAAAAAATCTCACCTCTAGAGATTTTAGAATTACTGCCATAAGACCCCAAAGCAAACAATCATTCTCAAAGACAGTTCTGATATAAGATATAATATTTCAACAGATCCTCTGACAAATAGCCAAACAACTTGACAATGTGAAATGAAGTACTTTTAGAAACACCTAGATTTTTCTCCCAGTCACTTCTTTGACGGTAAATTATTATGAGATGGGATTTTTATAAACATTTCATAAAATCATAGATTTAAAGCTGGAAGGGATCTTAGAGGAAATTGAGAATAAAGATTGAGTGACTTGCTCAGGGCTACCCAGATAAATAAGTGTCTGAGACCGAATTTGAACTCAGGTCTCCCTGATCTGAAGTCTAGCACTCTCTCCAATGTGTGACCTTGGTTTGGAATGCCTAACAATAATTAATTAATGCCACAGGCAACTCTTGGTAATATTGTTCTCACCTTCTTCCCTTTACTGAGTTTACAAGTTAGGAAAATGTAGGTCAGAGTGGTTAAGCCACTTGCCCAATGATTCATAGTGTTGATTGAAAAAGTTGTTTTCAAAATTCAAATTCCTGACTCTCAGGATTTGTGAAATATTGAAGGAAAATATCAAAGCTCATCAATTTTCTTCCTTCCCTTCTATACTTTTTTTCACCCATTTTCTTAGTTTCTGTTTCTTCCCTGTCTCTTAACTAATCCTTTGCACCTACTTCAGTGCCATTAATTCTGACATTCATTCCCATGGTCCTTTATAGTCTATATTGGTTAAACAAATAAAGCAATGTGCATTCATCATAAAAAGTAAAATACGCAAAATTTAAATTGCTCTTCAAAATAAAACCCATGAGTATTTTTATTGTTAATCTTTTACATTTGACAAAAGAGACTCCTATAAAAGAGAAAAATAACCAAATTTTTAAAGCCTTAGAAAAGACATGGTAGAAGTTCTTTCATCTAAAAATGAGAGATTAGATTGGATGACTTCTCAGGTCTTTTCCAACTTTTTGATTTATAATCCTATGAAGTAACAGAAGTCTAAGGCAAGCAAGAGGGTAATTCCCAAAAGAAAACAATCTTAGAGCCATTGTTCATTTTCTGTAACATATATTCCTTGGGTGCCCATTATTATGTATGTAAGTGTAGTAGTATATTATTATGTAGTAAGAAATGATAAATGTGAAGAATTCAGAAAAAAATGAAAAGATTCATAAGATGTGAGGCCAAGTGAAATATATTGAACCAATAGAAGAATACAAATAATGACTGGAATGATATATATTAAAATATCAGTAAAAGTAAGTTGAACTCTGAGAAATGTCTCAAAAAACAGAATATGATATATATCTATATCTATATATCTATACCTATATCTATACCTATATCTATATCTATATCTATATCTATATCTATATCTATATCTATATCTATATCTATATCTATATCTATATCTATATCTATATCTATATCTATATCATCTATATCTATATCTATATCTATATCTATATCTATATCTATATCTATATCTATATCTATATCTATATCTATATCTATATCTATATCTATATCTATATCTATATCTATATCTATATATCCCCCCTCAGCAGAGAAGCAGGAGACTACTTAGATAGAAAGCTGCATGCATTGTAGGACACAGATGCATACTGGTTGGCTTTTGTTGTTGTTGTTGTTGTTGTTGTTGTTGTTGTTGTTGCTCAGTTGTTTCACTTGAGTCTGACACTTCATGACCCTATTTGGGGTTTTCTTGGCAAAGATTCTGGTTTTGTTTGCCATTTTCTTCTCCAACTCATTTTACAGACAAGGAAACTGAGGCAAACAGGGTTAAGTGACTCGACCAGAGTCACTCAGCTAGTAAGTATCTGAGGCCATATTTGAAGTCAGAAAGATAAATCTTTCTGCCTCCAAACCCAGAAGCACATCCATTGTGCCACCTAGCTGCCCCAGTTGTTTTTCACTTGACTATTTTTTCTTTCTTATAGTGAATAGCTTGATTTTGGAAGTGGGCTATTATAGGAATTGCTATGATGAAAGGAAAAGATTTCAATAAAACATTTTGAAATAGTAAATCTTCCATCCTTTGTTTGAACAGTTTGAATGGTGAGAAATTAGCTGCTTTGCTGGGTATTTTTATTGTTGGACGTCATTAGGTATTTGAATTTCTTATATACATGAAAGAATCTATGACCTTATCCATGTAAAACGTATCCCCAATGTTCCAGTATCCAACCGATACATTGGTATAGTGATTATGGTGCCATACTTGTATTCAGGAATATCTGGGGTTAATTCCTCCTCAGACACTTTTTATGTCTTTACACAAGTCACTTAGCCAATAGAGACCTCAATTTTCTCATCTGTAAAATGAGGTTGCTGTATTTAATGCCTTCTAAGGTCCCTTCCAATTCCAAATCTATGATCCAATGACTTTTTTTATAGTACTATTATCCATGTTCATTTGTTTCAGTCAGGTCCAACTTTTCATGATCCTTTCTAGGGTTTTCTTGGCAGAAATGCTGGAGTGCATTGCCATTTCTTTCTTCAGCTAATTTTTATAGATGAGACATTCAGGTAGACAGAGTTAACTGACTTGCCTAGGGTCATATAGCTAGTAAGTATCTGAGGTCAGATTTGAACTCATCTTCCTGACTTCAGGCCCAGCAATCTGTCTAACTGCCACCTAACTGCCATAGACTTGTCTTCTCATATATCTTCCATAAGGCCCTCATTCAATTTACTAGAATATTTCCTATGATCATCACATTATTTGAGTGTGGAACATGACTTTCTATCTGTTCTTTCTCACTCTTAGTATAAGATTTCCTCATTTCCTTTTGTGGTCATATATCTCTTGAATAATATCTTTTACACCACTTAGTTGATAGTATATTTATGTAGAATTTTATCTTTAGATGTGTTATCTCATTTGAACTTTTTAATGACTCGATGTCCTCAAAGAAGACATTTACACAATTAGTATATGTCAGAGATGGTATTTGAACCCATATCTTTCTGACTATTGACCAAACTATGAAGTAATTTTTTTTGAGATGTGAGAAATGAGATTTTTTTTCTTCTTTTTATTTTTAAATTTTATATATATTGGGGTGTGTGTGTGTGTGTGTGGTGTGTGTGTGTGTGTGTATGTGTATGGAGAGAGAGAGAGAGAGAGAGAGAGAGAGAGAGAGAGAGAGAGAGAGAGAGAGAGAGAGAGAGAGAGATTCAGGTAAAGCATATTTCTGCATTAGCCATGTTCCCCCCCAAAAAAATTAAGAAGATAAAAAAAAGTTTCAAACTGCAGTTTGCAAGTTTTTGCTACCACAAAAAGAACAACTATAAATATTTTTGTATATACAGGTCTCTTTTCCTTTTTCCTTGATCAACTGGGGTATAGACCTAGTAGGGATATTGCTGGGTCAAAGGGAATGCATCATTTCATAGCCCTTTGGGCCCGGTTTGAAATTGTTTTCCAGAGTAGTTGGACTAGTTCACAGCTCCACCAACAGTTCATTACTGTATTTATTTTCCCACATCTCCTTTAATATTTGTCATTTTCTTTTTGTCATCTTAGCCAATCTGATCTGCATGAGATGGTACTTTAGAGTTATTTTAATTTTCATTTTTCTAATTATTAATAATTTGTGCAAAACTTTTAAGTTTTATGCAATCAAATTTGTTCATTTTGCCTTTCATGAACCTCTCTATCTCTTGTTTACCCATGAATTCTTCTCCTATCTGACAGTAATTTCATCCATACTCTCCTAATTTATTTATGGTATCACCCTTCATGTCTAAGTCATGTACTCATTTTGAGCTTATCTTGGTATACAGTGTGAGATATTGGTCTATGCCTAGTTTGTGCCAGACTGTTTTCCATTTTTCCCAGTAGTTTTTGTCAAATACTGAGTTCTTAACCCAGTGTCTAGTATCTTTGAGTTTATCAAACATTGGGCTACCGAGTTCATTTGCTTCTGTATGTTACTTTCCTTAATCTTTGCCATTAGTCAACCATTTTTATTTCTTATCCAGTACCAAATTGTTTTCATGGTTACCACTTTGAAATATAGTTTGAGTTCTGGTTCTCCTAGGCCCTCTTTCTTCACATTTTTTTTTTCGTTTATGATGCCTTTCTAATGGGCATATATCATCATTGGTGACTTGATATTGCCTGTCAATCACCACCATGAAGAAACTACTCTTCTTGCTAAGGCAAACTCTCCTACATGTACAAGTGATAACATTCCATCCTGTCTTTTCTAGAAGATTTTTCTCTCTCATCCCCACTTTCTCACTAATCACCAGTCTACCCTTATCTATTGACTGCTTCCCTACTGCCTGCAAACATCTCCATGTCTTCCCCATCATCAAAAAATCCTCACTTAAATCCTTCCATCCCTGTTAGCTATCATCTTATGTCTCTCCTCTCTTTCATGACTAAACTTCTTGAGAAGACTCTTTACATCACTGCCTCCATTTTCTTTCCTCTCTCTTCCTAATTTTCTGCAGTATGGCTTCAGGTCCCATCATTGAAACTGCTCTTTCCAATGATTGCTTAATTGCCAAATCTAATGGCCTTTTCTCAACCCTCATCTTTCTTGACCTTTCTGGAGTCCTTGACACTATTGATCACCTCTTCTCCATACATTTTTCTGTCTAGGTCAGGGTAAGGAACCTGTGGCCTCAAGGCCACATTGGCCTTCTAGGTCCTTGGGTGCAGCCTTTTGACTGAGTCCAAGTTTTACAGAACCAATCCTTTTATTAAGGAGATTTGTTCTATGAAGTTTGGATTCAGTCAAATGACTGCACTTAAGGACCTAGGGGCCATACATGGTCTTGAGGCTGCAGGTTCCCTACCCCAAGTCTAGGTTTTCATAACACTGCTCTCCTCTGGTTCTCATTCTACCTGACTATTTCTTCTCAGTCTTCTTTACTGTACCTTCATTCAGATCATTCTTCTTAACTAAGAATTTCACTCAAGACTATGTCCTGAGCCCTCCTTTCTTCTCCCTTTATACTATTTCTCTTGATGGTCTCATCAGCTCCAATAGAGTCAATTATCTCTATGCAGATGATTCTCAGGTCTATTTAAACAGCCCTAATATCTCTCCTGACATTCAGTATCATATTTCTGACTGCCTATTAAATATCTCAAACTGAATGTACTATAGATATTTTAAACTCAACATGTCCAAAACTGAATACCTATTATTTTCCCCCAAACTCTCCCCTTGCTTTCCTATTACTGTCATGAATGACACCAATCCTCTCAGTCATCTAGGCTCAAAACCTAGGTTTCATCTTTGACTCCTCCCTCTTTTTCTCTCACTCCCTGTATTTGTTGACAAATCCTTTGAATTCTTCCTTCGTAACATTCCCCTTCTCTCCTCTAACTCTGCCACTACCTTGGTGCAGTCCCTTATCAGCTCACACCTGGACTTTGCAATGACTTTCTGATATATCTCCCTGCCTCAAATCTTTCCCCACTCTAGTCAGTGCTCCATTCAGCTACCTACCTTCGCTTCAATCTGATTATCGCTGCTGTCCCCAACCCCAATTCCATAAACTCTAGTGGCTCCCTATTACCTCCAGGATAAAATATACAATCCTATATTTGGCCTATAAACCCTTTTGGAACCTGACATTTGCTGTCTTTCTAGTCTTCACATGCTTTACTGTCCTCCAGGTACTTCATCATGCAATGATAAATGCATGCTCATCTTACTCATCTCTGCCTCCTGGCTTGTTTGACTTCCTGTAAGTCTCAGCTGAAAGCTCGACTCCTGCAAGACATTTTTCCCATTCCCCTTTAATGTAAATTCCTCTATTCTAATATTATGTCTTATTTCTCCTATATTTATCTTGTATGTACACAGTTCTTTTTGTGTTGTCTCCTCAATTAGGTTATGAGTTCCTTGAGGGTGGGTACCATTTTTGTCTTTCTTTGAACTCATAGCACCTAGCACCTTGCCTGGCACATAGTAGGTGCTTAATACATGGTTGTCAACTTAAATTGATTTCATCATGCAACTCTTCTTCACCCTTTTGATCATTCACAATTTGAATTCTTCCAAAACTACAACCAGACAGTAGTAGTAAAACATCCACACAGCTATTCTATCTCCATCAAAGCCACATGCATAGTGGATAGCTATCTGGCTTCAGAGGCATGATAATCTGGGTTCAAGTCCAGACCTTTACATATTCTTGCTGTGTTACCCTAGGCAATTCACTTATCTTCTCAGTGCTCTAGAAAACTCTAATATTTTTAAAATTTATTTTTTTTATTCTGAACTTAAAAAATAAAACAAGGATTTCCAAAACATAGTAGAAAAGAAAAAAAAAGATGATTGTATATGAAACTGCAAATCTACTATGCATAACTTGCTATTTCTTTTAAATGTATAATAAAGTTATCATGTAATTTTATTTGTTTTTCTTTTATTCTCCCCTCCCACCCTAGAGATGGCTACTATTAGACACAAATATATATATGCACATAAAACCATTGTATACATACTTCTATTAGTTCTTTCTCTGGATGCAGATAACATCTTCTTTCACAAGTCCTTTGTAGTTAATTTGGCTATTTATAATAGTATAATATTAGTAATTAACTAATTACTAATATTATTATGTAGAATTGGTGGCATAGTGCTGGGCCTGAAGTCAGTAAGACCTGAGATCAAAATCAGCCTCAAACTTACTAGCTGTGTGACCCTAAGGAAGTCACTTAACCTCTGTTTACTTCATTTTCCTAAACTGTAAAATGGAGTTAATCACAGCACCTGTCTTGCAGGCGTGTTATGAAGAACAAATGAGATAAAATTTGTAAAGTGCTAAGTACAGTGCCTGGCACATAGTAGACACTATATAAATGCTTATTTCCTTCTCTTTCCCCTAATATAAGTTACAGAGAAAGTGCTGGCCTATATAGGTAAAGGGAGTTTACTCTCCCGGGAACTACCTATACAATTGAAATCATAAGTTCATTTCCTATCCCATTCCCTATCCCACTATTATCTTCTCTTCCCCATCCTAAACATCCCCAGTTTCTTTAACCCTCTGAATATGACCTAGTTTCTAGTCTCTTTCTAATGCTTATGAGCATCAGCTCTAATTTGCCACTGTACCTTTTGAAGTGTGACTCTTTGAATATAACAAAATGCTCCATAAATTATATAAGAGGTGCAATGTATGGTGATATTTTAAAGATTATTATTATACTAGCATTACTGTTGCCTATACTGCCATTAATTTGACCTATAGATTGACTGCATCAGCTCTGAGGGGAGTTGTTAACATTGATTTCTCTCACTTCCCTCCTATTCTTTGAAACCTCTCTTTTTTTTTCATTCCAAGCTCAGAATATGAATTGATCCCTTTCCTTCCCAAACCTAAATCTTCTACATGTACTTTCAGTTCCATCTCCCACATCTTCTTCATGACCTCGTTTCACTCAAGGGGTCAAGGAATTGGAGGTCACAGTGCATATGAAGAGTAAGGTTATATGAGGGAAAGGAGAGAGATAAATGAAAGTCAATAGATTATGGTCAGACAAGGGGATTTCAGAATTATTGAACACCAAGGTGGTATATTTGGGGTGATGGTAAGATCGAGGATGTGACTATTTTTGTGTGTTGCTGAGATAATATGGAGCAATAACTCATGGGAGGTAAGTACATTGAAGAACTGAGTGGTTAGGATGTTTGAAGGAGAATCAGTATGCATGTTGAAGTTTCCTCGTATGATGGCAAAGACTAGGAGGACTGAAATAAAATTTTTTTTCACTGAAAAATTCTAAATCAAGTAATAAACTCATTGAGGAAGGAAGGGTTGTAACCAGTGGGTCTGTAGACAACTAAAATTTTGATTGGGTGGTAAATATGAATGGCTTGAGCCTCAAAGGAAGAAAATTTACTTAGTGTTGGAGGAAGGGAGAGAACCTGGAACTGCCAATGGGGAGAAAGGAGTACTCCAACCCCCTTGCCTTTACCAGTGAGCAAAGGAGAATGAGTGAAGCTTCAGTCAGTACTAGAAAATGTGTCCAAAGAGGCTGTGTTATGGGGGAAACCAGGTTTCAGGAAGAGCTAGTAGATAAGAGGAGGCATGATGTTCATTGGAATGAAAACCAAACAGAGTCTCTGTTGGAAAATTAAGAGTTACCTGTAAATTTTGGAGCCCTGCGAAGGAGTTTCTTGTTCTCTCTAGCCCTTCAAACAGAAGGGAGAGTTAACTGAGGGAAATGCCTTAAGAGTTCTTTGGATAGAGAAAAGGAATAATTCAAGAACAAGCTCAGGAAGTAACCAGTGCAAAGGATACATCACTGGACTTGGAATCAGGAAGATCTGAGTTCAAATAGTGCTTCACAGGTCCCATGTAACTTCCCTCAGACTCAGTTTCCTTAACTGTAATATAAGAAGAATTGGATTGGATGGCTTCTAAGGTGCCTTCAAACTCTAAATCAATGGTCCTATGAACAGCAAGAAAAAGATTCTGATGTGACAAAGTGAAATCAAAATGAGTGCAGAGAGATAGGTTAGTGAAGAACATGACAAAGAATAATAGTGGACACCCCAAAGAAGCATTTTCATCTTACACACTACTGACTAAAATAAATGATCTTTAGCAGGAGGGAGAAAATGTATATCACTATGATTGTAGATTTCCTGTTAAGAAGTACAGAAATAGGCATTTGTAGAAACTTATACCATCAGGACAATATTGTCTTTCTGAAATGTGAGTGTAGGATGTACTAGACAATTTACTAACAAACAAGTCCACTGTTAACCATTTCCATCAATTCATACAGGAAGAAATGATGCTGTGGAAGAGTACCTCTACTGACTTTGAAATCCTGGGTGGAAATGGAAGAGTTTGGGGTCGTGGTGCTATTTTGATTTCTTCTTCTAATTAAATATTAAGTTTTGGAAGGAAAAAAAGAATCTATGAAAAGTGAAAATTTTTGATAACATGGCAGTTATCAGAGAATATACTTTGGTTTTCTGGATAGTGATTTAAGATGTGTTTCTTGCTAAGGATAGTGTGCATCTCACATGCACGACAAAGAGTATATTTCACTGGAGACTTCTTGATCTGATTAAAAAAGATTTAAGCTAAAAATAGGAGGGGAAGAAGAAAAATGCCCTGATGAAATGGTTGAACCAGATACTATGGAGATTAACAATTATGACAGAAAGAAGAATAACAATGGATAGAGCACATTGTAATTCATAGTGGAAACTGCAGGAAAGCTGATTCACAATGATTGTGTATGGACTCAGATATACCAATAAACGGAGTATTACCACATTAAGGAATTGATTGCAGCTGAGCAATGGGGTGGGCAAGTCACTAGGAGGACTGCCTCAACCTCTCCTTCACTTTTAGGCTTGCTTGTTGGCATTAGGAAAAAAGCAAGGAGAGCCCAAATTTCTGGGATAGTGTGTTAGTCGGGGTTTTCTTGCTGACAGTGTGCATATCTAAGACACTTCTTGGTAGGAGGTGGAGGGGTTCAGAGAGGAGAAAGAAGAGAGATGAAAGAGAGAGATAAAGAAACCTTTTCATGGTAGAATGTTATAGCTACTCAGGATTGGTGTTCTTGGGTAGTTTTCACTGTGTTTGTTTCCTCTTGTTGTGTCTGACCCTAGGGAAGTCTTGGGTGATATCTGACTAAAGTTGAGCTGACTAAAGTCTTGAGCATAGAGAACAATAAAGGGTTTTGGCAATGATGAATCTGTAGGATGAACACAGTGCTTGAACCATAGAAATTACTTAATAAATGCTTTCTATTCATTTGTTTCTCCATTCATTCACCCATGAGATCAGTGATAGCTGCTTGCTTAGCAATGCCTTAAATAGTCTTCCTATGCTATTGAATTGGTGTGTATGAGAGACCAGAGGATCCTGGCAGTTTGAGGCCCTCATGAAGGTGAAATATGAGACAAGTGAACAGTTGCAGAAACTGTTTGGGGAGAAGGTTATTGCTTGTCATGTGGTGCAACATAAGTGCTCCATATCAGAAACCATGGCAGCTCGACTAGCACATGTCATGGAAACCTGCCTTCTTTCCCTACCCATATTATAAGAGTAGCAGAAGCAGACATTTGTTTTCCTAGCTTAATGTGAATGCAACATAGCCTGGTGGATAGAGTGCCGGCCTTGGAGTAAGGGAAACCTGAGTTTGAATCCTGACTCAGATACATACTTACTGTGTGGCCTTGGTCAAGTCACCTAAGCTCTCTGAACTTCTGTTTCCTTGTGTGTAAAATAAACATAATAACAGTACCTACCTAACAGCTTGTTCTGAAGATCAAATGAGATAATAAGTAAAGTGCTTTGCAAACCTTAAAATTCTATACAAATGTTATCTCTGAATCATCTTAGAGGGACACTTTGCATTAGATGGTTCCTTAGAAGGAGAACTACCACTGTTTGAAAGCTAAATTCCTAGTAATATGTGGTCACTCACCAGGAAATTTGGTCCTGCTTTATTAATATTAGATATATAGCAGAGAAGGAGAGTATTACCCGCATATGTAGATAGATACATACATATATGACTTTACTAACAGAAAACTATTTTAAGGTAGTGTTAAACTTTTTTATCAGGATTTTTTTGATTTTGCAAAATATTTCAAAATTATGTTGTTACATCACAGAAAAGAAATTCATTTACACAGATTACTTCAGATAAAAGGCACCATGGGTTGAGTAATATTTACCATACATCACATTTTATATCTTAATGGCTAATTTCTTATAATTGATGGGATCAAAATCACCCCAAATTAATGAAATTTATCAGCATTGCAAATAGACAAGTAAGTTCTGAAAGGGTAAAATGATTTTAAAAGAAAATGAAAATTAATTTTCACAAATCCCTTCAAATAGAGCAGATTTTATCCACTAGGGTTCTCAGGCTTAGAAATGGTGCTACTTTGTGTTTGTTTCCTCATTAACCAGTTAAGTCATCACCATATTTACTTATACTTTCTTTTACTATTTATGTAACCATATTTTATCTAATCCTTTGTACATGTTCTTGCCCACCTTTATCCAGAGTTGTTCCATCACAGAAATGATTTTATAACTAGAAGATGCTGAAGGACTGCTATGTGATTAGTGTCTATCAGTTTTAGAAACTTTAATGACTTTTGAAATCTATTAAAAAAGCAAAACAGAAAAGTTTCCAACAAACAATGCTGTGGGCAGTGTGAATCTTTAAGAAAATTAAGAACCGTGGTAGTCCAGAACTGCTAGGCAGGACACTTTTTTTTTTTCCAGATGACCTAATGGATATCTTTGTTCAGTTGAAAACTGATTTGAAGACCAGGAGAGGGAATGAGCTAAGGACCAAAAGGAATGCAGATTGCCTAAAGACAAACCCACATAGTTAAATATCAGCTGGCAATGACTGGATTTTCTGTGTTGGTAATACTGGCCTCCGTGTTACCTGTGATTTAGATAGAGGGTCAGTCCCATTATTATTTGGGGAATAAACAGTGGAAAAGGCAGAAGGGAACCCTTACAGGAAAACAGAAGAGAATTAGGATCGAGGCTTATAGGAATGAGCCAGGAACCATGACTGGAGAACAGAACACTATATTTTCCTGAGGTTTGGTTCACAGGGTGGGTATGTAATTTGCGCTCTCCCCTGCACCTCCCCCCCCAACTGCCCTGTAATAACAGGTACTCAATTTTAAGATCACCTGGAAAATAATTTAAAAGGTGCTAAGCACCCAGAAGGTTCTGAGGTGGGAGAGGACTGACTTCTCTCCCTGGCTGTGAGGGTTTGGGGTTAAGGAGAAGTCACTAGAGATAAGACCTTTAAGTCTAGTCCTTTACTCTAGGTGGACAGACCATAGAAAGAGAAGAAAGTGTAGAGCCATGAGTTTATCCCTCTTGGCAGATATCAGAAAGTACAAAGAATAGATGGAGTTATCAAAGTAGCTCTTAACACCACTCAGCCCTGTGAGAAAAAGGGAGGAAGGGAAATTTACTGATAAGATTCTGATACTACTGGACAGGGAAGCTCTGAGACAGATCATACAGACTTATTTATATGAAACTGCTGGCCCTAGCGAAGAAAACTGAACAGTAAAAGCCCACTGTAGCTATCAAGGAGAGACCTTTGCAGCTGAAAGCATATTCTCTGTCAAGGTGCCTCTGCCCCTCTAGGAGGCATCCTTCCCACCCTGTAGATCCCAGGAGATAGGGACTTAAAGGGACAGTGAGGAGTGGATTTTACTGTTGTCACATTAACAAGTGAGTATAAGGCATGTGACCTATGGTACAGGCAAGGAGGAGTTATAGGCCGTGTACTCTGGAGGCCCACTCTCACTTCTCTCCTGTTCTGCACCTGGCTTGCCTTATAAGCAGCAGATAAAAATAGGGAATACCAGAACTAGAGTTGGTGTTCTGGCTTGGCTATTATGTTGTTATCAATCTGATTATCTTGAGGGAAAGAAAGTGAGAAAGAATGAGCCAAGTGAGATGTGCCCATAGGTGAGTATAGCTCTGGAGAGCTATTGTTCCTGGGTAGCTTTCTCTATGTGTCTCAGAATAATATATGTATATTAAATTGAATTGAATTCTGCTTGGTCCTAGAGGGCAAGCTAGGATCAATAGGGGAGGGGCACAATATATACATATATGTGTGTGTGTGTGTGTGTGTGTGTGTGTGTGTGTGTGTATATGAATATGTAAATATATAAAAAATACAAAGAGACAGCTTTAGGATTGATACAAGGAAAAACCATGCTAACAATTTAAACCATCCCAAACCAGAATGGGATGCCTTGGAATCAAGTCAATTCCTTCTCATTAGAGATCTTCCCACAAAGTGGTATGACCAAGCTTAGGATGTGTTGTAGAGAAGATACTTGTTCAGGTAAATGAATTCTATCAGATGGCCGCTGTAGTCTCTTGCAGCTATCTCTGTGGCTTTACAACTAACTTACCTTCTTTTCTGTTCATACATTCCCTTGATGTCTTTTATGTCATTTTTCATATAGAATCTAGTTTTATTATACGCCACAGTCTAAGTATGCCCTCATGGGATATTCCATTACCTTTCGCTTAATGTAATAATTTATGTAATTTTGATTTCATGGTATTCCATGAATCACAGCTGCATCATATCAGTAAAGGAATGTTGATGCTGAAAAGGTGTTCAAGGTAGTGAGCAACTGGAAATCTTTGAAAGTGCTACAGTTTCTCAAATGATATCCAACCTGTCCCCTAGTCTAATTCAATCCTTAGCATGGCTCATTGTTTATCTGCAGTGTCCATTCAAGGTCTTTGTTGTTGTTCAGTCGTTTTTAGTCATGTCCAACTCTTTCTGATCCCATTTGGGGTTTTCTTGACAGAGATACTAGAATGGTTTTCCATTGCCTTCTCTAGCTCATTTTACATATGAGGAAACTGAGGCAAACAGGGATAAGGGACTTGCCCAGAATCACACAGCTAGAAAATATTTGAACTCGGGAAGATGAGTCTTCCTGACTCTCGGCCCAGCGGTAGATCCACTGTGCCACCTAGCTGCCCCTACCAATCTATATGCTAATGGATTAACTCAGTGGTCTGCCTTCTCAGCCACATGGCATAACTTGGACAGTATGCACTTTTTATTCACTTTTCCCCCCACTGTGGACAGTTAAACTAATCCCTTTTGAATGACTATGGATTTCATTGATGTGGCTTCATTGACAAGGATTTCATTGAGTGCTCCAGGACTTATTGCAATTAGTACAACATTATCTGCAAGTAAGATCATTTTGAGGAACTTGTTTTTGAAAGAATATCCTATTTTTACCTAGAATCTTACAGTTAGAAGGGATCTCAGAGATTTAATACAGCCCATATTCTGAATACACATCAAATAGTTAGCTTTTATCTGAAGACCACCAATGAGGAAGAAACCACTACCTCCTGAAGCAACTATTTCAATTTTTGAAATCCATATATGTGTGTATACATGTATACTATCTCTATCTCTGCCTCTATCTGTCTGTCTATTTATCTGTCTGTCTATTGATACCTTTTTGGTCCTCTTCAAGTAAGAAGGACAACAACCAAACACCTTTGGAGTTAAGCAGAATAAGTTTAATATCCCCTTTTGCATGACAGTCTTTCAAATAGACAGCTAGGTGGTACAATAGATAAAACAATGTGCCTGGAGTCAGAAAGATACCTGAATCCAAATATGGACCCAGGTACTTACACCATGTGACCCTGGCACTTAACCATTGTTTGCCTCAGTTTCCTCATCTGCAAAATGGAGATAAAAAGAGCACCTTCTTTACAGGGTTTTTGTGAGGATCAAATGAAATAGTAATTGTGAATAATTTAATATATTGCCTGAAACATCATAAGCACTAAATAAATGTTGTTGTTATTATTATTATTAATATATTTGGGACAGCTATCATATCCCTCTAAGTCTTCTTTTCTTTAGGATAAACATCCCCAGTTCTTCCATTAGATATGACAACATATCAAAACCCTTCCCCTCAATCTTATTGGTCCCCATGATACCTCCTTTTTCTTATACTTGTGAAGTTTATTTTTCAAGCCCAGTATTATCTATTAATTTAACATTATTCCTTTTTTTCTTAATAGTTATTTCTCAATGGTCTACTCTGTCATAACGCTTTGAAATCTTGGATGTCATTCAGTGTGATAGCTATAATGCTGAGTTATAACTCTCAGTTTTGCACAATTTATAAATTTATAAAACATGTCATTTATGTTTTTATCCAAATAAAAATTTTAAACTGTCAGGATCAATCACAGTTCTTGCAACCACCTCACAGAAGTCCTTCTTGAAAGTTGACATCCAAATATTAATGGCTCTGCTTTGGGCCTGGATATTTGGCTATGTCTGAATCTATCTATTATCATCTGGCTATATCACTCTGTGTTTTCTTTGAAGCTTTCACAAGGCTACATCAGATGCTTTACTAAAATCTATGTAAATTTCATCTACAAGATTTCCTTGATCTACTAATTGAGTAACCCTATTAAAAAAAGAAATAAGTCCAATATGGCACCATCTGTTGCTAAAGAAGGCATAGTGGCTGTTTGGGGTTGCCATCACTTTTCCTAGATGTTCACTGACCATCTAGGTAACAATATATTCTGGAACTGTTCAATGAATCAAAGTAAAAATCCATGTCCTGTAGTTTGCAGATGGCACTCTATTCCTTAAAAAAAAAAAAAGGAATACAATCCTTTCTCCAATTCTGCAGTGCATCTCTATTATTCATAGTCTTTTAAAAATGTATCTATATATCTACAAAAGTATTTATTAAATATTTTCTTTTGATTTTAGATTAATTCATTTTTTTCTGTATGTCCATCTCCCTCCTACCCCTGGAGGCCATCCATTATAACAAAAAAAGGGGGGAAAAATCATACATACATACATACATACATATATGTGTGTGTGTGTGTTTATGTGTGCTCCTAAAGACCTTGTATATTTAACCTTCTAGTGCAAAGAATGGGTATTCATTCTTATATCTCTTTCTGGGCCAAGCATGGTTATTATATTCACACAATATTTGGAACTGTTGTTATTTACATTGTCGTAGTAATTGAGTAATTATACACATTGTTTACTTGGTGCTGGTTTGCATCAGTTCATAAAAGTCTTCCCATGGTTCATTGTGTTTTTCATATTCATTTACAGGACACTAAGGTCATAGTATCAGAGATTCATAATAGGAAGGGACTTTACAAGTCAAGTCTATCCCTTCATTTTATAGATGAGACAATCAAGGCAAAGATTTTAAGCGAGTTAACAAGAATCACCCAGATAATAAGGGTCCAAGGCTGGATTTGAGATCAGGTCTTCCTGACTCAAAGTTTAATTCTCCAATATAATATGCTGCCTCTCATGTTATTATTCAATCATTCACTTATGTGTACCTCTTCATGATCCCACGGATAGCAGTATGCCAGGCTCTTTTTGACACAATTCCAAATTACTTTCCCAAATGGCTGGACAATTTCACACAGTGCATTAATATTCCTGTCTTCCCACAGTCCCTCTAACTTTGACTATACATTTCCATCTTTATCATTCTTACCATTTTGTTATGTGAGATGAAATCTCAGAGTTTTTTAAATGTGCATTTCTCTTATTATTAGTCTTTGGGATCTATATTTGACATGATTGTTAATATTTTGCAATTCTGTTGGAAACTATTTTAGGAGTACATGTGTACATGTACCTTGAAACTAGGATAGTATTTCTCTGGGGATATAACTTATAGGTGTAAATTGGGTGAGGTACTCTAGAAATAGAATACACTGCAATTTGTTAATGTTTATTCTCAGATATTTGATTTTCATCTGAGGAATGTCTTAGTTGCATCCTAGAAATTTTGATGTGTAGCCTCATCATTGTATTGTTTTCCCATATAGTTGTTAATTGCTTATATGATTTTTCCTTGAATCCATTCATTATTTAGGACATGATTTTAGTTCCATTTAGATCTGCATCATTTATCTGTGTTCCCAGTGTTAAGTACAATTTTTATTACAATGTTCTCCATAAAGGATAAACTTGGTATTTCTCCTTTTTTTTTTTACCTTTGGTTATAGTTTTTGTGTAGCCTTGAACAACTACTATTTTAGTAGAAACACCATATAATACTGAAAAAAAATATTCTTTCATGTTTCCATTCAAAAGATGCCATAAATCTTTTATCTCTAAACTAACAGTTTCTTTGGTTTTATATTTTCTTTTAATCTTTCTGTCAGATTTGTCCTCTTCTGAGAGAGGAACATTAAAGTCTCCAACAATTATTGTGTTACTATGTATTATTGTGTTAGTATTTTACAATTCAGTTAGGTTCCCCGCCTTTTAAAATTTAGATGATATGTCATTTTGTGTGAATCAGTTTAGTATGGATAATGGTTTATTGTCTATGGATTCATTAAAATATGGTTTTCCTGTTAATTTCTCAATAATAATAATAATAATAATAATAATAATAATAACATATATATATTGCTTCATATAGTAGAGTAAGTAAAACTCCTGCATTTTTATCCACTTGATGCATAGCAAATTTTTTTCCAGCCTCTAATTTTCATTCTGTATGTATCTTGACTTTTTGGATTTTTTTTCTTATGAAACAAATTGTTGCTTTTGTTTCCTTATCTATTCTGTCTCTATTCTTCATTTTTATGTAGGTATTTTATATACTTGTACTTAAAATTATGACAATTAGATTTTCATTTTTCTCTATTTGTACTTTTTAGACTAGTATTTTGGGTCCTCTCCCCATTTTAAATTGATGCTTGTCCCTATGATTAGTTTTGCTTCTACTACTCTAATGAAAATCTGCTTGCACACACTCTTTCCTCTTCCCCAATCCAATTTGCCTACCACATAGCAAGTTCTTTAAATCTATGTTATTCATTTCTCTTTCTTTAGGTATCCTATTATTCTCTCTCTTTATCCAATTTGGTGAGTAATTCAAAAATCTTCTTTACCTTGAAATACCCTTTCCAAATTTTTATTTTTATCAATTTTCTTTTATCGTGCTCTTTTGTTAATTTTTTTGCATTGTTCTCCTGATTCTTATTCACTTCCAGTATATTCTAAATTTTATTTGCTGAAATTGTGGCTACACCCTTAATTGTTTTTTCTTCTTTATTCTCTTTGCATGGGGTTAGCTACTGTCTTGTGATAATACCTTTTTGTCTGTCTTGCTTCATTCTTTGAAATAAATTAATAAGAGAAACAATGTCTGGAAGCAGTGTGAGACATGATAGAATTTATGCTTTGCCTCATTCAAGCAGTCTGACTCTCTGTTCTATCTATAATGCCTTCCTTCTTCTTACTTTAATTGTGCCTACCATTCTGGGTCCTAATTGATCCTAGAAACTCATACATTTCATCATTTGGTTGTGTGGCACATCCTTCTCAAATGAGGAGACCACCAAATGCATAAATTTTTTCCAGACTAACCCCATGCTAAGGGCCCCATCTTTCACTACAGACTCATATATATTTTCTTATGGGAATGCTCTTGTTATTCCCAGGGGCATAGCATTTAAATTCAAAAAAGGGGGAAAAAAATAACCAAATGGCATAATAAAACTATAATTGTAGAACGTTAATGTTTCTCTCTTAGAAAAGGACAAATCTAACAAAAAGATTGAAAAGAAAATATAAAACTGAAAAAAATTATTAGATGGTTAAATGATATCCCCATTCTTCTGGAACATTTGCAGGGATTGTTTTTTGGTTTTTTTTTTTGCATTTATATTTTCAGCATTTAGAATAGTGATTAGTATATGGTAAATGCTTAATAAATGCTTGTTCACTTGACTTGAAAATCTATGGCTCACCATTCCCATCTGCCAGTTCTTTATTAATGTATGATTTAATTCATTTGGATCACATAAATTGTGCTCATCTAGGGCAAAAGGTGATCTTTTACTATCTACCTACTTCTCTTAGCCATTAATTTCTTATTAGACTTTTGTTGTTACTGTTTTGTACTTTCCAAAGATCCAATATCATCTTCCTTACCAAAACTACATAAATATATGTATATACGCATGTATAATGTACACACATGCATGCATATATACACATATAATACATATGTGTATGTGTACATGTATGTATGAATATATATGTATGTATGTATGTATATATAATTAATCTATACATACTTCTACTTAGCAGTTCTTTCTCTCGATGTAAATAGTGTTTTCATATATCCTTTATAGTTAATTTGGGTATTTATAATAGTCAAATAACTTTGTCACTGAAAGTCGTTCTTAAAACAATATTACTATTACTGTATACAATGTTCTCTTGATCCACTCATTTCACTCTTCATTATTTTGTGTAAGTTTTTCCATGTTTTTCTAAAATCATTGAGCTCATTATTTCTTATAGCACAGTAGTATTCCATCATAATCATATGCCGCAACTTGTTCAGCTATTTCCCAGTTGATAGGCATCCCTGCAATTTCCAGTTCTTTGCCACCACAGAAAGAGCTGCTATAAAGATTTTAGTACATATAGGTTACTTTCTTTTCCCCCTAATTATCTTCAGAAATTGACTAAGTAGTGCTATTGCTGGGTCAAAGGGTATAGGCAGATTAATAACTCCTTGGGCATAATGCCAGATTGCTCTCCAAAATAGTTGGATCAGTGCACAATTCCACCAACACTGAATTAGTGTCCCAATTTTTCCATATCCCTTCCAACATTTGTCACTGTGTCTTTCTATCATTTTAGCCAATCTGGTAGGTGTAAAATGATATCCCAAGGTTGTTTCAATTTGCATTTCTCTAATCAATAATGATTTAGAGCATTTTTTCATATGACTATAAATTGTTTTGGTTTCATCAGAAAACTGCCTATTCATATCCTTTGACCATTTATCAATTGAGGAATGACTCTTACTTTTATAGATTTGACCAAGTTATTTATATATTTTAGATAAGAGACCTTTATCTAATCTCACAAAATTTTGGGTGAACTATTTATGAACAAACAAGAGGTAGATAGCAAAGTTAGGTATAAAAAGGATAATCTTGATTACATTAGATTAAAAAGGGTTTGTACCAATAAAACAAATATAGCCAAGATCAGAAGAACACCATAAAATTGGGAACATTTTTATTCCTATTATTGAGAAGAAAAAAAAATTCTCTCCTAAAAATTAAACACCATGCTGGCCACATTATACTCTTAATAGATGCTTGCTGATTATTGAATAATGATGGGAAAACTATTGAAGTTTTATGAGATGTGACTCAGTCTCCAGGAATCTTAATATCATTGAGAATTATTAACATATTTGGCCTAACCCTGTCAAGTTATCTAATCATTATGGTCCTCCCTTTCTGCATCTGTAAAATGAAGGGCTTGGACTTGATGGTTTCCAAAGTCCCTTTTTTGTTTTGCCATCTGTATTAATATATCTTGAGTACCCAAGGTACCCTATGTCCATTGATAGGGTATTCAAAGGCCACAAATATTAGTAGACTGTCCCTGACCTCAGTGGGTCTTTACCCACTTAGAATCTCAACATTCTAACTCTGTGTGCTCCTTGAGACTCAGATCAGCAACAAGTTTGATTAATTTGCTATGCCTATAGTAAAGATGGAATTTTGTACTTGTGGGAATTTTCTCCAGACAGATCATAACCTGTCAATCACTTTAGCCTTAGAGAGTTGCTTGAATTTTGTCCTTGATGAGACAGCTAATGTTAGAGGTGTGATTTGAATCCAGGTCTTAACTCCACATTTAACTCTTTCCCCATTATACCTATGCCACACTGTCTAAAAATACATGGCTACCACATTTAATACACAAATACACAAAGGATCCATGACTGGATCACTGTAGAAAACTCCAAGTGTAGAAACTCCTTCTACCAATATAGAGTTCAACACATCTATGACTTAGTAGACAAATCTTTGGAAGTTGCCCAGGGGGTGTAGAAGTTATTTGATTTGCGCAGGACCAGTGAGTAACTGATGTGGAATTTGAACAAAATCTTTCTGACCTAGCGTCCATCATTTTATCAATGCTGTCATATTGTGCCCCTACAACAGTTTTATTTTTATTTTATTTTACCAAGGTAAAAACGACCATATTCATAATTGACGATAGCTTTCTTTGTTCAACAATCAGCTCTTAAAAGAAACTCAAGCTTAACATGCTAAAATAAAAGATGAAGGATGCTTTCATGGGATATATCCCTTTGAGGACTTCATAGTACTATTAACTTCTCATAAACACTAAATTCAAAAATGTAAGAAAATTAAAAATAAATTATACCCTCTCACACACTTTATTATGTTTTTCACAGCAGCACTGTCTTTGAGTGTTCCCAAAAGGGGGTATACAGGGTCAGTCTGCACATAACCAGCAAGGTTGGAACATTATTTCAGTTTTGTTGCAATCTTCCCTTTATGGGAAGGCTAGCATCCCAATATTATTAAAAATGCAAACCAATAAGACATAAAATGGCTTGCTTATTGCTAACATTTATGCAAAACCACTTAAAGTGTTCAAAATATTAATCTCCTTTGCTATCTAGCAATTAATGCTGTGCTGAAGGCGACCACAAGAGTAGCTTCTTCCACGGGAAAATCACCAGTAATCACATTCTCCTACAATACTTAATTAATACAACAAAATATTTTTTTTTCTTCAAAGTCACAGGAAACTGGTATAATTGCTTAGGTAAGCTTAACTAGCCTCCAATGATGAACAGATTTGCTAAAATAAATGCAAGTAATTTGAAGCATTTTTTTCTTCCAGAAATATATGTGTTCATATTTCTGGCACAGTACACAGTGGTCTAGAGGTCAAGGGAAGAGAATGAGACTTGCAGAATTTCTGGTCCTGCTACTGGTTTCCAATTTTTCTAATATCAGTTAGGAAAGGTTCTATACCCAGCTATCAAATGGGCAGGATGTTATTTGGACAGCATTACATCATAAGGAAATGACACATTTGGAATTTAGGTTCTGTCAAATTGATGCCAAATCTAGGTAAGATTTCTATTGGCTATGAGAGGCCTGAAAATCCTTGAAGTGAGAGGAGGATTGTAATATGAGGAAGGAATGGAGTCTGAAGATAAGAACAAGGACAAAAGTGAGAGAAAATAGAGTAAAATCACTTCTTGGTAAAATATCACCAAACCCAATAAGCTGAAATAATCAGGATGCCTAATTCACTGTTTGTCTACATATATTGTCCTTTCATGAAAGAATTCTACTAAACTCGAAGCATCAGTCCCTCCATGTAGCCCAACAAGAGGACATCTAAGAAGGAATCAGACCAACCAATTCTAAGGTTTCGAATTAAGCTACATTATATAGAGAAGTAATAATAAAATGGTGAGTAAAAAAAGAATAAGTAGTCTAAAGAAAAGCACATTTTGTAGTTGGAAAGATAGAAAAAGAGTCTGATTCAGTCAGAGATGGGAAAGAGGAAAGAATGGGGGACTAATAGAGTTGGAAGTTCAAGGGTGAGAGTTTTAAAAAGTTTCTTTCTAATATGAGCTGTTTTCCTTTTGAAAAACATTCTTTCAAAACACCCAGTCAAAGGAGAGCAAAAACATGGGAAAGGGACAGGCTCAAACCTGGGATGGATATTGGTGGGATAGATAGAAGAGATAAAGGCACACAAAAAAAGAATCGGAGTAGCAAAGGAAATGGAGTTAAAGATAAATCTTTCTGATCCAAGACTCATTTTGAACATGAGACCCAGATAACATCATGGCAGTAGAGGGGTCAAAATTAGTAAGGGGTTAGTACAAAAAAGAAAGCAATTTTAAATTGAATAGTCATCTTTTATTCTTTTTAAAAATATTTCTTATCTCTTGTATGCTTGGTCATGAACTTTTCAAAATTATGAACATATCCATTGTTGTCTTTGTGATCTTTAAATTTTGATAATCAAAAAAACCCATCCAATGTGCACTAAAGTAAAGTTATAGATGACATAAAATAAAATTCAGCAAACACACTAGTAGGCAACCACTGTGTGTGAGGTGCTGTATTAGTCCTGATGCTACAAAGACAAAAGAAAAAAGAAAGGAAAAGAAAATAGCTGTATCCCTCAAGATCCCATATTCAACAATATAACCGCTCTCAATCTCAGTCTTCTCATTTCTCAAATAGGAATATATGCAATACCTAATTCACAGGTTGTTGTAGGGAGTGACAGTAATAATGATTTATCCTTGAGCCTACCTGAAATTAGTAGGTAGACTCTATACTAGCCTACCTACTTGATAAATATTTGTTAACTTGAATGTAATTGAATTGAGTTTAATTAAATACTCACGTGTTATCCATTAACGCTGGGCGTGGTTGACTCTAAAGAAAAGAATTATTTAAAAATGAAGGCAATTTCTAGGATGTCACTTTTCACCATTGGGGTGAAACCACTGAATTGATCTCAAGTTGTGGTGAATCACTTTCCATATAATACTTAGGTAAACTTGATGAGCAATGTCAGACAATTCAGACATCCAACTGCTATTTTAAAATAGTTTGAGTCTCTTTTTCAATATGAATGACTGGCCCAGAGCCTGTGAGTGAAAGCTTTAGGTTTTATAACTTTGCAGGCCAGATTGGACCAGATAACATTGAAGAGTACCTCGAAGCACATTGCTTTTTCTTTTCCTCTTTTCCAAAGGGATTCTAGCAAAAGTTCATATTTTCATCAGGAGAAACTTTTTTTTATTTCTCTTTAAACCCATTCAGCTGCCCACATTTGTATTAGATACAAACCATTTCATGCAACTCTTGCCAGAAGCAAACTAGCTCACAATATTACTCCCCCATAATGGAATCATTTAAAATTATGACTTATTCTGTGGTCCAAGGCAAATAATAGTACATTATTTTTAGTGATTCCAACAGCTTTTGACACAGACATGTTTGTGTGAATGAGAGTCATTCTAAATTTGTTCTCCAGAATTTTACTGGAATAATATACCTAAAAATTGGCATTTGTTGACCTTAATTCCTAAAAGTATTCCGTCAGATAGAAAGTATTGTTTTTTTTCCATACCAATGTATATTAGAATACATCATGAATGGAGGAACTCATACATGTCAGTAATTTGCTCAGGATGCTTCCTTTTTTTTTTTATTATATATTTGAAAGGTTCCACTGTGGCTAATGAACCCTGGGACACCATAAATTCACCTCATTGAATTTCAAACATATTACATATGTAAGAAAACTCTAAATAAATCTGAAGTTTTGCTAAATTTAAATGCTTATTTTATACATTTCTAGAATGAGACAAAGGCATTTTTCACCAACAGAGTGTAGTGTTAATGTATGAGAAGACCATTAAACTCACATCATTTAAACATGATAACTGCCTCATGTGTCTCCCTAATGCTTCGAAGCTATTTTTAAGCCATTTAAGCTTTTTTCAATTTGCACTAAATATCTACCTAGAGATTATATTTTAGAACTTAGAGCAATATTTGAAGTGATCTGCAGAACTTGGCTTTAAATAAATTTTAGAACAAAAATAATTTCTCAAGACATACCTTACACTTTTTTTTTTTTTTTGGATCATTGACCATGAAGAATCCATTTCAGCTTTAAGGCATTCAGTGTTCCTCAGAAATTCACAGATAACCACACAATTTATGTAAATATGATTTAAATCTCCAAGAGCTTATTCATGATAAGATGATAAAGTAAGGAGTGCTTTATCTATTTATTCCTGGCTACCCCCAAATAATTTTAAATGGCATGTATTTCATGCAATGATGTGAGAAGGACAAGATGATCTGTCCATATTTTTCCAACTAGGGCAGGAGTTGCTTCTCTTTCCTAATAAAATTATTTGGTCTGATGAGAGTGATTTTTTATCAGTCTCTTTCTATTAAAAAACAGTTGCTCCTGAACTAGATAGGTGTTTGTGACCACAAGCTCCACCTGGCAGGAACAACTCCTCACAATAATTGTGGGTGATTAAATATCTCAACAATGGAGGAAGAAAGCTGAGATGGAATACAGGCGAGCCATTGATGATCTCCTTTGTTGCTGATGGACAGAAGCCTAGGGGAAGGGGGAATACCCTCTTATAGTGTTATCCACTTGATCAAAAGTTTTGCATGTTTCAAACATCAGGCAACAAAAGCCCTTTGAGGGCTGAATCAACCCTTTGTTTTGAGCCCTCAAACTACTGCTCATTCTAATCAAATGGATTTGATTGTAGCCCATTTTTATTTTTATTGCATTTGCCATATGTGAGAAAGGGGTTAAAAAGGCCTCTCAAGCAAGAGTGCTAACCCCTTCCTCCTTTTGTAATATTATAGCCACTGCATGGCAGCAAGAGGCTGAGTAATGTATGTAATAGTTTGTTGCAAGTAAATTCAAATTGGGTCTCTTACCCTTAAGAGTTGGGAGACCATGGAAAGATCTCAACCTTAGTTGCCTAATCTATACAACGGGGATAATGACACCAGCATCTACTACTTCCCAGAGAGCTTGTGAAATGCCAATGAGACAATATATGCAAAGCATATGTGTGTGTGTGTATGTGTGTGTGTGTGTGTGTGTACAGTACACAATAAGTCTTTGTATGTGTGCTTATCTATAGCTATATCTATATATACAGACTGTGTAGGGGATCAGGAGGACTAGCACCTCTGGTGTGAGGGCTTGCTGAGCTCTTTTTAGGGCTGCTCATCCACCTTTGGTGTCTACTTGATTCAATCAACTCTCACCTGTGGCTTCAAGAAGCTATAACATGCACAGTGGCTATACCCCAGTAAATCAACCCCATACAGATAGGCTAAACCAGGTTAAGTGTAATCAAGAGGCCTCACACCCATCATTGAGTTAGGGGGATATCTACTCCAAGCATGTGAGGACTTTCCTTGGCAGAATGAGTAGATGAGAAGAAATGCTTAGACCTTGGTCAGGTATCAAAGATGCCCAGAGCATCCATTACACCCTGGGCCATCGATAGTCCTATTGACTTTTGCCCTGCCACTGAACTTCAATGACTCAGGAAGAGAGGAAGGCTGATGACTTTGTGCAACTCTGCCTCGCTTAAATCCAATTCATGCACAAGGTGACATTACCCTGTGATGTCAATGGTCCTCTTTGAAAAAGGACAAACCATACACACACACACACACACACACACACACACACACACACATACACACACATGCATGCATATGCATGTATATATGTATCTGTGTACATATATTTATAAATATATTTCTACATGCACATATATACAGATTTAGATATGTATGTATATTTCTGTACACACAAACATATATACATATACATACACACGTGTGTGTGTGTGTGTGTGTGTGTGTGTGTGTGTGTTGTGTGTGTGTATTGCAACTAGGTACTACATAGAGGACTGGGCCTGGAGTCAGGAAGACGAGTTTAAATACACCTCAGATACTTTCTAGCTATGACCCTGGCAAGCCACTTAGCCTTGTTTGCTTTAGTTTCTTCATCTGTATGATGAGCTGGAGAAGGAAATGGCAAACCACTCCAGTATTTTTGCCAAGAAAACACCAAATGGGGTCATGAAGAGTCAGACACAACTAAAAAGACTCAACAACGACTTATGTATATATACACATGTACACATGCACAAATGTATATATATGCCACAGTCCTAAGTGGTGGGGATATATCTCTTGTCTCTCTCTGTCTCTCTGTCTCTCTCTGTCTCTCTCTCTCTTTCTTTCACTATTCTTGGTAGAGTTCTACTCAACCCCTTGGCTTAAATCCTAGGATTTAGGATTTCTAATAATACTCATGGGTTTAAAAAAGAGTCTAAAGAAGTTGTCTTTCTAAGGGGGTGTTTTAAATGTTTTAAATGAATACCTCACTGCCACCATGATTCAGTCTTGTCTGCCAGAATGTGGGCACATTTTGAGGGGGGAAGGAAGGATGTTCCCAGGGTGGGCCTTCTTTCTCTTTACTCCCTGTCTACAACTGCATTTGAGGCATAAGATCCAACAGCTTGGTATGAAAAAGATTAGCTTTTAAGGCTTTGTGTGGATTGAATTAATTGAACGGGGAGGATAGGGCTTAGAATAACTGGAACCATTAAAAAAATCCCTGATTGGAGCAGGATTATTAATATGGTCACACTGAGTTAGCCAAATACAGAGAAAGGTGAATAATTTCTGCCTTTTCTGGTCCCAACTTGAAGTAGAGAAATATAGGACTAAAAGCAAACAGCACAACCTGTTTTAATCAAAAGGAGTCTAGCAAGAAACAATCAATTAAAGAACAGTCTGATTCTCTGCGACATCAATGTATGAAAATCTGTTAGACGCCAGATTGTGTCTCAAGACACATATGATGAACTGAACAAAATGACCTGCTAATAGCTTTTACGGGTAATAAATGCATCATGTTATTGGTAATTCTGCAGATGGTAAATCAAGCTAATATCTGAGCTGAAACAAGCTACTTGTTAAATATAGTTCAAAAATGATCCTCTCAGTTATTCAAAAATTGTACTGCACAGAAAAGAAACATGATTATGACTTAGATTTTTTAAGCATTTTAAATTGAAAAACATTACCATTCCTCCATGTTGGCATTTTAATTTTTAAATCCTTAGGAGAGATCATGTCTCAAATGAACCTAAGTCTGGAAGCACTCTGTTTATTTAGATTATGGATAGGCATTAAACTGTAAAACCTGAGCTGAAATTGAAGTGTGACTCAACTGCCTACAATATGCATTAGAAGACACTTCCAATCAACCCTTGGAAAGCTGAGCTGGCAAATTTGTACATTTGAGCACAATGCATAGTCTCAAATGATATAGGGATGTACATGCCATTCATAATTTTTGCTTGCCTGAAAGGTCTGGAGTGACCAGAGAACTCTTGGGCTTCAATTTTGTTGTATTAAAATCTGAAGTAGGCAACATACAGTTGTGGGAGAGGAGGAGGAGGAGGAGATGAATGGGCTAACGGGAGAAAGAATGGTGTCTCGACTGCCTTCCTTTGAGGTATGCGAATTGGGTCTACCCAACATTTCTTGCCATGCTATAGGGAAATTTGACTTAAGAAACTAGGTACTTACAAATATAATTAGCTATTAGATCTGCAGTGGGTATAAAAGTTGTTTGGGATGAGGTGGCCTGCAGAAGTACATTATCATGTTTGGCTATCTGTATTAAGCACAGAAATAAAAGTGATTCATTTTGATAAGTCAGGGGAAAAATATCTTAATTCCCTTTCTCTCTCTCTCTCTCTCTCTCTCTCTCTCTCTCTCTCTCTCTCTCTCTCTCTCTCCACACACACAAACACACACACACACACACACACACGTGCACACCCCTCCCATTTTCTAAGAGGCAATTCACTACTTTGAAGAAGACAGTGCTCAAATTAATGGTTTTAATGTGCAATTGGGCTTCTAGTACTTGTTTTAAGAAGTTTCTTTCCAGGTAGTAGTATTGTTGTATTAAAAGTTTATTGAATGAAGGGGAAAGCATTAATTAAGTGTTTACAATATGCCACATACTATTCTAAAGAGTCCTTACCATCAAGGAGCTTACATTCTAATAGAATAGTGGCTAAGAAGGATGTTTTGTTTTGTGGAATCAGAGGGATTGTGAATGGACCATTAGGACAGTAAGTTCTGTGCTCTGACCTGGGCCTAATTCAAGTCACTCCCCTGGTAGTTCAGGTTTAATATTTGAACAAAATGAGATGCTTCAGAGGTTATTCAACAGATAACCAAAGATTTATTTAGTCATAGTAGAAGTATATTCAAGAGGGTGGACGTTAAGACCACCTCAGGTTGAGTCAACTGAACAAAACTCCCTTGACTGAGATTTTCATGGCTGTCCAGCAATGAAGCGTTAGAAAGGATGGTTGGAACTCCTCAAAGTGACTTTGTATTCGGTTAATAGGAACTGATGTCAACAGTTTCGTCATTTTAAGTCTTGATCAAGCCTCAAGGATGGTTTCAGTACCTTTTAAGGAAAGATTAGACTAACTTGCATAGGGGTGAGAATAGGGTATAATTGGGATAATGCTTCCATGACACAAACCTTTCCCAGAAACAATGGTAGTAGTGATTTAATTATTGTACCTGGGGCAAGAAGGGCAAAGAGTGGTGTGGTATAGATTGTAGGTGTGACAGGAAGAAGGTCAGAGTGAATTATGATCAGGGGGCTACCACCTATTAGTACAGCAGTGTTCCAGGGCAACTTAGTTTCTGAAGAAGTTAGGTTAATGATATACCCTGGAATCTTTTTTACATTGTTTATTCGTTCAGCAAACTTCGTTCACAGATAGTGAAAGAGTAAACTTCAGTCTAGATCTAATTATCACTTATTCTGAATTGGTGAAATCTATATTAGCAAGATTTGTATTTTAGCTGCAAATTCTTCCCTTACTCTGTGATAGAAAGGCTTAGCTGAAAGATAAACAAGCAGGTGAGAGACCAAAGATTTCACATTTGGAATGCTTGGAATGGCACTGTATATGATATTGAATGTCTAAACCCTGGTCAATATTTACCAAGAGTAGTGGCAAAGACAATGAGGGGAGTCAGGTATCGAGACTTTCAGAACTGGAATCTTCCTAGTACTGGCTTCACTTCCTTTCTGTGATATCTTAGGAAAATTAGTTAGCATTCTGCAATTTCAGTTTCTTATCAGGTAGCAATATTTAGAAAATGTGTCTTTTATCAGCCACATGAAAGAGATGGAATCTAAACAACTCCTGCAAAAGGAAACTGGGGAAGTTGCTCACTCTTTAAGGAAGAATGGATGCTTTCCAGATCTGAGCAAGCCATTCATTTGCTACACAATCAGAAGTTTGTAATATTTCTAGTAAGGGGAATTAGGAAATCAGAAGTTTGTGTCCATTTCCTCATTTCATGTTCCTTAGCACATCTCCTCAACCCCTCTAATGATTTTCAGAATTACTGAGGGCCTTGAATGACAGGTTAATATTTAACGAATTATCCTGGGACATTTACATTTAAAAGGATATTCTTGAAGACACAGTTTTAAAGAAATATACCTCTAATGGTGAGAATTTCAGACACTGGGAAGATAGGGTGTGGGGGAAGCAGGAGTATTTATAAATAGGGAGCACTCCTAGAACCTCTAGACTCTGTGCACAAGACTGATCCAAAGGCAAACTACTACAAGGAACTTATAAATCACAAAATGTGATAAATTTATTTTCTTTTCCTGAAAGGCAGCATAATGTAATAAACAGAGCTTTGGACTTATGTTCTGGGGACCTGGGTTTGATCAGATTTTATTTATTTTTAGTTTTCAACGTTCACTTCCACAAGATTTTGAGTTCACCCCATCTCTCCCCTCTCTCCACCCCAAGATGGTATGCATTCTGAATACCCCTTCCCCTAGTCTGCCCCCCTTCTTTCTCTCCCCCCCTTCTCTTATCCCCTTCTCCTTCTATTTTCCTGTAGGGCAGGACAGACTTCTGTACCCCATTTCTATATTTGTTATTTCTCAGTTGCATGTGAAAACGTTTCTTTTTCACCTGTGTTTTTAAAACTTTGGATTCCAAATTTTCTCTCTTCCTCCTTCTCCATCCAACCTCATTGAAAAGGCAAGCAACTCAATATGGGTTACACATATGCAGTTATGCAAAACATAGTCATGTTGTGAAAAACTAACTCTATTTCTGTTAATCCTATTCCGCCCCCCATTTATTCCATTCTTTCTTTTGACCCTGTCCCTTCTCAGAAGTGTTTGCTTCTGATTACCTCCTCTTCCAATCTGCCCTCCCCTCTATCATCTCCCTGCTTTCTTGTCCCCTTCCCCCACTATTTTCCTGTAGGGTAAGATAGATTTCCATACCCAATTGAGTGTGTATACTATTCCCTCCTCAAGCCAAATCTGATGAGAATAAGATTCACTCATTCCCTCTCACCTTCCCCTGTTTCCCCTCCACTGTAAGAGCTTTTTCTTTTCTGTTTTTTGTGAGATAATTTATGGGGGCCTGGGTTTGAAGCCCACTTCTTACATTCACTAGTTGTGTAATCATAGATAAATCACCTAATCTCTCAGAATCTCACTTTGTTCATCTGTTAAGGAAGTGTGGGGTCGTGGCAATAATATTTGGTCTTCTTACTTTACTGAATTGTTCTGATGAAAGAAATTTACAAATCTAAAAGTATCATATAAATATGAATTAAGACAAATAATGCATATATAGACGTATCATGAATATATGTATTATGAGATATTTACACATGTGTATGCATATACATTTATGTTAATATACATTCATATACATATGTATACATATTCTGCCTAACATCTTTCAGTCTAGAGGTAGCTGATTGTTCAGTGAATGGACTGTTGGGCATGGAGTCAGGAAGACCTTAATTCAAATCTGGCTCAGATATTTACTAGCTGTGTGACCCTGGACAAGTCACTTAACCTCTATTTGCCTCAGTTTCCTCAACTGTAAAAGGGAGGTAATAACACCTACTTTGCAGAGTGCATATGAGGATAAAATTAGAAATGAGATATTTGTTCAATGAGCTTAGCACAATTCCTGGCACATAGTAAAATAACATAAATCCTTATTCCCTCTTCTTCTTTTCCTTCCCTTTCTCTGACTATCTATCTATCTATCTATCTATCTATCTATCTATCTATCTATCTATCTATCATCTATCTAATCTCCCTGCTAGATTACAAGCTGAGTATATGTAATTAACATTTCCTGGTTTTAAATGAAAATATGCATTTGTGTTTAATGTTTTTCATAAGAAAACTATTATAGAAAATTAGAATTTTTGCTCTCTTGCCAGTGGAGCAATTTTACATTTGCCATTTCTGCCTGCTCAACATATATAACTGATGGTTTTAATGCAAAGCAGAACTATTTGGGCTCCTTGTTGTAGCTGGCTTGTCAGGTTTGAAAGGTTATTTAGGATCTAAAATTTTCATATGTCTTTTTAGCATGGGATAGACATGTTTCTTTATAATTGTATTTCTGATAATCAAATATTTACTTCACCATTCTAGTTAACTGATGAAATATACCTAGCTGACCTTGGATTTTCATTCCACTAGACCCCCACACAATATATGACTGGGTAGTCACTGCTGGACATTGTATTGCCAGCTAAAATGTTTTTCAACAGACACACCAGGAAACTTTAAAAATGAGTCAGAAGTTGCTAATAAACCTTTAAGACAACACCCAAATCCATAGGTAAACTATTAGAACAGATGTAAAGGCAACAGGTGGAGAAAAGCAAATATGACAAGGTGAACACAGAAAGAAAGGCTTGATTTAGAGAATCCCGTGAGAATGCCTGCCATTTTTTAGATTTTTGTAAATGCTTAATGATCCTAAACCACATCGATATCCTGACTCTTCCTTCCTGGTGATTTCCCCAAATCTATGTGTAATTCTTGACTTCTCTATTTTTCTGTGTGTGGTACCGTGGAGTGGGAAGAAAATATCATTGTGCTACTACAGCTTTGGAGTAGACCACAGGAAACATTGGCTCCACTCTGTTTTAGAAAACTTACTGAAAATACAGATTTAAAAAAAGGAATGTAGATTTAAAGCTAGAAGGGACTATAGAGACCATTTAGTCTACCAAGAGTGGGGAACCTGCAGCCTCAAGGCCACATGTGGCCCTCTAGGTCCTCAAGTGTGGCCCTTTGACTGAATCCAAACTTTACAGAACAAATTCCCTTAATAAAAGGATTTGTTCTGTAAAACTTTGACTCAGTCAAAAGGCCACACCCAATGTGACCTCAAGGGCACAGGTTCCCCACCCCTGCAGGACCTTCAGTTTATAAATGAGGAGATTGAAGCTGAAAAATATCAAGTGCCTTGTCTATGGTCCACACAGGTATTACATAGTAGGACTAGGATTTGAATTCATGTTTTCTGATTCCACATCTAGCAAGCACTGTTTCCACTAAATTATCTTTCCAAGTCAACTTAACTTAATGCATTTTTTACATTTTTAGAGTAGAATTCCTTGCTGGGATGGTAATTGCTACTTCATACACCGGAGCTTTGCTATAATACAAGTTGCTATTGAGGGCATAAGGAAGGTTAATCTTGCTTTTTTCCAAGAGGATTTAGTTACTGAAGTACCAGGAACACATACGTTGCTCTCACTTATAAGTTAGTTCCATATCATGGATCCAAAGGGCAGTGTTATATGGAGCCTTCAGCATTTTTATAAACTATCACTGAGATAAAAGTAATTGCTAGACATTTCACAAATCCTTGCCACATCCCTGTCAGGTAGAGAAACAAGTTATAAGTGAATAAGTAATGAACCAATGAGTTTTGGATAAAAAACATTAAAAAATACCATTTTAACTTTTGGATGTTTCCCCAACATTTTGAGGCTTCCTGTCACTGACTGATGTGTAGGTAACCTATTTACACAGAATCAAACTTGTTGACATTTGAGTGTCAAAAAAAGAAAAGAAGCTATCTTAGCAGAAGAAAGAATATAGGAATGATGTTCACAAGCATTTCCAGCTGTCAACAAGTCTGGTTTCTCCCTAACTGTGAGCCCTTGAAGTATTATGTTCTTTGGGTAGAGTGAGAAATACTGTTACTTTCAGTTGTTTTCTTAGTGTCAGGATAGGTGTGCATGTGCTAATTAGCAAAATCCTGTAGGTCTTTTTGTTCCTATATCTAATGCACATGATTTTATCCACAATTCTACTAATATATTGAACAAGAAAAGCATTTTCCACGTGGTTAACAGGCAGAAGCAATGGATGATCATTCATATAAAAACCTGGGACCTCATCATCCCATAAGAAAGACTCTAATTAAAAATCTATTCTTAGTAAGTAGGTAAGTAGTACTATAAATTGTAAAATATCATGACTTCTAATAATAATAATGAAAAAAGATTAAACTACCACCCCAATTCTTTTGCTACCTGAGGAAAATATAATCTCCCATTTGGGTTTTATAGAAGATACCCTGGTGATAGTTGTAAAAAGGAACTTTTACACTGGGAGTAAGTATCACAAATCACAGCTGGGGCAAGGATGTCAAGTATATTCTTATTTCTATGGATGTGGGTGTATAGAGGAAGCATACACCTTGGGACACTGATATAAGAACAATATTGGAAGCTGAGATGGAATTAGGGTGAAGCAGGTGAAATGCACAACACAGTCTACCATTCTGTGGCTGGATAGTTTAATATTTTGACAAATTATTTTTGCTAAGTATTTAACTCAGTTGTATGATACTGAAAGAAATAGAGTGCTTTCAGTACCATGGACATAACTCTAGTTGTCCCACTCTCTTTATATCTCCACCCCATCACTTTTAATTGGTAACCTATTGTTATATCAGCCCTATGTGAAATGACTTGGGATAAATTATGTGGGGGAGGGGAAAGAAGATGACAAAATCACATCTATCGATCTTTCCAGTTGCTAATTTTGTGAATGGGTCAAAAGTAGGGAATGGAAAGAAAATAATATGTTCCATAGTTTCCACACAGTAGAAACTTTGTAAATGTTAGGGCAGAAGATGGCTCGTTCCTACCACGTGTAATTTGTTGTGTCTAGGAGAGGGGATCACCATAAATAGGAATATAAACAATTATAAAGAGATAAAGTCCCCAAAGCAGTTTGTCCCAAGAGTATCTTTATAAAAGATGCCATAAGCCTACATGATATAAGCCTCAGTGACAGCATTTGAGGGGGTCTCCTTAAGAATACCCATCCAAAATATTTCTGCCATTCTATTTTGGTATCTGAAATTCCATCATTAAAGAGTACTTTCTTTGGGTCTAAGAGGATTTTTTTTCTTCAAGAATCCCCTATTAAGATGCAAGTAAATATAGGTGGAGGTAATTCTTTAAGTAATTATTACTGAATATAATATTACTTAAGCAATAATGACAACACCCAATAGAGATTAGAAGGAATTTTAGAGATAATCTTGTCCAAAGTGTCAAACATAGGCATTATACAGCAAATAAAAGAAGTATTATGTTACCAACAACACTCACTAGTGAAAGCTGAAACAGATTGGGAAATGTTTAATGAAAAAAATAAAAATACAATTGGATATAGATTATGTTAACATGTGGTTTTCTAAGTCAATATATAGCCTGCATGGATCCTAATATACAGTTTAGTGGTGTTCATTTCTATCTGAGTTTGACACCACTGGTCCAGTCTGTCCATCTCATATTATAAGTGAGGAAATCAAGGCCCAGAGAGTGGCTTGCACAATGTCACAGAACAACATAGCTATAGAGCAGAGGACTAGAATCTGAGTATCCTCAGTTTCAGACCAGAACGTGAATCACTAAACATCATTAGCTAAAAGCAAGACCCTTCCACAAGAATAGAGAGGAGAGAACAGGAAAAAGAGGGGTGCTAAAACAAAGAAAGAAACGCTACCAAAGAGAAACTTTTCCTAATTTGAAAATTATTTGATCTGTTCTATTTTTTATGATTAAAAATGTGATGAATCAGATGCATTTTCTTTTTTAAAGAATTTTTTTTTATTTTCAGCTTTGAAATCTCTCTCTTCCTTTACCGTATTCCCCCACCCATTTAGAAGTCAAGGAACATAATACCCATTATACATATGAAATCATGCAAAATGTATTTCACATTAGCCATGTTCTGGAGAAAAAATCAAGAAAAATACACTTCATTTTGCATTGTGAGTCCATTGGTCGTCTGTCTAGAAGTGGATGACATTTAACATCTTAATGTGACTCTTCTGGAGTTGTGGCAAAGCATTGTATTGATCAGAGTTACTGTCTTTCACACTTTCTTTACGATATTGCTGTTACAGTGTATATTGTTTTCCTGGTTCTGCTTACTTCACTTGCATCAGCTTATAGTAATTTTCCCCAGGTTTTTCTGAAGCCATCCCCTTTGTTATTTTTCACACCATAACAGTTTTTCCATCATATTCATATACCATCTTCAGCCATTCCCCAATTGATGAGCATCCCCTTAGTTTCTAACTCTTTGCCACTACAAAGAGAGTTGTTGTGATGCTTTTGTACATTGGAGCCATTTCCTTTTTCTTTTATCTCTTTGGGAAATAGACCTACTAATGGTATTGCTGGGTCAAAGAGTATACAATGTTTTATTATTCCAAATTGTTCTCCAGAATGTTGGACTAGTCCGTAGCTCTACCACAGTACATTACTGTTTTCCCACATCCCTTCCGTCATTTGTTATTTTTCTTTTTCAGTCATCTTAGCCAATCTGATGGATTTGAGGTAGAATCCCAGGATTGTTTTAATTTGTACTTCTCCAACTATTAGTGATTGAGAGCACTTTTTCATATGGCTATTAAAGCTTTGATTTCTTCAGAAAAATATTGTTCATATTCTCCGACCATTTAGCAATTGAAGAATGACTCCCATCAAAAAAAAATTGGTTCGGTTCTTTATATATTTTTGAAATGGGACCTTTATCAAAGAAACTTACTAAAAACATTCCCTCCCTCAATTTCTTGCTTTTTTCCCCTTCTTCTAATTTTGGTCATATTAACTTTTGTGCAAACATTTTTGTATTTTGTATTTATGTAATCAAATGTATCCATTTTACTTCCTGTAAACCTTTCTATCTCGTTTGATCAACAGCTCTTCCCCTACCCATAGATCCGACAGGCAATTTCTTCCTTACTCCCTTAATTTCTCATGCTACCACCCTTGATATCTAAATTATGTACTCATTTTGGATTTATCTTGGTATATGGAGTGAGATACTGGTCTATGTCTACTTTCTGCTAAACTACTTTCGAGTTTTCTAGGAATTTTTTGTCAGATTGTGAGTTCTTGCCCCAGTAGCTGAAGTCTTTGGGTTTAACAAACACTGGACTACTATACTCATTTGCTTCTATATACTGCACACCTAATCTATTCCATTGATCAACCACTCTATTTCTTATCCAGTACCACACTGTTTTGATGATTACCACTTTGAAATGTAGTTGGAGATCCGCTTCTCATAAGCCTCCTTCTTTCACATTTATTTTCATTGTTTTCTTTGACAGTCTTGATCTTTAGTTCCTCCAGATGATATTTTTCCAGCTTCATAAAGTAATTTGGTGGTTTGGTTTAGCACTGAATCTGTAAATTAATTTAAGTAGCATGTTATTTTTATCATAGGGGCATACCCATGAACAATTAATATTTCTCCAATTATTTATATCTATCTTTATATGTATGAAGAATCTTCTGGAATTGTGTTCATAGAGTTCCTGCGTATATCTTGGCAAATGGACCTCAAAATATTGTATATTGTCTACTGTTATTTTAAATGGAATTTCTCTTTCTGTCTCATCCTCTTGGGATTCTTTGGTAACGTGTAGAAATGCTAATGATATTTTGGGACTTGTTATAGATCATACAAGTTTGCTAAAGTTGTTAATTGTTTTAGCTAGTTTTTTTAGTAGCCTCTCTAGGGTTCTCTAAGTGTACCTTCACAGAGTCTACAAAGAGTAAGAGTATTGTTTCCTTCAATTTCTTTTTTTCTTTTCTTATTGCTATAGTTAGCATTTCTAGTATAATATTGAATAATAATGGTGATAATGGATATCTTTGCTTCACCCCTGATATTACTGGAAATGATTTTTAAAATTTTTATCTTCATTACAGATAATGCCTACTCTTGGTTGTAGATAAATAGCCGTGTGTGTGTGTGTGTGTGTGTGTGTGTGTATGTGTGTGTGTGTGTGTGAGTGTACATACCTAAGTACAATTTCATCCCAAGAAAGACAATGTGGAAAATAGTCAAGAGTTCAATGGTTTTCTGGTCAGAGGACATTGGTTCATGTCCTGAATTTGACACTTTACTGAATTTCAGTCTGAGTTAGTCATTTAATCTGTTTGCACCTATAATACTGTGAATTACTATTACACATGCTTTAGAAAACACAAACACAATGAATTAGTAGAAAGAGTGGGGAAGATTTCCTTGACTTGACACCTTTACAAAGTAACTTCCTTGATTCAATTTACTTCTATTACTGTATGTTCGATCTCTTAAGGTTTCAAGTACAGTTCTGGCTCCAGATTTTGTCTTCAACAGCAACGCTCTTAGCCTATAAGTTGGCCAATGGCTGATGAATTCTTTGGCCATAGAAAACCATGAAACAAAGGCAAAAATGTCTTCCAGTTCTATATAGCTCCCTTTTGTTTCTACAATCATATTTTCCAGAGAAGTAGAAAAGAAGTGAGGAAGTGCTAAGAATCACAGATTTTAGAATGTATACATACAGTTTGCACTCTAAATGGAAAATTCTAGTCTAAAGACAAACAAGTTGATGTATATGTAAGGATGAAGGTTTTAATGATGTCCTGGAATTGAGGGGATAGGTTTAGGGGTTAGAGAGGTAATCAATTTCTCTTCCCTTTTCCAATATTTTCTAATCATGCCTTCTAAATGAATATTTATGAACTCTTGCTACTGAGTCACAAAAAAGTGAAAGTAGGTCCAATTTCATTATTCAGTCAGGGTTTATTGAGGGACATAACATAGCACATCAAGCCCTAGAATGGTGGAGAAGGGTGCCAGAACCCATTTGCCTCTAATGTACCTCCTAGACCTATGATGATCTTTTTCTCTTCAGCTCTCTTATTTGTACAGAGAAGATAATAAAGGTTTTTTTAGCAGCAGCACTATTTGCCAGAATATGATATGAGGCTGTGTTGACCTTGTTTTATCATAGTAGGAAGAATATCCATCAAAGTAGCCCTATGTATGGGCTGGGTTACTTGTTTTCCTTAAAAAGTTATTTAAAATATCTTTAAGACATTGGCTCAGGAGACTAAAGGCTCTGTTCTTTGATAGGACTTCTAGGTCTACTGAGTACTAAAAGCCAAGAGAAACTCAGTGAAATGTCCTTACTGAATATCCTTCCTCTTCTTTCTTTGATTAACTATTAGATGAACTACAAGTGTTTCATTTCATTGCAATCTCAAATTTAATGTCTATGAGACTAGCCCGTTCATCCCTGGTGCAATGTGTGCGTGTGTGTATGTTTGTGTGTTTACACATACCTATATATAATATATGTGTGCGTGTGTATGTATGTGCATATATACATGCATACACACATGTGTGTATATATATGTCTTTATGTAGAGAGACACACATATATAATCTCAATTTCTCACTTTGGATGCAACTTACCGGTTATTTTTGCTTTGAGTCTGACCTTGAAATTTGAGGATACATTGATTAGCCCAGACACATATAGCTAGGCTCTTACAGAATCTTTCTGAACTCATGATTAGTCACTTGGGCCACTCAGCTTTGGCAACATTCAAGGAAATTTACCATATATGTAACAATGAAAATTAAAGCAAGAAGAAAAGATGAAAAAAACACCCCCACACAATGTATAGTAGTTCTCTAAAATAACAATGGAAGGCTAAGTAAAGGATCAACTCTCTAGCCTCCAGCCCAGTGTAATTCATTTCCCACACAACCCTATTTCACAGACCAGTTTCAAGCATTAGCGGCGGTAACTTCTATTACTCATATTGAAATGTTGTTGTGTAATAATAAAAAATGAGTATGAAGAATTCAGATAAACATGGGAAGATTTGTATGAACTGATAACAGAGAAAAATAAGTAAATACAAGAGAATTACATACAAATGATTAAAATAGTAAACATAAAAAAGATCCAAACTCAATGATTAAAAAAATATGAACATCCTGGCAAAGAAAGATACATATTTTTAAAATGACCAAATTGACTGAAAGCTGAAAATAATACAAGACAAAATTGTGTTTGCCAGTTTGCTTAAGAAATTTGTCTTAAAGGCTCCCTTCCAAAATTTTTTCTCCCACACAGGCATCTAAATCATACAAGATTCCTTGAAAGGTGTAACAACAGAGAACTTTGATGACCTCTTTACTGTCAATATCATATGATATACAAAACAGTGAGTGTATTCATAAAAGGTATCTACCAATATTGGAAAGCATGTCCAGTGGAGACTCCAAATGGAAGAGAACAAGCATGTATCAAGGGCCTACTATGTAACAGGCACTGTGCTAAGTACTTTACAAATATAATCTTAATTGATTCCTTACAACAACCCTGTGAGGTAGGTTCTATTATTATCCTTATTTTATAGCTGAGAGAGGCTGAGAGAGTTGCCCAGAGTCACACAGCTAATATGTATCCAAGTCCAAATTTGAACTTGTCTTCCTGACTTCAGGGCTAATTCTGTGTCTCCTGTGTTATAGAAAGCAAAGTCCTTTAAATACTCCTGTTTGTGAATGAAATTGCATTGATTTTATCCAGCCCTGGAACATTGTAGAACTTCCTAAATGAGATACATTGCAGAACTTCCTAATGAGATTCACTTAAAATAATTTAACTTTACTATTTACGTAGGTAGAAAATAAGTGAATTACATGAAGAAGATCTACTATTTAGTCTGCAATATGAAACTGGAAAAAGTAAATAGATTTGGTTACATGCATGTACATGCGTACATATGTATGTATGTTGGCATGTGTATGCACATACATTTATATATATGTGTGTGTGTGTGTACATGCATGTATGTGTATCTTGGGCACAGACAAGAATTGGGCAGGAGGGGAGCAAGCAGGATTACTTTTGATACTTTTTTAGTGTTTCTCATGACCCCAAGCCATCTCTTAAAACAAATGCTCATTTTAAAAATACCAATATTCTAATAATGTTGTATGATCGTGGGTTGTGGACTACCACTGTGTTTAAAGAATTTGAGTTTCAGGTAGCCTAAAGGTGATGAGGGGGCTGTAGGTAGGGATTGTGGCATGATGGGCATAACTGTGCTACAACCTATTACCAGCAAAGAATTCTGCAAAAGTGGTTTTTGAGATATTAGCTGAGACATATACCACCAGAAAATAAAGGGCATTGGTCATGTCGTGAGAGCCTGTGCACTCCACTGGTATCCACACAATATCTAGAGATTCAGAGGAAGGCCCCAGCATGTTTGGTGAATGCCCTGTTGAATTGCTGGGGGACCTGGACAACAGCTGCACAAGATGAGAAGGTGTGAATGAGTTATGATCTGCCCTGTTGGAGGGAGTGCCCTCATCACTGAGATCACAGAATGAAGGATCAAAGAATTATTGCTAAAGAAAGGGGACAGAGAAAACAGCAGTAACTACTGACCCATATTTCTATTTTCTCATCTTTCTAAGATCTTTCTGAGAATGGCCCATAGGGTACTGATGATTTTCTTCATGAAAATATGAGAAGGGAATGGGATAGATTTCACAGATGGTACTCTACAACAGACCACATGTTCATAGAAATAAGTCAGCAGCAGCAGCAGCAGCATGATGACAATAATAATAACTTTTATATAGAATGTTAAGTTATACAAAGTGCTTTACATATGTCATCTTATTTCACCTTCACAGCAACCCTGAAAGGTAGGTGCTTTTATTATCCTCATTTTACAGATGAAGAAACTCAGGCTGAGAGAGGTAAGTACCTGGCTCAGAATCACTAGCTAGTAAGTATCTGAGGCAAGATTTGAACTTGAGTTTTCTTGATTCAATGTCCTTGACACCACATTGGAGGAATACGTAGTGAGGGCCAGAACCTGTTGCATATTGGCTTTGATTATGAAAAAAGTATTTGACCCAATAGGGCTGAAAAACACTGTAAGGACTGCTCTAACATGGATGTCTCCCATAAATAGATTAGTACTGGGTTCCTTAATGGATGCAAGCACAGTGATGACGTTTTAATGACCTTCTGGTCATCGTAAGTATTGTACAGTGGAAAACCCACTACTTTCTGGGTTAGGGGACTTGGTTTCTATTCATTGCTTTGTTAATTACTGTCTTGCAACACTGGGCAAGTCACTAAGCCTCTCTGGGTCTCATCTGTAAAATGAGGGGATTGGATTAGGTCATCTCCAATGCCACTTCAGACTTCAACTTTATGAAGCTATGATCCTTCAAACTCTACATCTATCATCTTATGACCAAGCAAGGAATTAATTACTCAATCAGCATTTATTAAGTGCGCACTGGCTGCCAGATACTGTATTAGTCACTGGGGTTGTAAAGATTAAAAGGAAAGAGTCTTTGCCCTCAAGGGTTGTAAAAATAATGGGAAACACATACCTATGTAAATATATACAAAATATAGAGATAGTGACCAGACCTGTGATTTCTCTAAAATAGGGAATTCCCACATAAGGAAATCCCCTCTACAAATGTAAGTCAGCACTTTCTCTGAAATTCAGAGTCTTAGAGCAGGGATTCTTAACTTTTTTTTTGTATCACGGATGCCTTTGAGAGTTTGGTTAAGTCAAGTCAACAAGTGTTTATGAATCACTTCTATGCTAGGCACTCTGCTAAATGTTACTGCTAAGTCTGATAAATTCTGTTGAACCTTTCTCAGAATAATCTGTTTGAATATATAAAATAAAATACATAGGATGATAAAGGAAACAATTTATATTAAAATATAATCATCAAAATTTGTTTTTAAAAAAGTTCTTGGACATAAAGATAAGAATCCCTATTTAGGTTCTCAAATTCTTTTAATCTCAGAACCACTTTATGCTTTAAAATGTTGAGCCACTCCCCAACATAGAGCTTTTATTTATATGGGTTTTATTCATTGCCATCTACCATATTAGATATTAAAATGCTTTAGTATTATTGAGAAAATAGTTTCAATAGGTGGATTCCCCCCCAAAAAGGGTCATCAGTCCTCAAACTGCACTTTGAGAATCACCAACCTAGAATATTAGAGATTAAATGACTTGTCCAAGGTGGCACCGTCAGTATATGTCAGAGGCAGTACTTAAATCCAAGTTGTCCTGTCTCTAAGTCCAGCTTTTTCTTCACCATGCCATGCTGCCTATACATACAAAGTAACACAATGCAATTCAAGGAATCTGCCCATCAATAATATTTTTAAAAAACCCAAACATATATCATGAAGAAAAAGAAGGACTGGAAAACTAGGTGGGCCAGTAATACAGCAAAAATGAGGGATAACACATTGTCTTATACACCTGATATGTTAATAAATGAATATGAATTAAATGGGAACATATCAGTAGCAAAGATAGGCCAACAATTTTACTCATCTGTTAAAGAAAAAGTTTTATACACACACACACACACACACACATATATGTATATATGTATAATGTATGTATGTATGTATGTATGTTCAATCTTCATCCTGATAATATTGAACTCTTAGGATAAGAACTGGTTTAAAGTTTTTTTTTTTGTGATCAATTTTTGACAATCTGTAACTACTGATTTACAAGTAACACAAAGCTAAACAAAATTATGAAGGTTTTTATTGTCATATTTTGAATGTGATGATGATTCTGACAGCAAATTTTCTTATTAATGATATATATGCTTAATCCCAACAAGAAGGAAATTTTATTCTAATTCAAAAGAAAGAGTGGAAGAGGAAAAAGCCAAATACAATGAACCACATCATGAGGAAAAATATTTTTAGGATATTTTCACACTTCTCCTCTGAGAATCTGATATAGGGTTGGTGGCACTAGCACTTTACTAGGCCGTGTTTGGTTCAGAAAACTGTGGCATCCTTCCGTTCTCCAACTACCTTCTGGCCTTGACAATCACAGCTCTCTATCCTTGGAAGGTAAACATTTCAAAGAAATGCTGAAGAAACATAGCTTTAAAAGGATAAATTGAGGCTTCTCATTGCAATGTTCCATTCTGTTTTCATTCAAATGAACACTGTATCCATTCACTTAGTTCGAGTTAATTCAGTAAGGTCTCTTTCTTGGCAAAAAACAAACAAACAAACAAAAAGCAAGCAAAAAAAAACCTGTTGCTTTTGTTTTTCATTATTAAACTTAGTTTTTCCTAGTAAATGCCTTGACCCTAATGCTTGATCAAAAGAGGAAAAAATGAGTGGGCCTATCTTCAAGAGTTAAACTCAGAACCATTATGAATGGTGAAAATCCCTAACTACGTATCCATGGACACAGGAAAACAATGAGCTAGTTTGCCAATTTTTATTTCTGTATAAATAAATCTCCTCTTTTTTCCCTGGCTCCTAAACTGGATGCCTCCTTATCAGTCATCACCTTCTTTTGAGTTAACCAATCAATAAACATTTATTAAATACCCGCTTAATACCAATATTACTAATAGCACTATTCTAAGTGCTGAGATACAAAAGGAGGCAAAAGACAGTCCCTGCCCTCAAGGAGCTTACAAACTAATAAGGGAGACAACATGCAAATATATATACTAAGTAAGCTATAAATAGGAAAATAATTAACAGAGGGAAGGCTCTGGAAAAGGGATTGGGAAGGCTTCCTGTAAAAGATGAGGTTTTAGTTGAGACTTAAAGGAAGCCAGAGAGGTCAGTAGTCAGAGTGGAGGAGGGAAAGAGTTCCAGACATGGGAGACAGACAGAGAAAATGCCTGTAGCCCAGAGATAGAGCATTTTGTTTGTAGAATAGCCAAGAGATCAGTGTCACTTGAAGAGTACGTCTGAAAGTAATGAGTAGGAAATACAAAGGTAGGAGGGACTAATCTATTAAGGCTTTGAATGCCAAACAGAGCAGATTTTATATTTGCTCCTGGAGGCAATAGGAAATCACTGGAGTTTAACTGATAAGAGAGGGTGAAGTGACATTACCAGACCTGAGCTTTAGGAAAATATCTTTAGTGGCTGAATGGAGAATGGATTGGAGTATGAAGAGACTTGAGGCAAGCAAGCTCCTAGAGCTTATATTTGTTTCCTTTTACCACTTATTTTCCCACTCTCCCTCTTCCTCTGGGGCAACCAAAGAAGATCATACAAATTTGCACAAGGCTTCCTTGAAACAGTTCTGAAAACAAAGTGGAAGAGGTGCAGAGGTGGCAGCAGTTCCTCATCTAGGTGCCTCTGTGTGTGTTGGAGATAGCACGTTTTTGGGGGGAGGGTGGACAATTCCTAGCAAAATTTATGTGTATTTAGAGGGTAGTAATAGGAAATAATCTGGGAAAGATAATCTAGACACTGTCTGTGGAGAACCCTACAGTCAACTAGGAGTGGAAAGGAAGGGAAAGATATAAGAGGTATTGCAAAATTAGAATTGATGAGACTTGACACTGGATTGAAGGCAAGAGTGCAATGTTAGGGAGATGCAAAAGCTGAAGCAGTTTCAATCCTGATTAAATGAAAGGATGGTAGTGCTATCAATCAATATAGAAAAATTAGGAGGGCAGATTTAATGGGAGAAGATGACAAGGTAATTTGGGAAATATTTAGTTTGAAAAGCCAATGGGAAATTCAGGGATTGGTGTTTATCGATCATTTAGAAATGTTGGACTTGAATCTTGGGAGAAAGATCAGGACTGGATTTTGGTGTCATCTATACAAATGTAATAACTGAAGACATAGGTGTATGTGCTATCATCAAAAGAGAGTCAAGAGAGACCTCTAAAATTCTCTGATTCTGTGTATGCATATTTTTAGGTTTTTTGGCTCAGTCTTCTGAAATCCTCTCTTTTGTTCCTACATGCATCTTTAAATCACTGTAAAGGTACATATACCGTCCCTTAAATACTCAATCTTTGAGGACAGGTGTTTTTAAAAATATCTATATTTGTATTTTGAAAGACCTTCCACAGTATCTTGAACACAGTAAGTGCTTAATAAATGCTTGTTGAAATTAATTACACAAACAGAACCACAGCCCAGGAAGGAAGAAAACGAGCATTTATTAAGCATCTATTATTGTCTAACACTGAGCTAGGTGTGATTTTTGCTCACAGATGATTGTGCACTCAATGCAGCCTGTGAGGCTGGGAGGAAACAAAGTGTCAGACCTGTGATAGAGCCTTCAAAACTCATATTGGCCTGATCAGCCACAGCTGGACACATTATACCTTGACCCCACCATAGTGATGTCATTTTGGTCTTCTTTAAGAATGAAGCACAACAACCAACCAACTAACCAACCGTGGAGGCAAGGGTGATGTCAAGGTCCCTCAAGACTGAGTCTATAGTGTGACAGTGACGTGGTTATTTCCCAAAATGGATTCTCAGGTTGATCCTTTTGTACAGGAAAATGTCCCATTTCTAGCCTATGTTAGACCTGTTACCTTGCTTTTCATCTACAATCCATGACCTCAATTATTTTCTTCTGACTCTTCTTAACTCTTTACAGTCTAGATTCTGACCTCATTATGCAACTGAAACAGCTCTTACCAGTTACTTGTGATTTCTTGATTGCCAAAACTAATGACTTTTTCTCAATTTTCATCCTCTTTGACCTCTAAAGAAAAAGACATTGTCAATCACCACCTGCTCTTTGACAATCTCTTCATTCTAGGTTTTTATAACCCTTTTCTATCCTGGCTTACCTCCTACCTGTCTGACCTTTACACAGTCTCCTTTGCCATAACTTCATCTAGGTCATAAACAGTAACCAGTAGGTATACATTAGGACTCTCTTCTAGTCCCTTTCTTCTTCTTCTGTATAGTTTCTTTTGGCGATTTCATCAGCTCTTGTGATTTAATTATGACCTCTAGTCTAATGGTTCTCAAATCTACTTATCCAGCTCTTTCTCCTAACGTTCAGATTTTTCTTTTCCAACTACCTATTATACATCTCCAACTAAATGTCTTAAACATCTTAAACTCAACACATCCAAAACCGAACTCAATGTCCTCTTTCTTCCCCAAACTCAAACCCTCCTTACTTCTGAACTACTTTATTATTATCAAGGGTACTAGCATCCTCTCAGGCAGCCCAGGTGTCATCCTTGATTTCTCACTCTTCCTCAACTCCCCCCATCCCCTGTACCATATCCAATCTATTGCCAAGTTCTATTGACTTTACCTTCATAGCATCTTCTTTTCTCCTCTGACACTGCCATGGTCCTGATGGAGGCCCTCATCATCTCATATCTAGACATTTTTTGCAATAGTCTTCTTGTCTCAATTATTTCCCTACTCCAATTTATTCTCCACTCAGCTATCAAATGGATCTTCTTAGTCTGACCATGCCAGTTCTCATTTAATAAATTCCAGAGGTTTCCTATCACCTCCCGGTCCAAATATAAAATTCTCTGGCGTTCAAAGCTTTTCCTAATCTGTCTCTTCCCACACAACATCATTTAAGTTTGTTCATGAAATGCATTTCCTATTTAACTCTTAATTTTTTCTGTGCCAATCTCTAGCCTTTAAAGTCCACAATCAGTGCAGCAAAAAGAGTGTATGCATTTAGGGGCTTTAGTTTAGAACTCCCTGGACTAGAGCTTGTAGCTATGAGATTGGCCATTAGGTAACATCCCAGTGCCAGCATATGCCCTAATATACTTCCACATAAAAGAAATGATCAGAGAGATGGACTGATGTAAATGTGTCATTGTAGAGTCAGTTACGTATTTCATCAATTTTGTTAGAAGGGGAAGTGTTTATTTTTTGAACTATACAAGAAAGATCCCTGATATATCTCCTGATATAAAGTGTAAGAAAGACTCCTGATATAAGTAGCTGCTTCACTACTAAATCAAGGAAAAAGAGCTTAGTGAACTGGACCAGGCAAGTAAGAGGTATGAAGAGCTTTTGGATGAAGGTAAGTGCTAAGGCGGGTTAACTAGATAAAAAAGAAATTTGCCTAAGAAAGTTTGGCAGGATAGAACTGGGCAGATGGTGAGTTTAAAGTAGTGTGAAGTAACAAAGTAGTATAGGCAGGTCTTGGTGAAAGGTCTTACAGACTGAAGTCCAGGAACTTTGTCTTGAGCCCAAATGCCTATAAGGTTAACTAATGGGTGACATGGTCAAAACATCAGATGTAGTTGTCAATTTAGAATTTTTAATTTAATTTAATTTATATTTTATTCCACTCAATATTTCCTAATTACATGTAATTTTAAAAAATTCATTTAATTTTTTAAAAATCTAAATTCTCTCCCTCCTGCTCACCCCTCCCTCAACCCTTAAGAAGACAAGCAATATGATATCAATTATGCATGTGAAGTCATGCAAAGCATATCTTCTTATTAGCCATGTTTTTAGCATGCTTATTGAAGATTAACTGAAGCATTGTGTTGTTCAGGCCACGGGAAGAACCTGGAAATCCAAGATTAGGATGCAGAACCACTCTTGCACTTATCAGAAAACTTCATATTTTATGAATGACATTTTTGGAGACACTTTCACTCAACAAACCACTCTTGAATATTTTAAATGCAATTAGTGATTTGGTGCTTTGTTATAAATTTCCTGGAAGCCAATTGGATTTAATCAGCATAGTCTAAAACTTTGACCTTTCACATTTATAAATGATGTTCATCATAATGTAGACTGAAACCATTTGGCCAGTATGATATACTTAATGGGTGACTTTTTATTCGCCTGCCTTGCAAGTAAGATGTATCCAGGAACAAATCTACTGGAGACCACCATGAACTTTTGCCAAATTCCATGATTTTATTTACCCAGATCCTGTATGGAGTAGTTTTTATATGTATTTGATGAAGTGGGCATAGACATAATTAAATAATTTCAACTACCTTGACTTTAAAAAATGTAATGTATAAAAACATTCACCCTTTATGACATTTCATGTATTCATTTCCTTTATGCAACAAATCTTTATCACATAATTCCTACTTTTAGCTCTGTAGATGACTTTGAATGACATTTAAATGTAATGGTTATGGCAAAAGAATTTAGTGGCAAAATATGATTTTGAGCGTATTTTGGAAAAATAATGGAAGTTTTAAGGAGGATTTTTTGCATGCCAGTTGTCTTAATTTTCATCAATTAAGAGATATAATACTTAATGGCAATTTCAATTTTTTTAACCTAAGAAAATCTCAGTTCACTATTCCCTAAGTGCTTTCTCAAATACAATCAGGTATTTATTGAGCACCTGCTATGTGCCCAGCATTATGACCTGGTATTACGGGCTAGACCTCACTCAGGCCAGACCTCTGGTAGTATAGATTTGATATTGAAATGAGACCTTCATAGAGAATTCAAGTTAATAAAAAGAAGTTTATTTAGCCATATCTGGTAAGTGATATTCAATAAGGATGGGCAATTGAAATAACCCCTTGAGGTGATTCTGCTGAGTAAATCTCCCATTATGATTCACCAGCCAAGCATCTACAAGCCCTTCAGATCCTACTGGCTGCTTTGAACTGAGGAGACGAGGAAGTGATATTAACAGTCTAAGTTCTCAGTCCTAAGCCAACCAAGTGTCCAGGAAGGTTTCAATAACTTTTAGGAAATGTAAAATAGTCTAATAGGCTTTGGGGTAGATATTAGGGTACTACTCCTACCTCACAAGGGATATTGAAAAAGTACAAGGAATGACCATTGTTCTCAAGGAGCCTGTAATCAAGTTGGAATACTGAAACTAAGATACATGCAGCAATTAGAAAGCAATGCAAAATGATGTATAATTAAATATTCAGTTGTAAGTACAGATTATGGCATCAATTGGTCTGCAGTTGAGGCAGCTGGCAGTACCATGGACAGAGCACTGGTTCTGGAATCAGGAATTCTTGAATTTATATCCAGCCTCAGATATTTGCTAGCAGTGTAACCCTGAGCAGGTCACTTGACCTTTGTTTGCCTCAGTTTCCTTAACTGCAAAATAGGGATAATAATACACCTATGTTGTAAGGATCAAATGAGATAACATTTGTAAAAAATTGCTTAGCACAGTGCCTGGCACATAGTCAACATTAGATAAATGCTTATTCCCTTCTCACCTTTCCCTTTAAGGTATACAATGAATATTTCTTACAGCTGACTCTTACTTAAGCCTGAATAATGAAGAGGAGAGAAAGGAGAATGTTTCAAGAACGGACAGCAGCATGAACAAAGGCAGAGGTAAGAATGAATATGGCAGATGTAGAATAATTAGGAGACCAGTACATTATATTGAAAAGAGGATATAATTAACAAATTAAAAGACAGATTATTTCACTTCTGAATCATTTTTCAGAACAAAATAATATGATTCAAAGGTGGACCTCTATTAGTTGAATTGTGCTTATTGTGATACCTCATACATCTTGTAGAGGACAACTGGGGCACAGGAATGGTGGCACTTCAGTATAAGCAATACAAACCAGCTTCTGTGCTGCCTCCTCAAGGCTGCAGAATGAGAGCATATCATTGTGTAAATATCTGAGCTGTAGTGCTGTCTTTGAGCCACCAGTTCAATAACCACCCACCAAAGCCATCTTTGGTATATGCATGAAATAGCTGATCAAAAGTGGCCTTATCCTCCCTGGACACTTGAAAGCAATAGCCTGCAAACACCTACTCTATCCTACCAGCATGATGATATCTTTTTTTAAGCAGTGGCATTGAGCAGTTTTACCACATGGTAAATGGGTTTGGAATTTGGCTAGGCAATGATATGCAATATTGCTGAAAATACCAAAATATGAAATCTACAGTTTTAGAGGCCCTAGCTCATGTCTGGAATCTATGTTCTCTCTTCTCCTTCCTAATCCACTCCTCTCTATCCAGATCAGTCAGCATACTGTGACACCATTCTCCTTGCTATTCCACTTCACATCTCTCAACTCTAGATACTTCCACTGGCTGTCCTTGAAACATGGAATTCTCCATCTCTCTCTCCTCATCTCCACCTCCTAGTTTCTCTGGTTTCCTTCAAATCTCAGCTAAAGCATCACATTTTACAAGAAGTCTTTCTCAGTCCCTCTTAATCTTTGTGTCTTCCTTCTGAGACTGCAGTCAATTTAGCCCCCTCTATCTTGCTTGCACTTAGTTGTTTGCATGTTGTCTCACCCATTAGACTGTGAGCTCCTTGACAGCAGGCGTTCTTTCCCCTCACCCCTTCTTTGTGTCCCTAGTGCTTAGTACAGTTCCTTGCACATACTAGGTGCTTAACAAATGTTAGTTGACTGACTGCATAAATATTTTACTGAACGTAGCTCAAATGGAAGGGAAAATGTTGTGTTTTTTTTTTTCATGGAGCCATTCTCCTCCAGCTATCTCCTTGCATTTATTCTCCCAGTTCTATGGGGATAGCAAAAGGAAATACATGAACCACCTACACCAACAAATTCTAAAGTAAATGAGGGAAAATGTGTATCTAAGTCTTTAACTCCAGACCACAGATTACACCAGAGATCAGAGAAAAAATAGTGTGAGAAAATAATCTTCTCTTTGGTTACATATTGACAGGTTCTCAAATGCTACCATCCCCTAGAGACCCTGGATCCTCTCTTCAGTGTGCTCCATTTCTCACTGGTGCTCCAAAATCTGGGTAACCTTCACATTCCAGTGTCCAATAGTCTTCATCTGAGACTCTCTCACACATGACTCTCCCATTCATCTGTCACACCCAATTCAGTCTGTGACTCTGGTTCTAATAACAGCTGCCCATTATTACAGTTCCCTGAATGGAGATCAGGAAATACAAAACCCCAGGGCAGGGAGTTGAAAGAAGAAAATGGCCAATCCCAGATGTCAGCAAACAAATCTTGTGTCCCCTCTTTCTACTATGGGGCTTCCTGCCTGTTGTAAGCATACTTGGGTCCATAAACATCCTGGGTCTCCCAAATTCTGTTATCCTTGGTGGAAACTTTGAGGGCTCCTTCAGGGCTCCATAGAAAAGAATCAGCACTGCAGAAACACCTGCAACGTTCTGATTTATCAATATTTATTATCTATGGTGTTCATTAGGTAAGCAGAGTGGACTGAGAGTCAAAAACCTGGGTTCTTGTACCAGCTCTGCCATAAATTAATTGTGTGACCTTGAATCACCTAACCTCTTTAGATCTCAGGTTTCTCATCTGTAAAGTGAGGGTTATATTAAATTATCTCTAACCTTGCTGCCAGCTCTCAAATTCTGCTTCTATGATTTGGTCTGCATTTGGATATTCATAGGATTTTTTAACCCCATTTTGGTCTTTGTGTAATCTCTCCTGACTCTCAATTAATGTATGATAAGGAAATTTATACTAATTATTCCTATCTTTAAAAAAAAAGTAATGTGATATAGTTTATAGAATAGTAGGATTATTAGGAAGTGCCAGGTTTTAAACTTGCTTCCTATGATTATTGTGTAATCCTGTCAATCAATAAGCCTGTATTAAGTGTCTATCCTGTGCCAGGCACTGTGCTAAATATGAGATACAAAGAAAGGCAAAAGATAATCCCTGCCCTTGGCGAGTTTACAGTCTAATAGGGAAGACAACATTCAAACAAATATGTAACTATTAACAAACTGTGTAGGATAATAAGTAAATAATTAACAGAGGTAAGGCAAAGAAGATGGGAGATAGAAATAAGGAGAGAGAGCCTTCCAGATATGGTGAACAGCCAAAGAAAATGCCCCAAGTTGAGGAGTAGCATGTCTTGTTCTTGGAACAGCAAGGAGGCCAATGTCACTAGATCTAAGAGTGCAGGACCGGAAACATAGGGATGGGGTCAGCAGGGGGAACAGGTGATGGAAGGTTTCAAAGGCCAAACAGAGAATTTTATATTTGATCCTGGAAGTGACAGGGAGCTATAGAAGTCTGTTGAGTAAGGGATGACATGGTCAGACCTGTGCTTTAGGAAAATCACTTTTCCTGAGTGATTTTGAGCGGAGTAGAGGATGGATTGGAGCAAGGAAGGACTTGAGGGAGAAAGACAACCAACAGGTTCTGGTAAAAGTCCAGGCATGAGACAATGAGGGCCTGCACCATTGTGGTGGCAATATCGTAGGAAAGAAGGTAGCTTATTTGTGAGATGCTGACAGGTGAACGTAAGAGACCTGACAACAGAATCGATGATAGAGGCGAAAGAGAGTGACAAGTTGAATGTTACATGTAGGTTGTGAGTTTGGATGACTGAGAAGGTGGTGGACAAGTCAATGGGAAGTCAGGTAACCTCTCTAGGTCTCAGTTTCCTCATCTGTATAATGAATGTGTTGAACTTGTTTCTATTGATCCTTCCAGCTCGGACCCTATAATCCTATCCACCTATGATCCTCTTAAAAAAAAACACCTTTAAAGGGCAACATCTGTAAAAATTCATAATGTATTCCAAACAAACAGAAATTATTTGAGAATTATTCATGTTCTTTGTTTTATCCCTGTCGTTATTTCTTGGTTAATTTGGATAAGCTAGAATTGACTATATAATTAAACTATCGATATACTGATTATTCACATTATGGATTATCCATGGTCTAGGGGATATAGATTGCTTATTTAATCTGTTGTTGCCTTTTCTTTCATGGTTGATGAGCTTTTTTCCTGTTCTTTTCCACTGTTTCAACAACTTTGGTTGGCTTGTTTTTATTACTTCATATTTATTGCTTCCATTCTTGCATATTCTACTTTGAATGTCTCTATTACTTTAACCTCCACATAACCAAAGCGTATTTTCAATTTCTCAATCTTATTTTATTTTTTTTGGGGGGGGACTTGACTAGATGGAGCTAGATGGGGACAACGAAAGGAGAAAAAGGAAAGAGAAGGCAAAATAAAATCTTTCTCCCAAATTTTACAAAATTAGAAAGTAGATCCATTATCTAAAGTCCTATTACAATTATCCTATTATGGTGCTGAGGGGACACTTTATTCTCGAAGGCTATGCCACTAAAACTCAATCTCTGATAGCTCTTACAACAGAAAAAGCCTTTGCATAGCAGTGTCTTGAAGGAGTCTGCGTCTGGCATCCAATAATTAGTTTAGCAAGCCCAGATAAACTACATTTGGGGTACTGAAAGAACTGATGGACACAATTGCTTAGCCAGTATCAAAGATATTGTGGAGAAAGGGAGCAGTACTACAGTAATGGAAAAGGATAAATATATTCTTAGTTGTACAGGCCAGAAAGCCTGTACGATTATCAATTTCTGGTAGAATTTTAAAAGTTATTAGCAAACGGATGGTTAATGAGCCTAGAAAAGGCAGCAGCAATCATTAAAAGTTGGCATAGCTTCATCAAGAACAAATCATGCCAAACTAACCTCATTTCTTTTTTTTTTCCTGAAAGAGTTACTAGACTATTTGAGGAAGGGAATGCTGAAGATATTAAGACTAGATTACAGTTAGATAGATTTGGAATTGGTTGACATGTAATCATTAATAGGTCAGTGATAACTTATGAGAAAATTCTCTAGTGATGAGTGCTAGGATGATATGCTTCCTTTTATTAGTGACTTAACTAAAGTCATAAATGGCATGCTTATCAAATTTGTAGTTTATACAAAAACTAGGAAGAATACCTAATACATTGTATCACACAGTCAGAATCCAAGGAGATTTCAACAGACTAGAACACTGGGCCAAATCTAATAAGATCCAGGTAATTACCAAACATTTGTTAAGCACCTACTATGTGCTTTTAACAGCAATACATCTAAAATTTTGCACATGGCTTTGAAAAACATGCACTTCACTAATATGAGATAAGGGAAGGAGTTTGTTTTAAAATGATCCGAGAATTTTAGTATACTTTAAAATCACTATGAGTTGATAGTGAAATATGTTAGCCCCCCCCCAAAAAAAGCTAATAAACTTGTAGGCTACATTAAGAAAAATAATATAATGAAGGATGTTATATTCCCACTCCATACTGCATTTGCTGCTCTACCTGGTTTCAGCTTTACCAAACAAGATGCCCCTGTACCAGGATCCTGTCTGGTCCCCTCCCTTGCTTTCCTGCTTCCTTTTGTAGATTGTCTTTCTCCAGGGACTATTTTTCTCTCAATTAATTGTATCCCCAGTTGCCTAGCACAGTAGTAGGTATTAAATAGATACTTAATAAATGGCACATAGTAGGTACTTAATGAATGCTTGCTGGATTGAATTCCAAGTAGATCACTTTTGGAATATGTATTCAGCTCTGAGTGCTACACTTCAGGAAGAGGCACTGACAAGCTGGAAAGTATAGAGTGTAGAGAGGAGGATGACTGAAATGGTAAAGCTCCTGCTACGTCAGATCATATAAAGGAATTAGGGAAGTTTAGCCTTGAAAAGAGAAGACATAGCATAGATAGGATAGCAGTATTCATGTATTTGAAGGCCTGTCAGTGGAAGAATGATTAGACTTGTTCTCATTAATCCCACAGGGCAGGCCTAGAAGCAATGGGTTCAGTGTGAACTAGTATGATGCTTTAGGAAGAAAACTGAATTTGGAAGAGAAAGACCTGGTAGCCCTCAAAGCTAATGAAATCCAGCAGCAATAAGTAGGAATTATGGAGATGCAAATTTAGGTTTGATATATGTGTGACATCTGTTGTAGACTACAATGCCCAATTCACCCTCACTGGTTGGGCTCCCAGAGGGAAAAGTACACATGTTTAGCATGATCTATGGTTCTGCACCTCTAAAAGGGTAGCTCAGGAGACCTTAGTGGAGTGCTTACTGCTAAAAGTCATCAAGCTGACATGCTTCTCAAAGCAAAGGCATTTACTGAAATAGTGTTGCAAAAACAATACTAAGAAAATATTCCCCTCGTATGGCTGGAGAGAGTGAGCACAGAATTCGCTTGTACAGATGTGTACACAAAGTTAACACACGGCTAAAGAAACTCACATTTCTGGAAGTGCAGGGCCCTGAGGATCTTTTTATTCTGTTTCTTCATGCTTCCTCCTGTGTGTAATATCTCTGCTTGGTAGGTAACTCAACTGGATTCTCTGGAGCTGTGCTTTACTGCAGCTCCATTCTTGATGACCAGGGTTGGTTCTCTGCTTTTGACTGCCCTAGGACATATTACTCAGAACTGTTTCCTGCCTCATCTTTTTGGCCTACTTCTTGCTGTGTACAGTGTCTTCTGCTGAGCGAGTACTTAATAATCGCTATTGGAAGGATGGAGAGAAATAACCCCCCTCTTCTTTTCTATATCCCAGAAGTGAAGAACAATTCCCTCCCAAGTGGAATCTTCTTCTTCCATAACCAGTTCTCCTCCAATATCTTGATGCCATGTTTTTGTGGTTTCATTCAGTGATTTTAGGTGGGTATGTGTTCAGTCATGTTTCAGTTATATTTAACTCTTTGTGACCTGATTTGGGGTTTTCTTGGCAGAGATATTGAAGTAGCTTGCCATTTCCTTCTCCAGTTCATTTTACAGATGAGAAAATGAGACGAATAGGGTTAAGTGACTTACCCACGGTCACACAGCTAGACAGTGTCTGAGGCTGGATTTGAACTCTGAAGATGAGTCTTCCTGGTTCTAAGCCAAGTGTTCTATACACTGTACCACCAAGTTACCCAATTTGGTGGGTATACCTGTGTTGTTTTTTTTTTCTTGAAGACCTAAAACATGGTTGTGGTAATTTTTGTAAATCACTTTTAAAGTCTCAAGTGTCTAAGAGAACTCTAAAGCTTGGTAAATTTCTGCTCCAGTATTTCGTTTTTCAGAGGATTAAAATTGATGTTCTTCATGTTAGCATGTGAGAATCCAGAGTATTTGCCCTGTAGTGTACAGTGGTACTAATGATGGAGGAGGTGAAGGCATAGGTTCTAAGGGAATTGTCAGTGGTAACATCAGAACTCTCTCAACCCCAGGACATTGTATTGAAGTTACTCTCTGAGATCTTTAATTTTCATGTATTATTCTCTGCTGTATGCTACCTCTCTCACTCAGGCCAAATTTTGAACTTTTCCTTGGTATCACTCCTGAAATTAAAAAAAAAATTGAGTCCTTTTTCTATTGGTCTGATTTTCATTCATAGCTTCATGAATTAATATGGAAAACAATGGACAGACTTCTTCATAAAGTATTAACACAGAAGATTTCTCGGATCCTGAAGGACTGAAAATCAGAAAGCTCAAAATTAATCCCAAATCTCCCAGCCAAGGGTGAGTTGAAGCCATCTTGAACAAGCTCACACAAACTGATTATTAAAGTTTCATTACAACTATTGATTAGAGAAATGCAGGTTAAAACAACTCAAAGGTACTACCTCACACCCATCAGATTGGCTAATATGACAGAAAAGGAAAATGATGACTGTTGGAGAAGATTTGGGAAAAGTGGGACACTGATGCATTGTTGGTGGAGTTGTGAACTGATCCAACCATTCTGGAAAACAATTTGGAACTATGCTCAAAGAGGAATCAAATTGTGGATGCCCTTTGATCCAGCAATACCACTGCTAGTTCTGTATTCCAAGAGAGATCATTTTTAAAAAGTAAAAGGACATGAATGTACAAAAATATGTATACCAGCTCTTTTTATGTTGGCCAAAAAAAAAAATGGAAATTGAAGGTATGCCCATAGATTGGGGAATGGATGAACAAGTTGCAGTATATGAATGTAATGGAATACTATCGTGATATAATAAATGATGAGCAGATGGATTTCAGAAAACCTGAGAAGACTTACATGAATTGGTGCTGAATGAAGTGAATATCAGAACACTGTACACAGTAAGAGTAACATTGTGCAACAACCAACTATGATTGACTTAGTTCTTCTCAGCAATTCAATGATCCAAGACAATTCCAAAAGACTCATGATGGAAAATGCTGCTCCCATCCAGAGAAAGAACTATGGGGTCTGAATGCAGACTGAATCATACTATTTTCACTTACTTTGGTTTTTTTTCCCTTTTGTTCTATTTCTTCTTTTGCAATGTGACCAATGTGGAAATATGTTTTACATAATTACACATGTATAACCTATATCAGATTGCTTACTGTCTTTCGGAAGGGGAAAGGGAAGGCAGGAGAGAGAACAATTTGAAATTCAAAATTTTATAAAAAATGAATGTTGAAAATTGTATTTATATATGATTGGAAAAAATATTTACATTAAAAATAAATTTTCAATATGAGCATTTGTACTATGGAAATCAGCAAACACTGTACATCAGGATTTGATTTATAGATTTGTCGATTGTCTAGACTTAAGAAAGTGATGGGGGAAATGCTAATAATCCAGATTAAATTTAGAAGTATGCCATGAGTCAATTTTACCCCACCTACCCCCTGAGAGCTGGCTGTTAAACAATTGCCAGCATAGCACTGATGCCAGTTCATTGACTGCCAAGGTACAGAGTCACCTCCCAGAAACATCAGGACCTTTCACTAACCTCTCAGTCCTGGATGTACTCACTTGCTGAAGCACAAAAACTTTACAACTTAGAGAGTAAACAGAGGATCAAGTTTCCGCACTGTGTTCCCTGAGAGGCAATATGAGTTGGTAGAGACAGTTCTGGACTCAGAGTTTAGGGAGAGCTGGATCTGAATCAAGCCTATGATACTCAATAGCTGTGCAACCATAGGTAATTTATTTAACTTCTTTGAGATTCAGTTTTTCCATTTGTAAAATGGAGATAATAATATCTGTAGAACCTACTTCATGCGACTGTTATGAAACACAAGTGAGATAATATAGATAAAATACTTTGCAAACTTTAAAGCGCAACGTAAAAGAGTAGTGAGTTATCATTATTATTGTGTAAGTAGGTGGCTCAATGGATAGAGTGCTGGTCCTGGAGTCAGGAAGACCAAAGTTCAGATTTGGCCCTATACAAGTCATTTAATCATATTTGCCTCAGTTTCCTTATCTATAAATGATCTGGAGAAGGAAATGGCAAGCCACTCCAAATAAAACACCACAAGGGGTCATGAAGAGTTGAATATTACTGAAATGGCTGAAAAACAACATCATTATTATTCTTATTGACCTACATGACCATGAGTAGATCTGAATTAGATATGCCCAGCTCTTGGACATTACCCTAAGAAAGATTCACAAAGATATTAAGTAAGGTAACTCAATGACTTCTTCAGGGGTTATAACATTCAGTCCATACTTAGTCACCAATGGAATGAAGCTGACTTGTACAAGTCAGTCCAGAATTACTTATTGTATTTTATTCAACTGTGCTCAAGGACACAATGAGGAAAATGAAATCTGGTTTTGGAATATATTTCTGGTCCTCTGGGAAACATTACCAACTAAACAGATTCATGTTCGGCATTAAAAATCCAGGAACTTCTGTGAGGTGATGACTGTGTTCTGGTATTTTCCAGAACTGAAATTTCTAGAGCCTCTTATTAGGTTAAAAGAAGAAAAAAGAAAGAAAAGATGCATCACTCTGAAAAAAAAAGTATCCTTCATGTAGATTATCTCACCAGTAATCCACCTTGTGAGAAACAGCTTGGTGTAGTAGTTAGAGGGCTAGCCTTGTGGTTTGAAATACCTAGGTTATAAGCCTTGCCTCTCACACTTACAAGGTATGGAATCACGAGTGAATAAGGTAATCTCTCAGTGCCCTCAAGCAACTTGCTAAAACTCTAAGATACAGATTAATAGCTGATTTGTAGGGAGATTCCATATCAATGATATCAGAGGTCCATTCTAAAAAGACGAAAAAAAAAATCCACCTTGTTATTGTACAGAACTTTAGACTATTTGAAAGCTTTCAAATCAGTCAACAAATATTTATCACACAAATATTATGACAGTATCTCTGGGCCTCAAATTCCTCATCTGAAAAATAAAGGGATTGGATAAGATGACTTTTATAGTCATATTCTAAATCTGTGGTCATAAGTAGCTGTATTTTTACCCTAACTACACCTTTTAAATAATCATGGTGTAAATTACTGTCCACATACCCTAGATGAGAAAAAAAAATGATCTTTTAAGAGATTAAGTGGAGGCAGAGCCAAACTAGAGGAGGAGCAGGAAGAACCATTTTGAGCTTCCCTCAGCTCTAGAAAATCAGATCTAGAAAATGCACCATATTGAATCCAAATGAGGAAATGTAAGGAAATATCACAATGTATCAGACAGAGAGCTATATCTGGGGACACATGGACTGGGAGTGCCCACACAGAGCTTTCCAGCTAAGGAAGCAGCTGTGAGATAAGGCAAGAAGAGGTCCCAGATCCAGCATCGAGAGTTCTAAACTTGTGTAAACTCATACAAACTGGTGTCAGATACAAGAACAGATGCCAATTGGCACTGTTACTCTTTGCCAAATTCTCAGTCACAGATTTAGGGTTGAATGAGGAGGGATCTTGTACATAGGTGTAGTGTTCCAGGGTGAGGAGTGCTCATGGGCCCTAGGCTATGTACCAAGTAAAGAACAGCTTCAGAAGCCAGGAGCAGAAGTGTGGGTTGGACCCAGGAGATGATTAGTGGGATCTTAGTTCCAGTTTCTAGCCCAGTCTAAGCCTATAGATAAATAATCAGGGCAAGAATCCTGGACCAAAGAGATCCTATACTTCGCTCTGAAATAGCGGACTTTTCTAACTGGATGACAGTGTCTAGGGGGAGAGGGAGTCTGGATTGCTGGTTGAAAAAATAATTTAAAAAAGAAAGGTTAAATTATTTGCAAAAAGTCATATAATTAGCTACAGAATTCCGCTATGGCAGTGTTTTAGCTGATAGAGTCTTCCCTGTCAAAGATCTAGAGATTCTGCACATGGCTTGTGTGTTTTTGCCCAGGGTGATTGCATCCCTCTGATTATTTGTTTGCAGAAAGATGGCAGGTCTCATTGGTTGACATACCAAAGCACTAGCAAGGCTACTAGGTTAGCTAATCAAGGTAATTTGATGAAATGGAGGCCAATTAAAGATGAATCAAAGAAATATCTTTCCTCCGATACATAAACTTGTGATTTCCTCTCCTTTAGGCATCATGCAGATTGTAACCCCTGTCAGATATATCTCTGCTTCTGATCAGTAGGTTTCAATCCAAGTAACTGAGATGTATCATTTTAAATCCTCTGGATGGATAGTATAATATACAGAGTATCATATAGGGGAGAGGATGAGAATAAGTGGGACCATTGAAACACAATACCTAAGAGGTTTCTTTTTCTCTTTAATCCTGACTTTTTAGGTCTCAAACTTTTTTTTCCCCAAAATATTTTTATTTCCCCAATTCAAAGGGCTTAAGACAAAGTGATAGCTAATGAATCCAGATATGTAGTAAAATAAGTAAAAACCAAAATTTAATTCAATTCAATTCAGCTCATTTCAATTCCATTCTGTTCAGGATACATTTATTAAGCAACTACTATGAAATAGGCACTGTACTAGGCACTGGAGATACAAAACCAAAATTTGAATAGCCCCTGCTCTCAAGGAGCTTACGCTCTATTGGGAAATGCAACAGGTACACAAGTAAGTACATTATGGGTATGTATATGAATATGTATGAGTAGCTAGGTGACACAATGGATAGAGTACTGGAACTGTAGTCAGGAAAGCCTGAGTTCAAATCCAGTCTCAGGTATTTACTAGCTATGTGACCCTGGGAAGTCCCTTAACCCTATTTGCCTCAGTTTATTCACCTGTAAAATGAACTGGAGAAGGAAATGGCAAACTACTCCAGCATCTTTGCCAAGAAAACTCCAAGCGAGTCATAAGGAGTGAGGCATGACTGAAATGAGCATTTGTACAACATGTATACATATCTACACACATATATCATACATACACATATCTACACATGCATGTTGCAGATATACACTTAATTATATATTTTTGCAAAGTAGTTTCAAAAGGGAAAGAGAACTGACAAAGATTGAGGCAGGTTGGACATGAGAGCTGAGCCATGAAAAGCCATCCTTCCTCATGGTGACCATTATGGTCACATAGTGTCTCCACTATTTAATTTAGGCCTCAATCTTAGAGGGCTAACCTCTCTGCTCCATATCTTTTAGTGCACAGAGAAGTACAATGCCCAAACAAACACAGACATTTTGCAATTAAATCTTCATAGAGTAAAATTTCTGAGTAATTGTGAAGATGGAAACTTAAAATGGAAAACCATAAAAACCCCTACATCCATTTAAATTTAGCCTTAAAAGGCTTTGAAATTATGGGGGTGGGGTGGGGAGAAAAGAGGAAGGAAATAGGGAGAGTGTACCTGCAAGTTTTGCTTTCAAGTAAGCATTTGTGTGTCTTTGGCCTTTCTTGGATCTAGTAGAAAATCCTTGACAACTAAAAGCTAGGTTTATTCTCTTTTGTCTATTAGAAATCATGTTAAAAAGCAATGAAATATAAGAACCATTAAATCCTATTTCATATGTGGCCTTCTAAGTCTAAATTTTTACTGGACTTAACACTGTATAAGTTTCTGGTAAGTCACAAAGAAATGGAAATTAATGAATAGCAAGCAATTAAAACAAACTGTTTTAGGGTTGCCTCTATTTTATTTCATCATTGTAAAGAAAATTAATTATATAACTCAAAACCCTCAGAAACACACAGTTGCATGGTTAGTTTAGATTAATGTTTGATTTATTGGTAGAGAGCAGGATATAGACTCTGTAACTCATAAACTAAGTTTAGCTCTCAGCTTAATTTCATCTAGCTCCCAGTAAGTTTTCTAAAATTAAATCACTGTCAGGGCCTTTATCCCAATATTGAAATTAACAAATTCAGTTTGCATATCTGAAAGTTTCTTAAACCATACGAAGGCCCCTGTTTCATATGGTTTCCTTCTCTTCTCTCCCAGATCCATTTGTGAAACACACATCCTTCAAAGCTATCTCTTCCATAAAAAGGGTTCTCATAGTGTCTCTTTCTATATTGCATAATGGCTATGTGCTATTTTACCTCCTCTAATCCAATCCAATCCAATGAACATTTATTAAGTAGGTACTATTCAGGTACTGTGCTAAACTCTAGGGATACAATTAATAAAAAGAAAGACAGTTCCTGCCCTCAAGGAGCTTACAATCTAAAGAGAGTAACACATACATACAAAAGGCAAGATAGGTAGGGGAGAGTGTAATGGGATACCAGGAGGTATCTTGTTCCATGGAGTTGAAATTAAACAAAACAGCAAATGTAAAGTGGAGTGAGAGGTCAGTTTCTGTCCTCCCAGTCCTCCAGTCAGAAGGAAGAAGAGGTTGAGGGAGGTGTTGTCAATAAGTCTTGAGTTAGCTGCATGGTGGTAAGTTTAGATGTAATAGGTATTGGAGCCAAGATGATGGAGAAAAGACAGGGAGCTCTCCCTGAGCTCTCCCAAATTCTCCTCCAAATAACTTTAAATGATGCCTTGCAACAAATTCTGGAGCAGTAGATCCCACAAACTATGGGGTAAAACAATTTTCTAGCCCAAGACAACTTAGACAGTAAGCAGGAAAGGTCTGCAGCACTGGGGTGAGCATGGAGTTCAGTCCAGCACAGGTAACACTGGCAGGACAACGATAGGTCCAACCTCCACAAACCAGCCCCAGGCCTTGGGGGCACTGAATTTCAGCAGTGTCTTCCAGAGCTCTCAGCCCATAGATGGCAAAGGGGTCAGAAAACTAGTCAGACGTAGAGTATAGAGGTTGCTTTTATAGCACTGGGTACGGGACTGTTCTACTACCTATATGTGGATCTGGATCACAGTCGTGGGGGTCTCAGTCTTAGAGTGAAGAGGAATACTAGCACACCAAAGCTTGCAACTGTAGGGGATCAGGAACCCTGAACGCAGTTCCAGAGTAGAAAAGAGTGCTTTCTGTTACTCACAGATCAGACCACAGGCCAGTAGAATAGTAAATACATCTATCCTTAGATCATACAACCTTACAAACACTGAAATACAGACCCCAAGAAGTATACCTGAAAACAACTGCACAAAGAATCTAAAGCTTGGAACAGTGCTTCCTCCATCCCAGGAGCAGATCCTAACTTTAATGCACAGTTAAAGGTCAAGAGGTGGGCTGGAAAGGTGAGCAAACAACAACAACAAAAATAAGGACATGACCATAGAAAGTTACTATGGTGTCAGGGGACATTAAAACACGGACTTAGAAGAAGACAACAAAATCAAAACTGCTGCCCCTAGAGTCTCAGAAAAAGATGTGAATTGGTTTCAGGACCAGGAAGAATTCCTGCAAGAGCTCAGAAAGAATTTTAAGAACCAAATAAGGAAGGTAGAACAAAAAATTTGGGAAAAAATGAGGGTGATGCAAGAAAATCATGAAAAAAGAGTCAAAAACTGGGTAAAAGAGGCACAGAGAAGTAGTGAGAGAGATAATACCTAGAAAAAAACCAGAATTGTTCAAATGGTAAAAGAGGCACAATAACCCACTGAAGAGGACTTCTTAAAGAGGAAAGTTGGCCAAAATGGAAAAAAAAAGGATATACAAAAATTCACTGCTTAGAGGGTAGAATTGGCCAAGTAGAAAAGGAGATTCAAGGGCTTACTGAAGAAAATAATTCCTTGACATCAAGAAATAATAAAAGTAAAAAGAATGAAAAAGTGGAAAATGTGGAGTAACTCATCAGAAAGACAACTGATGTGATAATAGATTGAGGAGAGATAATTTGAGAAAAAAGAACCTGGACATCATCTTTCAAGAAATTATCTTGGAAAACTGCCCTAATGTCCTAGAACCAGAGGGTAAGATAAAGATTGAAGGAAACCACTGATCACCTCCTGAGGGATATTGCAAAACAAAAACTCCCAGGAAAACTGTAGCCAAATTCTAAAGCTCCCAGGTCAAGGAGAGAGTATTGAAGACAGCCAGAAAGAAACAGTTCATATATTGTGGAGTCATAGTCAGGATAACATAAGGTATGGCAGCTTCTACATTAAAGAATAGGGAGGCTTGGAATATGGTATTCCAGATGGCAGGGGAGCTGGGATTACAACCAAGAATCATCTGCCCAGCAAGGCTGAGCATAATCCCTCAGAGGAAAAAAAAAAGGGTATTCAATGAAATAGAAGAGTTTTGGGCATTCCCAATGAAAAGTCCAGAGCTAAATAGAAATCTGACTTTCAGATAAAAAACTCAAAAGAAGCATAAAAAGGTAAAAAAGAAAGAGAAATCATAAGGGACTTAATAAGGTTGAACTATTTGCATTTCTGTATGAGAAGAAAACACATTAATTCCTAAGAACTTTATCATTATTGAGGCAGTTGGAAGGAGTACACAGAGTGCACAGGTGTGAGTTGAATATGATTGGGTGACATCTTTAAAAAAGTAAAATTAAGAGAGTGAAAGAGGGGAATGCACTGAGAGAGGAGGAAAGGGAGAGGTAGAATGGGGTAAATTATCTCACATAAAACAAACAAGAAAAAAGCTTTTACAGTGAAGGGGAAATGGGGGGAGGTGAAAGGGAATGAGTAAATCTTATTGTCATCGGATTTGGTTTAAGGAGGGAATAACATATACACTCAATTGGGTATGGAAATCTATCTTACCCTACAGGAAAGTAGGAGGGGAAGGGGATAAGTAGAAGGTATACTGACAGAAAAGAGGGCAGATTGGGGGAGGTGGTAGTCAGAAGCAAAACACTTTTGAGGATGAACAGGATGAAGGGACAGAGAGAGTAGGATAAACAGGGGGGGAAATAGGATGGAGGGAAAGAAACAGTAATCATAACTGTAAAAAAGTTTTACAGTCAGCTTTTTTCCTGATAAAATCCTTATTTGTAAAATATATAGAGAACTGAGTTAAATACATAAAAATAAAAATCATTCTCCAATTGACAAATAAACAAAGGATATAAATAGGTTATTTTCAGATAAAGTAATCAAAGCTACACATAGTTATATGAAAAAATGCTTTAAATCACTATTGATTAGAGAAGTTAAAATGACACTGAGGTGCCACTTCACACCTATCAGATTGGCTTATATGACAGAAAGGTAAAATGACAAATGTTGGGAGGGATGTGGGAAAATTTAAACACTAATGATTCAACCATTCTGGAGAGCAATTTGGAACTATGCCTAAAAGGCTATAAAACCATGAATACTCTTTGACCCAGCAATACCACTACTAGGCCTATATCCCAAAGGACAACTTGAGGTATATGATTGCGATAGAATATTATGAAATTATAAGAAATGATGAGCAGGATGCTCTCAGAAAAACAGGGGAAGACTTACATGAACTGATGCAAAGTGAAGTGAGCAGAACCAGGAGAGTGCACAAAGTAACAGTAGTATTGTATGATGATCAACTGTAAATAACAGCTATTCTCAACAATACAATAATCCAAGACAATTGATAAAAAATGCTATCCATCTTCAGAGAATGAACTGATAGAGTCTGAATACTGATCAAAGCATACTTTTTTAAACTTTATTTTTTTTCAATTTTTTTGGGAGGAGTGTGTTTTCTTTCACAACATGACTAATATGGAAAAAATGTTTCACATGACTACAAATAAATAACCTATACCATTATATAATATTTCAAATTGCCTACCTTCTCAATGACTGGGAAGGGGAGAGAGAGAGAGGGAGACAATTTGAAGCTCAAAATTAAAAAAAAAGTTTAAAAAATTGCATTTACATGTAATTGGAAAAAAATATATCAAATAAATAAATAAAAACAACAACAAAAAAGAAGTGATAGGTATTTCAATTATTATCTACTAGTCCTGTAGAAGATTATAAGCTCTTTGGAGGTAGAGACTATATTTTATTCATCTCTGTATCTTCTAGTGATATTATTTCAATTCAGTAATCATTTCTCAGCCTACCAACATGTGTGTAGCATCTGTGGATCCCAAGAAATTACTCCAGGTTTTACATATTTTCAGATTAGAATCCTCATTAAACTATAGCTCACAAGCCCCCACTGATGTGTCAGCCATAGACAGTATTCAAAGTAAAGACATTTAACAAAATAGCGTTATAAGTAGCAAGAGAAACTCTTTCCTTCCTCTGACCTTGATCTTATTTTCTCACCAATACATACACATCTAATGGGAAGAATGTACACTTAATTGGGATCACCTTTCATACTTCTATGTGGGGAATACATGTGGACAGATATACATATAGAGGACCAATTAGCACCTCTGATTTGCAGAGATTTTGCTGTTTTCTTGGTGAGGTCGACCTGATGGTCAAGGCTTCACCTACTTCAAATCAGACACTGTTCTCCACTCTTCAGTCATCCCTAGACTATTGCATATATACTTTGTTTCTAGCATTCAGATAGCATGGAAAGTTTTGCTATAGATATTTTGTATATGTTGAACTTGTATTTCTGCCATTAACATTCGGAGATATGAGCTTAGTAATGGGAATTCTGGTTCAAAAGGTAAAAATGATTAAGTAATTTTACTCACATAGATTAAAATATTTGCCAGAATAACTGAACCATTTGAAAGCTCCACTAATAGTGATTAATATGTGCCCTCTGATATTGTCTCTGTCCACCATTTGCATCTTTGCTAATTTAATGGGGTGTTTCAATTGGCATTTTTCTTCAATTTCTTGTTTCCAATCCCATTCCTTGTAGTAACTGCTCCAAACCAACTTTATGATGCTCAATTCTCTACTCCCTTTCCCTGAATATTTATGTCCTTTTAAAACATTTATTTTCATTGATACATTTTGTGTCTCCTCACTTTCTATAAATGACTTCATTTTATACCGTAATGAAGAATATGGAGGCCATGGAGTAACTTCCTTCATACCTGACTTAAAATTTAATATTTTTATCTCTTGTCCTCATAGGAGAGGAAGACTTGCCTCTCCTCCTGTCCAAGGGCAATCTCTGCAGTCCAATTAAATTTGTATGTATATGTACATACACACACAATGTATATGTATATATGTACATATAATATATATGTACATATAGTATATATATATATAGTATGTGTGTACACACGTACATGTATATGTATATCCATGGCAACATCTTCATAGAGAGTTTAACTGAAACCATGAGAGTTAATTACATCACTCAGGAGTAAAATGTAGATCCAGTGAAGAATCCAAAGACAGAGCCTAGGTTTAAGGAATAGGAGCAAGATACAGAATCAGTAAATGGACAGCAAAGGAGTAGTCAGAGACATAGGAGAAGCCAAACGTCTCATATTCAAATCTTTTTAGTGGTTCTGTATCACTCAGAGATCAAAATTCAGGCTCCTTTGTATAGCATTCAAAGCCCTCTATGGCCTAGCACTGCTCTATCTTTCCATACTTCCTTCTCTCATCTTGCTACCTTTGCGTAGATTTCTCACATTCAAGAAATACATTCTCTCTTCATCTCTTGGTTGTTAAATTCCTACGTTCATTCAAGGTTGAGCTCATATGTTACCTCCTGGGAAGCATTTTATGATCCCCTTTATTGTTGACACACTCTCCTTCTTTAAATCATCATGAGCAGAACCAATAGAACATCGTATACAGTAACAGCAATATTGTTTTAAGAATGACTTTGCATAAATAAGTTATTTTGAGTATTATAAATATCCAAATTAATTATAAAGGACATATGAAGACATTATCTGCATCCAGAGAATGAAGTGATAAATAAAGTATACGTAGAATAATTTTACATATATATATATATATATATATATATATATATATATATATATATATATATATATATATATACATATGTATATATATATACCTATTTGTATCTAATGATGGGGGTAAGAAAAATAATTTACATAATTCCGCTGTATATTTGAAAGGAAGAGCAAGTTGTAATACATATGCAGTTTCATGTGCAATCATCTTTTTTATTATGCCATGTTTTGAAAACGCTTTATTCCATAAATTAAAAATAAAATGTAAGGATGAAAAAAACCATAATTATAGACTTCCAGTTATGTGACCAACAATATGGACATCTAAACATTTTCTTTGATCCTAATGACCTCTAAAATCTCTCCAAAACAATTATTATATGCCAAAGATAGAGAAACTGAAGCTTTCTTGAAGGTCTATGACACCAGGAATTAAAAAAAAAAGATTAAAAAAAAACCTCCATGAACTTATGCCTAACTTGTCCTCACTTAGCACCCCTTGTTCCAATGCCCAACCACACTACTGGCAGATAGGTTACAGTAGCCAACCCCACCAGTGGGCTTAGAACAAAACAGAACCTCATACCATGATCCCTGCTTCCTTTTTCCAGTCACGGAATTCCAGGATCCAAATAGCAAGATTTTGCTGAGGCCTCTATAGCCAGAGCATCAAAGATGCAACTTTCAAATGACAGAAATCATTCTAGACTGCAATAGTACCAGCATGGCAGTGCGCTGAACTCCCTGGACAGAGAACTGAGGAACAGGGGGAACATGAAAAGGAATAGGACACTACGTATTTGGGACACTGTGTGGAATTCCACTAAGGCTGAGGAAAGGAGTCTAGCACCTAGCTAAGGGCAGCCACCAAGGGGAATAATTTTTTTAAAAAAATCAAATTTGAGCTCTAAAACACAGTGGTTAAATTGAACAGTTTAGTTCAGAAACAACAATTTTTTTAAGTGACCAGGGAAAATAACTTCAAATACAAAGGAAAGAAAATTTAAGCAACACAAGACTATTCAGTACCCACCAGAAAATTCATGAGGGAATGGAATAATGCATTCCAAAGAGCAATGGAACTCAGGATACAGCATAGGGTGACCTACCCTGCAAACATAAGCTTAACAATGAAGGAAAAAAAAAGATGAAAGTTCAATAATACAGAGATGTTTGAAACATCCTTAGAAAGAAAAACAGACCTAAAGAGATTATTTGCTTCTCAAATGCCTCATAAAATACAAATGCATGAGGCAGTGAATGAGTGGAGCAGTGTTGAAGGGGACAGGTCATTCATTTATGGTGCCAGTCCAAGATGTCAAAGACATATTGATGAACAAATTCAATGGACTGCCCATTGAAATGCTTTTCTCAAATAGGGAAATGGGCATTTTTCATCCACTTGGTTTTCCTCTGTAGATTTATGGACACTTTTGAGTAGCCATGAAGTTAGTGGAAGAGGGTGTATAGTGTACTGGGTCTTGATGCAGTCTGTACAATGTCATACACAAATAAGAATATACAAACAGGAAGTACATATCTATTTATATAGAATTCTTCTTTTATTTAGATGCTGGCCAGACACCTTTTATGGAAATGGCAAACACCTTTGTCAGTTTCATCATGCTTCTCCCTTCTCCCCACCCCCTTGATATTGTCAATCATCAGAGGATGATTGAAAACAGAGATTTTTCCTGTATCATCTGTCAAGGAATTTTAATATTATATGACCTAAATATTGTAGACACCAAAGTAGAAGAAATCCTTTAAGGTAACATTTTTCTCTATGGAGTCAAATTTATTTTTTTTATAACACTTGGTACATACCCTCAGATGTGGGCCTCCAAGAAAAAAACAACTGCCCAGGTTTGACCAGCACATTGCTGGTCAGTACCCACTCAAAATTGCAGCTCCCAAACTATTAGTCAAGCAGAGAACCTATTAATTGAAAACAAAAGACATTTAATGAAAAGGCATGGCAAGTAGAATGATAAGAAAAGATTCTCTTTTTCCAACCTCCAAAACACATATGAGTTTCACACCATCAAAGGAGAGGACAGTCACACAGAAAACATATGTGACCAGAGAACATGCATAGAGAAAGCCTGCAACCACATGTTTCTAGGGCACATGCTTGAAATGATACACATTAGCAAAAGAAACCCATGTAACCAGGGAACACAGGTGGAGGATTCTCATAGTAAGCTGTGTAACCAAGGCACAGACATAAAGACACATGTGGCCAGGATACATGTATGTGTAAGGCAATTCTCACCTCCTATGCCCAGCAGGGATAAGTGAGAAGGTATCCACTATATCTCTGGATTACAATTTTAACAGCTTTAATTAATAGGAAGTTTTGCCCTACATGGAGCCTAAATATACCTCTCAGCAATCTCTACTCATTTCAAGTTTTGCTGAGACCAAATAAAACAGATTTAATCCTTCCACCATATGATAGTCCTGACATACTTGAAGATGGCTACTATATCACCCTATGTCAACTCTTCTTCCAGCTAAATATACCCAGTTACTTCAAGAAATACTCAAAAGGTATGGTCACTATGTCTTCATTAATCTGGTAATCTTCCTCAGGACACTCTCATGCGTATCAATGTCCTTTCTCAAATGTGACACTCCAAACTGAGCACAAATATTCCAGCCTCTGGTCAGACCAGGAGAGAGGACAATGGGACCACAATAGTAAATGATATTTATATATTATTTTAAATTTTACAAAGCATTCTATTTAAATTTCATCATTTGGGGCTCACAAAATCATAAGTGATATAAGTATTATTTTCCATATTTTAAATAAATTATCTCATTTGAGTGACAAAAACCATGTGACGCAAGCTCTATAAGCATTATATCCCCCACTTTAAAGACAGTACCTATATGAGTGCTCCATGAAGGGAAATCTTCACTGATGAGGAACTAGGAGCTTACCCTTTGGTCATATGTGTATTCAAAATTTGAGCCCAATCTTTCCAGAAGCATTGTGTTTGCAAAAGGAGATTGTGCCCCCAGTTCAGGAATCTGTTTCTCTAACTATTGTTCTTCCTATTCCCACTTAATAAATATCCATTCTAAAAGCTAGTTAGCCCTGGCCACTTGTCTGGATGAGTGATCATGAGCAATGAGTGTAGAAACTTCTAGAACCTCATGTATGAATTTTCCACACACATAACATATCTGAACATGGGCACAGAGTATAGTGTCATGTATGGATATAAATGTGCCACATTCCTCTAACCAAATTATTGATAAAGAATATTAAACAGATCTCTAGGTAAAAATGTTAAAGATTGCCTTCCAAGTTGACATTGAGTATTTAATTATGATTCTTTGGGTTCAATCATTCAACATAATCCAAATGTACCTAACTCTAATGTCATATACTGTATATTGCTTGATCTTGCCTACAAGAATAACATAATTAACTTTCTTTAACATTTTGCTAAAATCTAGATTATCTACAGCAGCACTACTCCCCTGGTCTACCATTCTAGTAGCCTCTTTAGGAAAGGAAATGAGGTGAATCCATCATTGTCTTTATTTGATGAAGTTATCATAGCTCTGATCAATGTTTCTTTTTCCAGATCTCCACTGACTACTTCTTTAATAATGTAATGTAGAATTTTGTCAAGAATGGAAATCAAGCTCACCACCTTAGTGTTTTCATATTCTACTTATTTCCTTTTTTTTTTAATATTGGGACACTCTTCTCCAGGCTTTGTGGAACCTCTGTCATTTGCCATTTTTTTTCCTAATTTAGCTCCTAACACAGTACCTTGTGCAGAGTACACATTTAATAAAAGCTTGTTGAATTGGATTTAATACAAAATCTTTCAGAGAGCCCTGATAGCAACTCAGCAATCAACTTTACCAGTTCTTCAAGGAAGTGAATGTAATTTACCTGGAACTGGAATTCAAATTCATCAAGCACAACTAGTTGTGATCTACTACCTCCTAGTTTATTTAGGTTAAAGATTATTTTCATTTTCAGACAAAGCAAAAGCAGAGTAAGAGGTAATTAACTCAATCCCCTCAGTTGTCTGATAACAGTATCCCACTGAACCTAGGAGTAGCCCTATCCCTTATTTGATCCTCTCCCCTCCCCCACTCCCAGTATTAGTACTTACACACCACATACACTCACACATACGTTGGGCCTGCAATTATATCAGCACAAGGAATTTCCAGATAAGAAAACTCCTCCTACCAATGCAAATTTGTTTCTCTTCACTTTATAGTTGCATATAGAGACGCATACGGTCTCATATGGAGCACTGAGCCATCAAAAAACTTGACTATTGTCACAAAACTAGTATGTGTCAGAGTCAGGATTTGAACTCAGGTTTTCCTCATTCTATACACTAGCTAGCAGTCTATCCTCTATGCTTTGCTGTCTATACACACACACACACACACACACACACGTATTCACACGTACACACACATGTATATGCATATATATACATATACACATATACAGGCATTTCTTTCTATAATACATATAAAACATACCATATTAATATATAAATATATATACACGTGTGTGTGTGTGTACATTATATGTTCACATTATATGTGTACATTACATATGGAATTAACTGGGAAAAAAGACAAGTAAATTTTAAAATGATCCAGTTGAAGCATATAAATACATAAATCTTACACAAGTCTTCATTTTCACTGGTTAAAGTGTTGTTGAAAGATATTCTGGTGTACTGAATAGAATACTCTTTGAACTCAAGAAGATTGGAGTTTAAGTCTGGCCTCTGAAATATAGTAGTTTTGTGGCCTTGACAATTCACTGAACTAAGAAACTCTCAAAAACCTGATAAGGTGGCTTCTCCTAGATAAGTAGGTCTGCTACTAGACACCCTGACCATACCAAGGGGCTGGGAAAGGAAATATCACCACCTCTGCCCTAAGAGGTGAAGAACTGAGTTCTTTCAGCTGAGTGATGTGCTGGCTGGAGTGCTTTTGTGATTGGACTTTGTCTTTTAGGGGTCACTTAGGAGAACATCTGTCTTCCATCTGGCAATGGGGAATTTCCCTTCTAATACAATCAAGGGCTTTATATTTGTTTAAGTATTAACACCTCATCATCTTCTGATTATGTTAAGTGAATGAGAGAGGTAACCAACTCTCCACCCTCAGTCATATCTATCTATCTATCTATCTATCTATCTATCTATCTATCTATCTATCTATCTGTCTGTCTATCTGTCTGTCTGTCTATCTATCTATCTATCTATCTATCTATCTATCTATCATCTATTGATCTATCTATCCAAAGAGATGGATAGAAGAAAAGAGGTATTAAAGTGTTTGACTCTAACTGCAGTACTTTGTCATTAATCGGACAATGTCACTAAAAAAATATTTTGTATCAATCTTGATTTTCACACAAATTTCATCTATAAATGTCCTTAAGATAATTTTACTTAGGAGGCCCTTATGCCAAGTCATCTGCAAAACTGTTTTCCCCGTCATTGTTTTTGCTGATTGTTTTGTTTTGTTTGCCAGGGGAATCAATATTTCTCTTAATCTCTAGCCATCCTTCTCCAAAAATGTTTAAAAATAGTTTTTAGGCAAAAAGAAATATTTTTTTACTACACTTGGGATTAGTACAATCTATATTTCCATAGGGAAAAAAAACAATGTGATAGTATTAACTCCAATTGCAACTTATAGAAGGGCAGATGATTAGGTTTTGAGCACAGAGGTTAAGGAATAAGACCTTTTAATCTCTCTTCCTTGAGAGACTGAAGGAGTAGGCTAAGTTTGAACTTAAGATTACGTTGCAAAAAAAGTTTTTTTTTCTTTTGAGTTACTTTCTTATGAATAGGAATGTTCCTGGTGAGAATATTGCCCTTGTAAGTGACCTTTTTCTCTATAGTAGAGAATATATATCGTAGATTTAGAGAGGAGGGACATTTGAGGGTATCCAGTCTGAACTGCTCTTTTAAGGTTGAAGAAACTGAGGCCTGGAGACATTAGTAACTTTCATAGGTCACACAGTGGCAGGGCCAGGATTCAAATGAGATCATCTAGCTTCAGATCTAGCATAATTTCTATTTCATTCTCTCACAACTCAAATGAACAGACTCAAGCCAGATAATTAGAATTAGCATAATGTTCTAAGGTTTGCATGTGTTATCTCATTCGATCCTCACAACCTCACACAATGTGCTATCGTTATCGCCATTTTCCAGAAAATTGAGACAGAGAAGTGATTTGCTCAGGATCACACAACAAGTAAATTCTAAGGCAGAATTTAAACTCCAGTTTTCATAACTCTAAATCCAAATGTTCTAGCCATAATGTTATCTAATTGCCTTACCTAGTTGCCAGGACAGAAATGAATTAGTCTGTAGGTAGTAGCTATAGGATATTATGGTGGGAATCTAGACTAATGTTCTAACAATGCTACTGTAAAATAATACTGATTGAGGATACTTTATATGGGGTATGATTATTATTAGTTGCTGTTCAGTTGCTGTTCAGTTGTTTCAGTCATGTCTGACTCTGTATGACTATATTATAAATCTATACATCTTATATTCAGGAAGAAAAGTAGATGGAAAAATAAACATTTGGGTTAAAAAAAATCTAGTAATGATGACTCTTATTCCTTTTCTTTTGGGAGTCGTGTAGGGTCTTATAAAGAGTTCAGCTTATTTTCCTATTATCTAAAAGTAACAAAGTTTTTGAAAATGTAGGGGGTGATTAAGCAGATTATCCACAATTCAAACCTTATTGTAAATAGAGATTGGAGCAAGCAGATTGCTTTATCCCAATTTAGTTCCTCCTTAAAAACAATAAACAGTGAACATTTATTTTGCTAGGAGAAGAATTGAAGTGAGCACTCTTGTAGTATAGTGGATATGGTGTTGGACTTAGAGTCAGGAAGGCCTAGATTCAAATCCCATCTCAGTTAATTACTATCTCTATAACCCTGGGTAAGTAATTTAATCTTTCTGTGCCTCATTTGTAAAAAATGAGGACACGAAGTTGATGGACTCTAAAGTTTATCCTTGTCCTAAATTTATGATCCTATAACCTGAATAAGCAGTAACTCAGCCTCTACTTGGAGATCTTTAGACATAGTGATGCTCTACTTTTAAGCAGGTGCAATTATTGAGTCACTCTTTACTAGGAGCCTGAATTTGCCTTCCTGCAACTTCCATTCATCTCTTAGTTGTGCCTTCTGGGTTCAAGCAGAGTGAATTTAAACCTTTTCCTATGTGTTGGCTCTTCAAATCCTTAAAGGCATTTATCATGACATTAGCTTTACTAACCTTACTTCACTTTCTCCCCTTTTCCTCTCCAATCAGTGGAGAGGTTGCACATTCCCAGAAGAGACATGACGGTGTGCTTTGAGTCAAGAGAGGGCTTTCTATGCCCCTTTGTGCGTTATATGTTCCAGTCAAATTGACATACAATCTCTCATCTGCTTATGCATGCATAGGCTGTCCTTCTATGTCTGAAATATGCACTCTCATCTCCACCTTTCAGATTCTTTATCTTCTTTCCAGAATCAGCTCAGTTGCTACATACTATCTGTAGACTTTCCTTATTGCTCAGATTATTAATGTAGTCTCTTCTTCAACTATTCCCAGAGCACTTTGACTGATCTATCCTTTACCTCCATCACTACCAACACCGTACTATACTATTCCCTGTACATAGCTTATTTCCATCTCTCCAGGTAGAATATAAACTCCTAAGGGAAGGGACTAGTTTATTTTTTAGTCTTTTTATCCCCAGCACTTAAGACATAGAAGGCATTTAGCAAGTGTTTGTGATTTGAATTAGAACAAAAATGATAGGCAAGAAAGTTAACATGACCTTAGACTTCATTAATGTAGATACAACAACAAGAAAGTGAAGAGGTGTTAGTCTGCCCTGGTCAAACCAGGGCAAGAGTATTGTGTTTAGTTCTGGACCGCACATTTTTGGAAGGACTTTGATAAGTTGGAAAGGCACCTTCCAATTTTGAAATTTGGTGTTTTGCTATTCTCTATAGTTCAAAAATATGAAAGTAACTTAAAAATCTCACTTTTGTAAAAATATATAGAAAGCAAGGAATGTAGGTTCTCAAGTTAGATCAAACAGTTTATCTCCTTTATTATTTATTCTATCATTAACTTATTTTAATTCTATCACTTTTTATCATCTAATCATTTACCCATAGTCATCCTTACCCTCATAGAATTTCCCTTTATAACAACGACAAGTAACTAAGTGAAGTTGTCTAATATAATGGGACCATGGCTGAGGGTGTATGTAACTATCCACATTCACTGTCTACCATAGTTAAATTGATATGAAAGAAGTATCAATGGTCCCCTGGAACCATCACTGGTCATTACATTTGATTTAAATTCTCTTGTCTTTTAATGTTGCTTTTTTATATTAATGTTGTTCATGTGAATAGTGTTTTAAGGTTTTAAAAGCAACTTAGATACATAATTTAATCTGACCTTCACAACTAGGTATTGTTATTATCTCACTTTATCCTACAAGGAAAGTAACTATTACAGAAGTTAAAGCACTTGCTTATGTTTACATCACTAGTAAGTGTCAAAGGCAGGATTCAAGTCAGATAATCTTCCTTGTGAGTCATGTTCCCTCTCATTTTTTCTCCTACTTCTACTTGATTTACTTCCTACATTTCTTCAAAATTTTAATTTTTGTCTCTCCTTACAGAATAAAGCTATTCTATGACATTAATACTACATTTTATTCCATTATCCCTAATCACTGGCCAATCGATCATGGTTTTTCTTTTTTCCCTCCAGATAATACTGCTGTAAATATTTTGGTACTTTTCATTCATTGACTTCCTATGCATATACAATGAGTAGGGGGATCATTGTATCAATGAGCATTTTAATAATTTTTCTTCAATAATTCTAAATTATATTTCTAGAATAGTTGAGCTAATTTTGCATTTGACAACCACAAACATTATTATGAATCATTTTTGCCAATTTGATGGATGTGAGGTGATTAACTTGTTTCAATTTACATTCCTCTTATTAATAATTTGTGCTTTTTATTATGGTGATTGGTAGATTGCATCTCTTCTTTTGCAAAAAAAATTTTCATATACTTTGACCAGTTATTTAGTGATGAAAGAATGGTAACCTTGTACATTTCTGTCAATTTTCAATTTATCTTAAATGTTAAACATTGCATCAGAGATGTCTGGTGCAATGATTTCTCTAACTACTCTTCTTATTCTAGGTACATTAATTTTGTTTATGCAAATGATACCTTTAAACTTTTATAATTCCCTATCGTAACTCTGATTTTGAATTCTCCATTATTATCATAATGAATTAACAATTATCTAGTCTGGTCCATTTTTTTTTAACCAGAACGAAACATCTTTAATTATTATTGCTTCATAATATATTTTGAGATCTGGAAATGCCTTCTGTATACCTTGACGTCTGCAGGGTATGTGCTCCATAGACGCTACAGACTATTAAAAGTTACATGTATTACAGCAAATAACCAAACAAAAAGCATTTAGTAAATAGCTATTTGCTCATAGTATTATGCTAAATTATTTGCAAAGAAAACTATGCAAAGTTTTGCCCTAATATAAGTGTAACGGCAATTTGCTGCCCATGCCCAAATTACCTAAAATAGAGTCACTCATGTGGGAGACAAGGACCCAATTTTAAGAAAAGATGTCCTGTACCCTCCTACCATGTGGATAGTAGCCTCTGAAAACCCATAGCTTGTGAAGCCAAAAGAGGCTGTAGCTTTAAATATACTGGACTGTGATCATCTCTTTCTTTTTCTAGCAGCATACAGGGAGTGAAAGTCCTTTTCATTCTCAGTAAGGGCACCTTCATCTAAGCAGAGTGAGGGGAAGGACTATCTTCCTTGCCTGTTCAGGCCCTATAGCCCCAGAGATTGGACTTGGAGTTTTGGTCTCAGTTCTAGGCCCAGGTGGTGTATTTTCTAGTCATGGGAGCTTGATCCATGGTGGGAGGCAGGATTTCAAACCAGATGTTGCTGCCAGCCCAGCAGGAAACCCTGAGAAGATGGGGTCTTATAATGCAAGAGATTGAGTGCTTTGGACATGGAACTTTCTAGGACCTTATTACCTATAAAGGATCACTCTTTAATTTCAACTTTGTACTGACTTGTATCTATATTTTCTTTCATGAGCTTTCTCCTTTAATGTTCTTTAATGCCATTTATTCATCCCCAAAAGTCTATCTGTGTGATGTCAGAGTAGAAATGTGATGGGCCCTTTGTTTCTAATGATGGAAAAGAGGTTGTTATAGGGATCTTTGCTATTATGTATCTGCTTGTTCGTCTAGTTATGTCCTTAAAGTGTCACCAAGGTAACTTTATTTAGATGGGTCTCTCACCAAGATTTCTTTAAACTTTTTTTCCTTCAACTGTTTCACTGTTTTTTTCAAGCAATAATGTTCATATCTTTCCATCATTCTTTTCTGCAAGATACAAATAAGCTTATATTCTCTATTCAGCTATCCTATAACATATCATAACCATTTCAGAAGGATATCAAGTATTTGCTAACTTAAACGCTTTTAATGTGGGAGCTAGGTGGTACAGTGGATAGTACCAGGCCTGGAGTCAGATAGATGCAGCTGCATTCCAATCTAGTCTTGGACATTTACTAGCTATGTGACACTGAGCAAGTCACTTAACCCTGTTTGCCTTGGTTTTCTTTATCTATAAAATGAGCTAGAGAAGGAAATGACAAACCATTTCAGTATCTTTACTATGAAAACCACAAATGGGATCACAAAAAGTCAGAAACTACTGAAATGACTAAATAACGACAATGGTTTTTAATATGCGTTTCATCTCCTTAATATGGCAATTGATTGGGGGATGAAGCAAAGATGGCAGAGTAAAAGCAGTGACTTGCTGAGCTCTCCCCCAAACCCCTCCAAATACCCTTTAAAAAGTAGCTCTAAATGAATCCTAGAGCAGCAGAAATCATAAAAAGAGTGAAACAAATGTCCAGCCCAAGACAACCTGAATGGTTGATTAGAAAGGTCTATCGAGCTGTGCTGGGAGAGAAATGCAGTTCAGCATGGATGCATGTGCAGGCAAAGACCAGGCCTTAGTGAACCTTTAGCAGTCCTCAGGGGACTGAATCACAGGCAGCTGTGGTGGTTTCCAGACTCCTCAACCCACAAATGCCAAAGACAACTTAGAAGGTCAGTAGGAAATGTCTATGACCAGAGCAAGAGAGAAGCATGGTGCCAGCCCCAGTCTCAGGACAGCCCTGGGGCAACGGCTGCTTCCTGAGCTATTGGCCCATAGATTGAATGGTAATCAAGTGGTTGATCAGAGTGGGATTTGCTGGTGCAGGATTCTCTTGCTTTGCCCGTGCTTGGATCTGGGTCACAATTCTCGTGGCGATCCTGGGGCGAGGAGGAATGCTGGCACAGTGGAGTTTGTAGTCATGGTGAAGAGAGAATCCTCCTCCCACTTCCAAGGCAGAAAAGAGTGCTTGTGGTCACTCAGAGACCAGAGCACAGGCCAGGAAAGGAATAAGCACCTCGCCCTTGATCATACCACCTTGGAAGAACTGAAAATTTGCAGGTCCCTAGAAGTATCTCTGAAAACAGCTGCACAAAACCCCCAAAGCTTTGGACAGTACATTCTTTACACTGGAAGCAGACCCCTACCTTAACAAACAGTTTAAAACTCAAGTTATTGGCTGGGATCAGGAGCAAATTGCACAAAAAATGGTATACCGTAGAATATTTCTTTGTTGACAAAGAAGATCAAAACATACAGCCAGAAGAAGACCATAAAGTCAAAGCTCCTACATCCAAAGCCCCAGGCCATGGAAAGGCTCAAAAAGGATTTTGAGAAGCAAGTAAGAGAAGTAAAGGAAAAACTGGGAAGAGAAATGATAGTGATGCAAGAATATATGAAAAACTAGTCAACAGCTTGCTAAAGGAGACACAAAAAAATACTGAAGAAAATAACACCTTAAAAAATAGCCTAACCAAATGGCAAAAGAAGTCCAAAAAGCCAACGAGGAGAAAAATGTCTTCAAAAGGAGAATTGGCCAAATGGGAAAGGAAGTCCAAAAGCTCACTGAAGAAAATACTTCCTTAAAAATTAGAATGGAGCAATTGGAAGCTAGTGACTTGATGAGAAATCAAGACATTGTAAAACAAAACCAAAAGAATGAAAAAAAAATGGAATAAAATATGAAATATCTCATTGGAAAAAAAACTGACCTGAAAAATAGATCCAGGAGATAGAATTTAAAATTATTGGACTATCTGAAAGCCGTGATCAAAAAAAGAGCCTAGACATCATCTCTCAAGAAATTATCAAGGGAAACTGCCCTGAAATTCTAGAACTAGAGGGCAAAATAGAAATAGAAAGAATCCACTGATCATCACCTGAAAGAGATTCCCAAAGGAAAACTCCTAGGAATACTGTAGCCAAATTTCTGAGTTCCCAGGTCAAGGAGAAGATATTGCAAGCAGCCAGAAAGAAACAATTCAAGTATTGTGGAAACACAATCAGGACAACACAGGATTTAACAGCTTCTACATTAAGGGACGGGAGGGTTTGGACTATGATATTCTGGAGGTCAAAAGAGATAGGATTACAGACAAGAATCACCTACCCAGCAAAACTGAGTAGAAATCTTCAGGGGAAAAAATAGACATTCAGTGAATAGAGGACTTCCAAGCATTCTTGATGAAAAGACCAGAGCTGAATAGAAAATTTGACTGTCAAAAACAAGATTCAAAAGAACCATGAAGAGATAAAGAGAAATCATAAGAGACTTATTAAGGTTGAACTGTTTACATTCTTGCATGGAAAGATGATATTTGTAACTCATGAGACCTTTGTCAGTAATAGGGTAATTGAAGTGGAAAAAATATATGTATAGATAGATAGTGTATAGATAGATAGACAGATAGATAGATAGATAGATAGATAGATAGATAGATAGATAGATAGATGGCACAGGGTGAGTTGAAGATGAATGGGTGATATCTGGAGAATAAAATTAATGGGTGGGAGAAGATTATACTGGGAGAAGGATAAAGGGAGAGGTAGAATGGGGTAAATTATCTCACATAAAACAGACAAGAAAAGGCTTTTACAGTGTAGGGAAGTAGGGGAAGGTGAGAAGGAATGAGTGAATCTTATTCTCATTGGATTTGGCTTAAAGAGGGAATAACATACACACTCAATTGAGTATGGAAAGCTATCTTACCCTACAGAAAAATAGGGGGGAAGGGGACAAAAGAGCAGGGAGATGATAGAGCGGAGGGCGGATCGGGGGAGGGGGTAATCAAGAGCAAACACTTCTGAGGAGGGACAAGGTGAAAAAATAAATATATATATTTTTTAAAATGGCAATTGATTTAAAACAGTTAAATTTCTGAGAAAAAATATTTTAGCTGGTTGGTTTCAATGTTCTCTCTAATGTCCTTTCCCTATTTTTAATATTGATGATTTTTTTTAAACTGGGACAGCTTCTTTTAATTAAATTCAATATATTTTTTTTCTCATTTCTATTCTCAAGATTCTAGTTTTACATTATTGTTCATCTTTGGTCTCTGAAGTAAATGGTCTCACTATACATAGACAGTTACTTTAGGAATGATCCCCACATTAGTAACAAAACATATCCTATCCATTAAAGGGACAATTTGTTCTTTTTTATATAATTTCAATTGTTATATAGTACATCCAATATCTTCAAATCCTTGAAGGAAGTAACAGTGATATTGATGAAATACATTCATATAATCTACAAGTCTATGACCTCTCTCATTCCATACTTCTAAGATTTATTTTCATTATATGTTTCACCAACTTAGAGTGGCGTCTACCTTTGCAATGAAGTCATCAAGACTGAGTTTTCCACAGGCTTTGTCTCCCTCTTCAACCCTGTATCAGATGGCATGTAAAACACTGTATTTTTTATGATCATCTAATTTTAAATATTTTCATTAGTGCAACAATACAGAACAATCAAATACCCCATGAAATAATGTTTCTATTTATGATTGGATGCACAATAAAACAAGTTTTGTCAACTCTTTCATTTACTCATTGAAGGAGAATCTGTCAACCATCCTTCCATTTAACTGACACTTCCTTCAGTCTTTTATAGCAAAAATATTAATGTTGATGTGGTTCAATTTGTTTAATATTACGTCCATTCTTTGGTCACCTCCATACCTCAAAGTTGTAGAACTTTGGGTAAACGAATAGAAAATAACTCCCTAACCCTCCATTATGCACATAATATATAGGAAAGAATTACTTAGCATCCATTTTTCACAAAGCTTAATAGAGTCTATTTGGATGTACAAAAGAAAAAGTGATATACACCTATTAGATCAGATTACCCTTTGCAAAGGGTGAAAGGAACATGCAGACAGAAGCAAATAGAGTAATTAATTGATAAATAACAATGAGTCCAACTTAAGACTTCAAAGCAATTCTACCAACAGCTGTATGTAGTATTATCTGACCTATAGAAGATTGTTTAAATCTGTATAAAACCCAAGAGTACAAAGAGAATGTGGGACATCAAAAGGTTTGACAGCCTTCTAGGAGCAGATGCGCAGAGTGTTCCAGAAGTCTTAGAGAGGTTTTAAGTTGTAGTAACTAAGCTTCACTAAGATTTTTGGACTACTCCATAGGTGTGGCTTCATTTTATCAAACTAGACAAAGACAGGGGCTTGGTAGTCACCACTGAAGTAGATGTACACATGTACATCATTCAGTAAAGTGCGTAATTGGAAAAACTTATTGTGAGACTTTGTCTATTTTCCTTTAAATCCCAAACTTAACAAAAGAGAAAGACATGGACACTGGTAATAAAATAGAATCAAATTAGCTTGAATTGACCAATATTACATCAGAGAAGCAGCAAATATGCATATATTCCAAGTAATCAGGGAGATAAAAGGTTTGATCATATGAGAGTAAATGAGGCTAATTTAGAAAGACTTTAAATAATGAGAATCTTAAATAAAGCTTTGAAGCTATAGAGGTGAGAAATGTGGAGAAATGACATGTGATGTCTTAGAGAGGTGCAGGAGTTGGGGACAGTAGATAACTGTGCTGAACTAGATCAGGGAATAAAAGAATGAAAGAATGTGAAGCATTTATTACATGATTGATACGTGACAATTTTAATACATATAGGGTAGTGAGGGCCAGGGAAAGGTGTTTCTTAGATACCATGAAGGTGGTGAATAGAACAAGGCAGTCCATTGACATGACTTTTCTAAAGGCAATATTTTGAGCAAGCTGACCAACTCAAACAGTCTTGGTAAATCAGATACTATTACAAACAGATCTTGATTCAATGACAATTCTCAGAGCAGTAATGTAAGAAAAAGTCATGGGAAAACAAACAAGCATTAGATTAAGAGTTTTATAGAGATTTCTAACTTATGAAATTCATTCATAGAATGCTGATCTTCAAAACATCCCTGAATTTGTATATTTTAAGATTTAATGCTGAAAAATCAACATATTAATTTCTGAATTCTTTGAGTTATTTTTGTAAAAGTGAAATATTAATATATATTTTGTATATAAAGTATTTATATTTTTGTAGCCTATAGAAAATATACTCCTTTTGTATCAGTCTGTGAAATACAATAAAACAAAACCATTATGAAAAGGTTTTTCATGATTTCTACAATATGAGAAAATACATTTAATAAGTAGACACTGCTACCATGCAAATGAGATACCAAAACAGCATCATGATTCAGAGGATAGAGAGATAGCTCTGGAATTAGGAAGATCTGTCTGAGAGTGAGTTCTACTTCTACCATATACTAGCTGATTAATCACAGACAAATGATCGAATTTTTTAGTGCACTAAGCAGCCCTCTAAGATTAAAAGCTACAATCCAATTGTGGTTCTTCATCAGTGGAGGTGGTTTTAATATTGACCTACTCATAAAATCACAGATTAGAACTACTCCGCTTCCAACCAACAAGTAAATTTACCCCAAATTTTCTTAAAGGATTTGTTGTCATTATAGTCAGTCAGTCAATAAAGATTTCTTAAGTGCCTGTTATGTTCTAGTGCTAAGCTTTGAGGATACAAAGACATAGGACAGCCCTTACTCTCAAGGAACTCATAGTCTAAGAATGGGTGAGATGACATGAAAAGAAGTATATACAAACAAGCTCTATATATGGAATAAATTGGAGACAATTAACAATATCCTAAATAAATCTGAAAGTTTACCATAAGGGGAATATTTTAAAAAGTTAAAAATGTATTTTTAAAGATTTAAAAATGATAATGCCAATCACACCATTAGTGCATATGTAAGTTAATCTATGTAATAATTTATGTTTGAACTAGCCAAGTAGATTGTGACCAAAAATTTCTTTGAACAAAGTTTGGTGCAATTTCTGTCATGTGGTAGTATCTACTTATTAAATGTATTTCCTTATAATTACGGTAATCATGATAAACATTTTCAGAATGATCTTGTTTTATCTTATTTGGCAACCTATTGCAATAAGGTACAAAAAGAGAATAACTACTACTTGCTACAGAAGGTAGGTGGCACAGTGGCTAGTGTTGTGCCCGAAATCAGGAAGAATCATACTCCTTAATTCAAATCTGGCCTCCAGCAGTTACTAGCTGGGAGAACCTGGGCAAGTCATTCACCCTTTTGCTTCAGTACTCATCTGTAAAATGAACTGGAGAAGCAAATGACAAACTGCTCCAGTATCTCTGCCAAGAAAATTTCAAATGGAGTCAGACACAACAGAAAAATGAAACAATGACAGAAACACATTTTACACAAATTTCAAGAAGTTTTCATCCAGAGGAAAACATCAATTTTGAACTATTTTAACCCCTACCTTCCAATCTCTAGAATTCTTCCCTTTAGTCTATTCTTCTTTTCTAGAGGTAGGTAGATATTGTCTATTCATAGATAATTGTGACCACCAGTAATGGCTAGCCTATTGAATGCTGGTGGGTGAAAAAGGATGTGGGGGGAAGGTAGATACTAAGGAAAACTTGACAATTAAAGGTATAACATCCATGAAACAAATTTAGATATCATACATCTGTTTTGTCTGCCCCACTTAATCAGGTGGCTTTTTGTTCTATGGCCAAATCATTTAAGTGTCTTATCTCTTGGAGATTGTAGCTTTTTCTATATACTCCACTCCACCTTAGTAGCAGCTTAATATTTGCCTCTGCATTGCTGTGCTTCCATTGTCAAGTTGAGCAGACCATTTTCGGAATATCACTGATATTTTCCTGCAATTTAGATGAGACTTTTATAATGTATATAATAAAGATCCCAAGTACAACAAACACTGAGAAAGCACCAAAAGAGACATGGAGTAATGGGAACTGCCCCCACAGAGATTCATGAAGAGTGTGGAATTTCACATTCCACCACCTGCCTACTTAAAGCCTCACTCTCCCAGTCCTCAAATCCTTCATTGATAAAGAAGATACTTAGAGCTTTTCTGTTTTGCTTTAATGGTTACAGAATTTTTTTTGGGGGTAGGGGTTCTGAGTGTGTGTGTGTGTGTGTGTGTGTGTGTGTGTGTGTGTGTGTGTATTTTCTTTCTCTCTTTGCATATTTACAGGACAAGGTAACAAAGCATTTTATTTTGTCTCAACTGATTTTTTACTTTCAAGTTTCGTTGTCTAAAAGTCAGTCAGTCTTCTAAGGTTTGATATTTTTTTAACTCTATCCCCTAGACACTCCCTCCTAAAAGGGCCTACTGCCCATATCCAATAGTAAAACAAGGTTTAGAAAAACACAATGGCATTCGTCATGAAAAGGGTAAATCTTCTCACTGAGAAATCACTGAGGAAGAATAATCAAAGTGGAAATTGTCTATTCTTTAAAACTAAACTAAAAAAAGAAACCAATCCTTCTCTTCATCTGGCTCCCAACCCCATCCAAGGAAGATATATATATAGATAGAAAAATAGATAGATAGAGATATCTATCTACAATTTTTTTTGCCTCTATTATAAGAATTTAAAAGAAATGCTGTGTCAGTGTTTTTGATGCATCCAGAGACTGAATGTAAACAACATGGTACAACTCTAGAAACTGCCATCATAAAATATTTTAAGAGGCAGAGTAGAGTAAAATAAAATAAAAATGTCTTTTTATGTGATATCTCAGAGTAATTCAGGATTTATGGTACCTTAACCTTTAGAATCCAAAATATTAAGCTATGTTTCTTAGAGATAATAACTTGGTTGTCCCTCACTTATGTGTCTTAGATAAAAGCCTACTGCCACAGAATCCATGAATGCTCAAATACCCTTGCGGGCCTTTAGTAGTAAATCTTATGGAATAGCTTATGGCCAATGTAATGGCCCACAGTAGCCTGCGAATATCATGAATTCTAATAATACTTACATCAGTAGAAACATGAAGTAATGTCTCCATTGTAATTAAATGATGTATTTAGAGCAGTGGACTAAATGGTCCCCTAGTGTGTTGGTGATATATTCTAATAGTCTTCTCTTTACAGCCCCACACGGTAATATTCATGCTTTATTCTGGAGGGCTTTGCTTCTTACTGAACATTTGAATTGCAACATTAAGTGGTAAAGTGGATTACAGCAGGACCTCCATGAATATGGATCCTGATCAAGAAACTAAGTGCTTAAAAAAATAAAATGTTACTATTTAAATAGAGTGATTACCAAAACAGTTTTATATGGAGGAATGTCAGGAGTCTTTTTCCCACCCTTTTCTTTCTATGCATGGGAGACACAGAACATATTTGCTACAATTAAAAATTTAGCACAGTGAAACATTGGTGCTTAAATCATTGCCGTTCAGCTGCGCTTATTGAATTTAATTTGGGCTGTTTGAGGTACAAATTAGTTTTGATAATAATTACATTATTCCATTTTACAAACATGTTCATTCCAAAGATTGTATTCAACCGCAGAGTTGAGAGGCAGAAAGAAGCTATCTTTTACTTGTAGGAGAGGAAATTATCTTTCTTTCGATTAGTTGAAAATGTTCTGTTTTGTATTCCAATTTTTTATCTTCCTCTTGAATCAGTTGCTAACATACTAGCTAGAGGCCTTAAGATCCTAGGGCAAAGCTAAGGGCATTTCAATCTCTCTGATCATGGTCAGAACCAGCAGAATAATAGTGTATTTAATAAGTCATTTAAAAAAAAGAGGGGAGGGGTTTGCATGTGTATCATTTACATACTCTCAAAAATGAAAAAATAATTGCATTTTATTAATTCAGTTAAACTAACTAAAATTAAATTAAATTGTTGGTTATTATTTTTAATTTTTTAAAAAACTTTTTTTTAGAAACTTTTTTTTCTATCACTGTGCTCTTTACAACTTCTTCTGCATATTTTTCAAGAGTGCAATTTTCTGTATCTGCACAATTGCCTTTTCTGTTTAATGATGTCAACATCTGTCTGGGGGTTGGGAGTATCTTCTTGTACTTATTACACTGTAGGTGTGCCAAATGTGCTCCTGCAAAGTGGCAGGCACTTCACAAAACTTACAGATGACATGGTCTTTGCTACTGAGTTGGTTTAAATGAAAAGCTGATTTGCCACGAAGTCTGTAGTTCCTAAAATTGCCTTCAATATTTTACTAATCAGAAATTGCTAGCTCATTGGCAAATCATCAGTTTAAGTGACATGAAATTATCACACGAAGGAGATTTGTTGCATAGTGAAACATAGTGAAAGTTCCTGGTTTAGTGCATACCCTTTTTGCATAATTTTCCAAATGCAGGCCTTTTGATGTGCAATTAAAGTTCTGCCCCCTCCCCCAAAAAAAGCCACAAAGTTGTCCATCTAGGGAGTGTTGAGCTCCCTGCTTCAGGGAAAAATAAAATGAAATTCATAGAAACACTGGAGACACTAGCCAAATAAAGCACTCTTGCTAAATGAAGAGCACTTTATTTGACCGGTTTAGACATGGCTTTGGTTGGCAAGCTAATTCTTTGAGCACCACCCTTGAAAATCATGCTAATAAGGCTCTTCACTTCATCAAGTAGCATTGTGGACCTTTTTGTCTGCATCATTAAGGCCCCAAATTGCCCCATTAGTAAGGCCCCAAATTGCCCCTCAGGGTCAATATTTAATGCAGGTGAGCTTAGGTTAACTATCCTTGGCACCTTCTGGACAACAAACAATATAGAGTACCCCATTCTAGGCAAAATCCCTCCCTGCTCCTTCACCAACATCCCCATTTTGTCTTTACAAAACACTAATTTTCATCTATTGGGATAATATTTTATGTTCATTTTGAAATGTCATTAGATTAGCTTCATGCTGTGGAATCAAGTTAAAAATGGCAACCAGCAACTCTAAGATTAGATGCTTTGGCACTGACTCACTTTAATTTCTCCATCTGTAAAATGGGGATAATTATGCTTTCCTCCCAACCTACCTCCTGGGGATGATGTCACAATTAAGGAAAGATTGAACTGCTCTGAGGAAATAACAACTATGCTATAACCACTTAAGGATTCCTTCAATAGACTTTTTTTCCTTGAACATTTCCCCTTTTTAATGACATTCCTATTGTCTATTAGTTTAAAATGCTCGAAATTTAATTAATCAAAAATGAAATAACGTATCATATTCGTATTGTTGGGAAATCAGAGTTTATCAACATTATGGTATGCTATCATGTCTTTTTAGTTTCAGTACTCTATAATTAAGAGTAAATATAAAACAAATACAAAATTTCTCTTCCTTATTAAAATTTAAAGAAGAAAAGAACAAAGAAATAGCTTTACTCTCTTACAACCATTTTGGCTTCATGAAAATTAGGTAGTCTTTGCTACTAGTCATCTCCAGAGATTTTTCGTCTTTGGGATGGGTAGCAATTATCTCCCTGAGCATGCTTAGCAGAATCCACTAGTGATGTCAGGACATGAACCTTTCATTTGTAGCAACTGAAAGACAAGAGCTGGGGCTACGGTTTCCAGCAAGCATGTGAAACAGAAGCCTTGAGATTATATTCCACATCCAAGTAGAGATAACGTTTATGTCTCCCGTGTTAAGGTTAATTTCCATGCATTTAGGGCTCCTGAAATGCTCATCACCTCTGTGGCCAGTACCTGGAAAGTCAGTTTTGCTACTGAATGGGGCCCCAATTAAGAAGCTCTTGCTGGTGTCCTTCCAGCAATATCTTGTGAGTTTGAACAATTTTAGTGAAATAAATGTAACAAGGAAAAATGAATTCTCTTTAGCCTCTATTCAGCCAAAATTAGCCTCCACGGATTCTGGCTCACAAAAGCTCCACAGGCCTTCTGGCTGTGCTCTGTGGCTGTGAAATAGAATCAAGATTCCATTAAGCATCCCATGCTCACTCCTTCTCCAGGGCAGACAATAAAAATGACAACAGGAGATTGTCCCTCAGCTAGTCTAACAAGGGGGTGGGTTCTTTTCTAAGTAGCTAGATTTCTGTTTAGCTGAGGAACAAATTTAAAGGGGCCATGGGCCAAATTTTGTAAAATTCTTTGGCTCATATGTGTTTCTAAGGTCATCTGAAAGTGGATTCCATTTCTACTGGTATGTGGGGGAAGCATTTTGTTTTCTTCTAAAGTTGAACTTGTCTGCCAAGACAAAAATCAAGAGGCCACCATGGATAATCCAGACAATTAACATCAAACAGTAGGAAGAAATGGGAAACATGGGGGAAGTTATAGCAAAAGTAAAAATAATTCAGATGTGAAAAATTAACTAGAGTACTCCTTTTTTCCTTCACCAGGAAACTCCAGACTTAAACTAATATTTACTCTCAAAGTCAGATAAATGTTTATTCATGAACAAAGATGTTCCCTTTTTTTTTCTAGTGCCTCTTTGTATCAGAGGTTTAAATCACAAAATCTAAGAATTAGAGACTTCAGAGTTCATCTAGTACAATCCACAAGATACTCCTTTATAATATCCCTAGCATGTGGCTGTCCAGTACCTGCTTGAAGACCTCCTATGATGGAGAAGTTATTATGAAGTTTCTCCTTTACACTATTTACAATCAGCCCTTCTGTAGTTTCATCCATTATTCCTAGTTTTGCCTTCTGGGGACAGGGAAAAACAAAATCCCCTTTTCCCATGATCGCCCTTTAGATTTTTGAAGATAGCTATCATAATCTGCCTAAGTCCTGCCATCTTTAGACTAAACATGCAGAACAAGTTCCTATAACTAGCTTTTGTATGGTACAGTTTATAGTTTCCTCACCATTGTTCTTACTCTCCTCTTGTTAATGTCCTTTATAAAATATGATTGCTACAACTGAACACAATACTATGACCCCAAACAGGAAAGACTATAGGAGAATGATCCCTTCTCTCATACAGGACTTTCAGCTTTTGCTAATGGAGTCTGAAAGCACATTTTTTTGGCTTACTTATTTTTTGGCTTTTTTTGGCTATCTCATAATAACAGGATTGATATACTGATATAAGATTTGTCAAGTGCTATACAAATAGATTTTTTTTTTTCATTTTATCCTCACAACACACCTGGGGGTAGGTGCTATTATCATCCCTATTTTATAGATGAAGAAGAGAAGGACAGAGTTACTTGTCCTACACGTCTTCTAAGTGGCAAGATTTGAACTCAAATCTTTAAGATTCCAGCTCTAGCACCCTACCCATTGTTCTATTTAGTTGCTTCAGGTCTTATTACTTGAACTCTTGGTGCCTAGCCACATCTCCTTTATTTAGTACTTGTGGCTTGTCTTTCCTAACCCAAATGTAGTACTTTACATATATTCCTATTAAATTTATTTTACTATATCCAGGTCAGTTTTTTAACCTGTTGAGATCACTTTGGATCCCTTGCTTTACAGAGTACTACTACTACTATTTGTAATGATGATAACAAGGACTTACATAGCATTTTAAAGATTTGTAAAGTGCTTTACGTACATTTTCTCATTTGAGATATAATCTGAGCAAGTAGTAATTATGATCCATTATATTTTAAACATTTGGATCTTGTTAAACAATTTTCCTACCTGGTGGATTTTCTCTATAAAAAGAGAATAACAAGGTGTGTCACGTGTTGACTTTAAAAGGTCCTCCACCAGATCAGAGACTTGTAAATGTCATCTTTCTCTCAAAACTACTCCTTAATTTCTCTCCAATCTAAAACCTGGGTGGTTGATAGGTATTCTTTTCCCCTAACCAAGTATAAATGCTGACATATATTGCATGGATTTTGAATGTATCTACATGAGTATGTTTTTTCTTTTTCTAATCATCCTAATCAATACAGTTTTGTTTCCCTTTTGGTAAATGCCGTATAGTGAAATTTTATATTGCCTGTCAGAGTATCAATAAGTTTAAGTGTTCATCAACTATTCAAAGTAACTGTACTACATTCGTCTGGAGTTATAAATGTGTATTTCTTGGCCATTTTTTTTCTTCAATAAAAAATCATTGGTGGGAAGTGATTATATAACTCATACTGTCAATTGTAAGTAGTAGTGGTCAAAGTAAATCATAACTTTTTCATTATGAAGTTGCTGGTATTTTATGATTATAGCATTCATTCACAAAATGCTTAATCAGAAATTATTTGTGTTCATTTACTGAACACAGATGGACCAAAACCACTTAATCTACACATAGTGAAATATTAAAATGGTCTTAATATATATAGCATCTATATAGATGAAAAACACTTTAATAGCTAAATTGATTAATTTCTAATGTTAATGTCATGGTGAATTTTAAGTGGGGACCAATGAGACCTCTTCTTCAGAACAGCCCCTTGAATATTTAAAGAAAGTTATCATATCTACTAGGAGGCAGCTAAGTGGCTTAGCAGATATAGCACTGGGCCTAGAGTCAGGAAGACCTGAGTTCAAAACTGGCCTCAGACACTAGCTGTGTGACCCTGGGCAACTCACTTAAGCTCTGCTTGTCTCAATTTATTGGAGAATAAAATGGCAAAACACTCCAGTGTCTTTGCCAAGAAAACCCCATGGACAATATAGCCCACAGGGAGGGCAGATAGGTGATGCAATGGATAGAGCATCAGCCCTGGATTCAGGAGGACCTGAGTTCAAATCTGGTGTCAGACATATAACATTTACTAGCTGTGTGACCCTGGGCAAGTCACTTAACCTCATTGCCCCCCCAAAAAATAATATAGTCCACAGGGTCCTGAAGAGTCAGACAAGACTGAACAACCTCCACAACAAAATCATGTCTAGTCTTTTCCAGGCTAAACTCCCCCAGGTCCTTCAGTCAAACCTCATTTGATAAGGTCTTGAGTTCCTTAGGAATCCTGTACCCCTTTTACTAGACACTCCCAGATTCTTTAAATCTTTTTGGAGGCATAGGCGGCCTTGTAGTAGCACTGCTAAGTCAAAGGGTATGGATAGTTTAGTGATATTTTGGGCATAATTCTGAGTTCCTTTCCAAAAAGGCTAGGTCAATTCATAGTTATACGAAGGTTACATTAATATATCTATTTTCCTTTAGCCCCTCTGACATTTGCCATTTTTCTATTTTGTCATCATTGTCAATCTGAAGGATAAGAAATAGAATCCTTTAAGAATTACTTTAATTTGCATTTCTCTAATTATTAATGATGTGGAACATTTTACTGTTTGAGTGCTGATAGCTTGAATTTCTTCCTTTGAAAACTGTCTATTTATGCTCCTTGACCATTTATCCATTGGAGAATGGCGGTTAATCTTACAAATTTGAATCAGTACCATATATGTCCTAGATATAAGACATTTATCAGAAAATTAAAAAGATTTTTCCTCAATTATCTTCTTCCCTTCTAATGTAACTTATTTGGATTGTTTATACATAGCATTTTTTAATTCTATATAATGACAATTGCCAGTTTTGTCTTCTGTGGTCCTCTATATCCCTCATTTCATCATGAACTCTTTCTGAATCCACAGATTTGAAAGATTTTTTCTTGGCTCCTCTAATTTGCTTACATCTCTTTTCATACCTAAGTAACACATCCATTTAGAGTTTACTTGGTATGAGTTATATAAGGTGTCAAATTATATCTAATTTCTATCATACTGTTTTCCAGTATCTCCAGAAATTTTTGTCAAATAATGAGTCCTTACCAAAATAACTGAAGTCTTTGAGTTTAATGAATACATTCACAGAGGACAATGTTTAAAGATGTTATATAAAGCCCTAGAATACAACATAGACTCCTCAATGAAATTCATATTAATTCAAAATCAATGGATCTGAGCCATTCACACTGGGAAAAAAAAACAAAGTAGATGAAAAATGCATATTACTCAGAGTATGACAAATAACTGTAGTGGTAATCCATTAAGTTAATCAATATATGTGGTTTGGAGGTGGCAATTGATTCTTGAAAGCTGTGCCAGCTGAGAACAATGTCTGTCAGGTTGTACCATGTCTGAAATATTTTAAGTATCATCCCAGCAACAGACTATGTGAGTGTTCTGAGGACCAGGATAACAAAATATGAGGAGGTTCATCACCCATAGTCTGGTCAATTGGAAATAAAATCTGTGACTAAAGCAACCCATTAATCAACAATAACAAAAAAAAGTAGAAATGATTCTTATGCTTGTGTAGTCTCTTTTTGTCTCTAAAGTGATATAGCTGGTTGCTTGTTCCCATTTGTTTTCAAAGGGGACCAAAATGGCATCACTGTGTTGGAGTCAAGGTACAACGTGTCCAACTATGGCTGATCAGACCAATATGAGTCTGGAAGGCTTTACCACAGGCCAAGCACAAATAGACCATATTTGGAGGGCAGATAGCTCTAAATGTGTACATCTCGTGTTTCTTTTGAGTTACTGAAATTCTGCTTAGCTCTTAGAATACAGGACCTTCTCTGATGTGGGCATGCCATGCTGGGTGGTCCTTTGCCAGTGTCTCCCATGTCATACAATCTATTCCAAAGTTCTTTAGAGAGACCTTGAGAGTACCCCTGTATACTTCTTCTGACCTCCATGTAAGCACTTGCTTTGTGCAAGTTCTCCATAAAATGATCTTTCAGGTAAATATACTTTTGACATTCAAACAATGTGCCAGCCCATTGGAGTTGTGCTCTCTGCAGTAGAGTTTAAATGGTTGGCAGTTCAGCTCAAGAAGCAGTTCAGTACCTTATCTTGCCAGATGATCTTCAGAATCTTCCTAAGACAATTCAAATGGAAGCCATTCAGTTTCCTGGCATGATGCTGGTATACTGTCCAGGTTTCACAGGCATCCAACAATAAGGTCAGCATAATGGCTCTGTAGACCTTCAGTTTGGTAGGCACTCTAATATCTTTTCTTTCCCACACTTTCTTTCAGAGTTTCCCAAACACTGAGCTAGCTCTGGCAATGGATCCATCAACTTCAACATCTCTGTCTACATCCTTGGAAATTATACTGTCAAGGTAAGTGAATTTATCCACAGCATTCAATATTTCTCCATTTGCTGTAATCAATGGTTTCAGGTATGGAGGGTGTGGTCCTGGCTGGTGGAGAACCTGTGTTTTCTTGGTGTAATTGTTAGGCCCAAATTACACAAACAACAGAGGATTGACCCATACTTTGTTGCATCTCAGCCCCAGAGGCTTCATTGAATGCACAATCATCTGTGAACAAAAATCATGCACCAACTCTCTTCCGTTTTACTTTTGACTTGTAGCCTTTCCAAATTAAATAACTTATCATCTGTAAAGTATTTGACCTTGATGTCCTTTTTCTCTTTGATCAAGGAGTCTGACAAAGTTGCTGAAAACACCATGCTAAAAAGCATGGGAGCAAGCATACAGCCCTGCTTTACTCTACTGGTGTCTGGGAAAATGCAAGGACACCATTCATTACCTAGACCTGTGCAAGCCCTGAGCACCCAAATTTTGCCATATTTCCACAAGACCCCATGACTGACAGTATCAAAGTTCTTGATCATATTGATGAACATTGCGTATGGACCTCTGTTCTGTTCTTGGCATTTCTCCTGGGGTTGTCGTGCAGCAAACACTATATTAGCTGTTCCTTGGCCCTTTCTGAAGCCACATTGGCTCTCAGGTAGAACACAATCTTCCAGGTGAAAGATCAGCCTGTTAAGGAGGACTCTGGCAGGAGTCTTACCAGCAATAACTAAGAGAGATGCCACCTCCCCCATAATTTTCACAGGACAAACTATTTCTTTTTCTTTTATAGAAATGAATAATAGAGGCACCCTTGGACTCCTAGGGGATATCCTCCTCTTTCTACATAACCCAAAATATTTTTTTCAGCTTTGTATAAACAGTGAACCCCCTGTCTTGTAACTCTCAGCTGGAATAGAATCAGCACCAGACACTTTGCCACATAAGAGTAGCCACACAACATTCAAAATCTCTTCTTTAGTTGGAAGTTCAGCTTGAGAGGAATTGTCTTCAACCTGAGATATGTGGTCAATGTCTTCAGCATCTGTTGATGGTGATTTGTTAAGAACACTATGGAAGTGTTCCTTATTACAAATCAAAATGGTCCCATGAGCACTAAGAAGTTGAGATGCCCGATGGGTCTGTGGCTCATAAATAGCCTTCAGGGCAACATAAAAGCTCCTTAGATTTTTTCTATCTTCATAAAACTGAACTCCATCTTCATTCTTACTGAGCCAAGAATCCTGCATCTCCCTAAGCTTTGCTTGTACTTTAAATTTGAGGCAGTTATACATTGACTTCTTAGAGATTGATGAACTATCCTGCTGGCAATCCCTGTGGAATTCTCGTTTTTGGTTTAGCAGTTTCTGAATTTTTCCATCATTTTTGTCAAACCAATCGATGTTGGCAAGTATTCTGACCTAGATGAGTAATTGCAATACTGTACACCAAATCTCTGAAAGCTGCCCACTCCTTTTCTGCTCCACTGTTGCCAATGTGTGTTGGCTCCATTTTCCCTCCAAGTTAGCAACAAACTACTCCCACTTGGAGAAGTGCTCTAATTTGTTGACATTAAGCTTTCTGCAAGTCATCTTGCCTTGGGGAGTCACTGCTTTTGATGAATGCAAAAATTCAGCTTGGAGAGGATTAGTCTATGATCAGTCCAGCACTCATACCGTACATTGTCTTTGTCACTCTCACATCTTGTCTGTCTCTTCTCCTTACAAAGATACAATCTATTAAATGCCAATGTTTGCTGCAAGAATACATCTATAAAGTTTTATTGCATTTAGGTAAATGGAAGACATTGTTGGTGGAGAAAGCCATAAGATTTACAGCTCTTCAGCGGTAATTGACTTTTTTTTGTTGATGTTTCCAACTCCATTACTCTCAATGATTCCCTACCATGTCTGGTAGTCTGTGCATTAAAGTCTTACATTAAAGCTACTCACAACTATAAGCTTGTCCTCTTTCAACACATTGATAATGAGGGTCTCCAGATCTTCATGAAATTTTTCTTTAGCCTCATCAGGATTCATCATGGTGGGAGTTCACGCACTGATTATGGTGGTGTGGCACTTCCCTGCAAGTGGTAATCACATTGTCATGAGCCTGCCATTCATTCCTTTTGGTAGGTATACAAGCTCCTTGACTAGATTACTTTTTATTGCAAAACCTGCTCCATCTTCACAATGCTCCCTTTCACTGTGGTCACTCCAGAAAAAAAAGTATCCAGCTCCAACTTTGGTAAGCTGCCTTCATTTGCCAGCCTTGTTTCACTTGGGGCTGCTATTTGGATGCAGTACCTGCTGAGTTCTCTCACAACAAGAGGCGTTCATCTTTCAGGTTTATTGGATTTTGGGTTGTCCAGATGGTTAATGGAATCATCTTTGCAAAAGTTTTTAATTCCCTTTTTGTGTGTGTGTTTCAACCTCAGGGTGAGTTCCCCACCTGTGACAGTAAGCAGGTCAAGGCTGGGCAAAGCAGCCAATTTTTTAGGGCACCTTTACTAGCCTCTACCTTATGCCAGGAGGTAAGCAGTGTAGTCTTTCCAAAAGGCTTCTCAGACACCCAAGAAGCTGCCAAGTCCAAATGCTACTTATGGCCTGGGCCACCTATGGGCAGGGTTGTGACTATGGTAACCAGTGTATCTGCTGCTTCATCACTTGCCTGTCACCATAGGACTTTAAGGTTACGTACATTAAATGGTAAAATGGTATGAGTGATTTCTTTTGATTCACATGTGAATTGGATTTAAGTGAGGCAGAGTTGCTCAAAATTGTCAGCCTCATTCTCTGTTCCAGAATCATCAAAGTCCAAGGACAAGACAAAAGTCAAGGTGACTAGCAATGGCCTGAAATGCAGTGGATAATTTTGGCATCTTCTATATCCAACCAAGCTCTATGCTTCATAGCGCCTGTTTCAGCTGCCTTCATGGATGTTGGAGCAAATTATTTTTATCCACCCATTCTTCCAGGGGAAGTATTCACCTGCTAGGGGTGGATACACCCATAGCTCATTGAAGGGTTTGAGACCCCTCAGATACCCTCAACAGGGTTTGACTATCTGCTAAAATGATTTACCAGGATGTAGCCACTACACATGCTACAGCTGCTTGAATTGGGTGAATCAGGTAGAAAATAGCTCTGAAAAGGGTTCATTAGCCCTCACATCAGAGGTACTAGAACATACTCTATACCCCAAAGTGATGGTAGTAGAGTGGAGCAAAAGGAATCAGAGGGTGATATATATCACATTGTTTTGAAACCATCTATAATAAATTTTGTTTGTAGGTATTCTAAATATGAAATCCTTGCCCAGTGAATAAAAGGACAGATGTACTACTAGGGAAAGTGAATCATTTAAAAAAGATATATGTATAAAAACAATTTATTTACTTCTAGCATTAAATTACGGTTATAGTGAAATGAAGATACTATAATATGAATATGATTTAACATATGCATTTGATGAATTGCATAGATTTCTTATTTTGCAGACTTAGCTTTTTTTAAACATTTCATTGTAAATGAAACCAAAAAGAAAAAGAAGGCTACATGTAAATCAAAGGCTGTTTCATGCGTTCTCCTTGGAAAAGCAATTTAAGGAGTTGATGGAAGCACCTTTTCCTCTCCTACTGGAATTTGGATTCCTACCCATTCTGATAGGTGAACTTTCACCTGATCTTGCCTGCAATCAAGTACCACATGATTTTCTGGGCCCTCTCCAAAGTTTGTTGCCATACTCCTTCTCTTCCAGATCTAGGCCATTATGTGTGCCATCTTACCCTATTTGAATGCAAGGTCATTGAGGCCAGGGATTATCTTGCTTGCCTATATTTGGATTCCTAGAACATAGCACAGTGCCTGGCACACAGTAGGGACTTAATAAGTGCTATTTCATTTGTTCATTCATCATTTAAATGGTTTTATCATGTTTCCAAAGGTAAAAAGGAACATCTTTGTATGGGACACTTGGTCATATCATCTTAACGGTGTGCATGGTATTTCCAAAAATACCACCATAAAGAGGATTGTGATTTATGGCAGAGGATGAAGAGATACTTTCCACTAAGAATTCAAAATCCTTCAAATTAAATCAATATGCATATATATATATATATATATATATATATATATTATATATTAATAGTGGATGACTTCAATGCAAAAGTAGGCATAAAGAAAGATAGCAAAAAAACAACAACATGTATTTGAAAACACGAATCGGGAATAAAAAATGAGATTGAGTTGTGCCTCTAGTTATAGTCTTCTCTTGTCTATACCCCTGTGATCCCAATTTGGGTTCGTACGGACAAACTTCCAGCCTTCCCTTCAGTTACTTAAACTATACCATAAAAGTCTAATGTTTGAAGCATTTACTGGTTAGTCTGATTTTTTTTTTTGGTGAAACTTCTCTTCAACCTCCGAACAACTAAAATGGAATGGGACATCAATAAATACCCCCTCTTCCTTTCACTACCAAATATTTGGAAAGAGTTGTCTATTATTATTTCCAGTATATTCTCACCTCCTAGAATTCCTATCCTTCTTCCAGCATTTTCTTACTTTTCCATTCCATACAGTCTGCTTCTAACACCAAAGCTTGACTAAAGTCAACATATTCTGTTTTGCCACAATAATTTTTTCAATTAAAAAAAAATATATTGCTCCAAGACAGCTAGGTGGCTTAGTGGATAGAGCTCTGGCCTTGGAGTCATGAGGACCTGTGTTTCAAATCTGGTCTAAGACACATAACACTTACTAGCTGTGTGAACCTGGGCAAATCACTTATCCCTGATTGTCTCACCAAAAAGTAGTGGATTCAACAATATCAATATGTGTATGTATACATATACATATACATATACATATACATATACATATACATATACATATACATATACGTATACGTATACATATACATATACATATACATATACATATACATATACATATACATATACATATACATACATATACATATACATATACATATACATATACACATACACATACATATACATATATATGTAATCTCCCCAAGAGAACTTCTCTCAAAATAGTTAAGCAAAATTGTTTCATATAGTAATTGGAACTAATAGCTCTAATGTTCTACTCCTAAACTTTACCATTTGTCCTCCTTCCCAAGTATAGTTGATTCCTTTTGTATTTATACAACCACTGTAATTACTCAGTGTATGCCAAATCCCGTAGAACTCTAGACTGCAACAACAACAAAAACCTGTTAAACAAAATTAACAGACACATTTATCACATCTGACAACATATATAAAATTGTGCAAACATAGTTCCCTACTTTTTTACTCTTCTACATGAATGAGATTGGTCGTTATAATGACCACCTTTTTATTTCCATTATTGGAGTCATTGTTTGATTTATTCATCTGGTTCTAACTTCACTCTGTATTAGTTCATGCAATTTTTCCATGTTTCTCTGAATTCTTCATATTCTTAATTCCACAAAGCATGATTTGGATTGATTACAGCCATATACAAGAATTAGTTCTACCACTCATCAATTATGGACACATAATTTGTCTCTAGATTTCTTCTAATACAATAAAGTTTCTATGAATAATTTATGGTTTGAGGTATGCTAACACACATCCATTTTCATTCCTTTTTTTCCACATTTCCCTTGAAACTCTCGATCATTTGTTCTATAGGAATTTTATTATTTTGTCTAGTTTAAAGGATGTCACAAAAAATGTACAAACAAAAAAAAAAGATGGCATAGTCACTGATATTGAGAGATACATGAAGAGAAGTCCCTGTACTCCACTGGCATTTGCATAACATTGAACAAAGAAGGCCTCAAACATATTTAGTGAACCCCCTGTGTTGGATAGTTTAGTAAATCTATATATTTGTAAATTGACTTAGGAATTGGTGTCATATTTTACGTAGCAATTGTCTAAATATGAATATTGAGTATTTCTCATTATTTTTCCTTTAATTCAATAAGGATTGTTCTGCAGTTTTGTTGATATAATTATAGTAAATGATCTAGTAAGTTAGCTCAAATATTCATGCATTTAGTTATTATTTTAAGGTAGTTTCTTTTTTAGTCTTTTTTTTCCTAATTTTTGTTGCTAATATACCAAAGTTCTAATGATTTTTTGACTTATTTATATCTTGGTACTTCATGAAAGCTATTTTTTTAAAAAAATTGATCTCTTTATTGATTCTTTAGAGTTTCCTAAGTGAACTATCATAGCATTTGCAAAGAGAGATAATTTTACCTCATTTGTGCAATGTTTATTCCCTCAATCTACTTCTCTTTTCTGGTTGCTTTAATAGCATTTATAGAAATTTGTAAAATAATTATGGAGAGAAGGAGCCATCATTTTTTTCCAACCTTGAACTTATTGGGATTTTTGTTATTGTTGTTTCTCTGTTAAAACAATATTAGTATTCAATTGTATTAAAATGCTTTTGAACATATTAAAGAGGAACCATTAGATATATATGATTTTAGATGTTTTTAACATGAATGAATATATTTTTTTAAGGAAATATATCTAGTGAAATAATTATATGTATTTTGTTATTTATGTGATTGCTTCTGTGACTTGTTTTCTTAATGATGGAATAACTGCATTTAGTATATATCTAATTAGGCTATGAAGGGGGAAATGTATATATTAAAATTTCTTTGCTAAAATTTCATTTACAATTCTTATATCAACATTCAGTAGTGATACTTCCATATAGTTTTCTTTATATGATGTCTAACTAGTACGGGTTTCAAGACTATGTTTATCTCATAGAAGAAGTTTCATAGAGGGCCCTATCTATACATGAGAATAGTTTATTTTATTTAGCTATATTTGAGAACCTTTTATGTAGTATAAGGGTTCATTAATCTTTATAAGTTTGATAGAATTTGGTCATAAAATTATCCATTTCAAGGTTAATTTTTATTAGATTGTTTTACTTTTAGTATTTCATCTATGGCTTACTAAATTTACCTTCCTGAGATTGAGTTGGCTACCTCTTTATCTCCTGTTTTTAAAACTTGGATAACTATTCATCCACTTCTTTTAAGTTTTTGATTTGATTGGCATATCAAGTATAATAATTTTTTAAGTTTTCTGTAATTCCTCTTATTTTTGTGAATTAACTATGTTAATTTTAATCAAATGGTTTTGGTTTTTTGTCTAAAAATCAAATTACTTAATGATTTATCCACTTTTTACATATTTAAAAATTTATATAAAATATATTTATATTATATTGACATTGAGAGTTCAATAAAATGTTTAATTTCAATTTTATGTATTTCTCCTTTGATTTTTAAAATGATTTCTTGTATTATATTAGGGAATGTTAAGTTGTGAATTATCTACTTTCTTTTTAAGTGTTCAAACTATTAAATCTTTATACTTTTGTTAATGTTTTCAGAAAAGGAACTGTTTTAGAAAGGACAGATTTACTTATGTTTCATATATTTTGCTATGTATATGTAGTAGTGGTGGAGTTGGGTTGGTCAGCCACCCTTATTTGTCCCCTTCACCTTACTATTGACTCATTAGCTAGATGAGTTTTCAGTTCTTCAGTTTTTCAAAACCCTCCTCTTCTGTCCTAAGTAGTTCTATCAAAAGATCCATACTTTCATTTTTTAAAAAGCTTCAAGCCCCAAATAGAGATGGAACTCTGGCAAAACACCTTAGTCTTAGATCTATTTCTCTCTCTTCTTTGGGGATACTTAATTTCCTCTTTATTCCCAGTAAGTAAATCCAAACTAGCAAAGACCTGTTTAACATAGAATATGAATACAAAGTATATTTAAAACAAAGAAAGGTCCACAAAATTCCCCATGACCAGAAGAAAAGACTTCAGGCTTCCACAAGGGAGACAAAGGAAAGCAAGGGGATATAAGATTTTTGCTTCAGGGCTTAATATTCCAGAGGGCCTTAAGCAAGAGAGCATCTGTCCCAAGAGAGCATTTACTCTTACCTATCACTCATTAACTCTCACTTCTGGACTGCTGGCCCTGATCCTTTCAAAGCTGTATCTTTCCATGCTTCCTCTTTCTTAATTCCCCATGGCTTCTCAAGGCTTCTTTTTCTTCAGTCCTATGCATCTTCTCCACATGCAATCAGGTGTTGATTTCTTTTTTGAATCTCTCCTAGACTAACTCCATTGACTTTTCAAGGTTATCTAGAGGGGTGACTTAGCATTCTTCATCCTCTGGCAATTGCCTTCCTAATTCACCCAAGGGACTTATCAAACCTTATAAGGGGATCACCTGGCCTTGCCACATTTTTATAATTAGTTTAACACCTCGTTATCAGATCTCTTTTCTGTTATTAGGTCTCTGAAAGTCCAACTCCCTCACTTATGTCTATTATTTTCTTTAATGCAATTAAACACTCTCAACCACAGTGAATAACATTTTAGGGGGATGGCCCCATGTTAATGGGAAAGCTTCATAGGTCTTGTAATTTTGAGCAGTGCTTTCATGCATCTACTGGAGGCAGAACATGGGTAAGATATTTCTGCTCACTAAACAAAGTTCTGATTCTAAGCAGAAAGGGAAAGAAAGAGATTTAGAGAAACAAAATGATATAGCCTCAGTTGTCATAACAAGCAATATATTATTTTTGTATAATTTATTTATAGATAAAAAGTTTTCATAATTAGGTAAGCTTGGGAAGTAGAAATTCTGAAACAAAAGAGACTGAATTTCTTGAAAGAGATAAATGGAAATTGTGACAATTTTTGAGCAGAATGATGAAGCTTTAGAAAAAGTTCATTTTCACATCTGTGTGTAGAATAGGTTGACTATAAGACTGGAAACAGTGAGGTCAAATAGGATGACAGAATAAACTGTTGGCTATATCAAGGGCATACCTCCAAGTGGCTTATGTTGGTTGATTGGCAATAGAAAACAGCTTGTCAGATATTCCTCTCAGTCCTTTTCTTTAATGCTCCCCAAATAATGGAACCTGGATGTTACCACATCCAGGAAAGTAAAGTAATTGATTGGCAGAATAGGAAGGTAACAGCTATTAACAATAACCCTGATGGGAGCAACAGCTTCTTCCACTTACGAAGCTATCTGTATCAAGTCTATTTCTATCTAATGCTATCTCAGGCTTCTGCTCCATTTTATGAGCTTGCTGCGTGTCAGGTGGGAAAGCAAGAAATCCAGACAAGAGAGCAGTTTATAGAAGAGCTCTTAAGATTTGGGAAGTCTGGTTACCTGGGCACTGCCTCTCAGTGCTTGTGTTTGTATTACCCTGTATGGGGTGTATCTCTAGAGATTTTCTTGAGTAGGTGAGCTGATGAAGATCTTAAGGCATAGCATATGCCAAAGGGCTTGTCTAGTGATGTCACTATGTATTGAGGTCAGAAATGCCTCCTTGATAGCAGTATCTGAGCATTTCTATTTTTATTGGCTATGCCTATGCCAGAGACCAAAGGACTTTTCAAGTATGAAGGAATAGTGCCCTGTGAAATTTAGATAAGAAAGAAAAATCCCAGAAGGAAAAGCAGCACAGAAAAACATTCACCAAATAAAACAGAGAACACTATCTGAAACCCAAAACTGAGCATTTAGATTCTAAAACACTATCTTCAATTTATGTTTTAAAGTATAACAAATCAAATAACATATCAAAACAAATTATTAAATGTATCTCCTTGGTAGGAAATGTAATGAAAAGTAAGTTTCCTTAAATGGTCACTTCCTCTAACTTGAAAATTGCTGGGAAGATATAATACAATTTCTGGGGTTAAAAAGGTTGAAAGATTCATGAGTGACTATAGAAATAAGGCACATGAGTGAGTACCTGTCACAATTAAGGAAATATCCACAAAGCTGGTTTCCTTCCAGATCCCCTATTCTGAATACATTGTGTTTCTCCCTAAATTTCTTTATATATTCAAGAAAGATGAGATGGGTCACTTCCACTTTGAAGGATAAATGTGTTTTCACCATCTTCAACTTCTTATGTAAAGTGGTTGGATGGATGAAGAACATGGGGTTTTCTAAGATGACAGTGTTAATTTTTCTCCTTGTAGTATTGATGAAAATGATTTGCTTTTTTGAAATATAGAACACAATTAAAAGCCTCAAAATTTTAATCACATAAACTTTCCATTCCTCCATTTGTTCAGGCCTAATTATATTCTTTTATGCAAAAGGAACTTAAAAATTGCTTTTAAGAAGAAGCAATCAGATTGAAGGATAGAATAAAAATGTGTCAATATTAACTCAGGACATTCTGTACTGGAGATCCATTTCCAGTTAAAACATGATCATTTCACTAATTTGTGAAGTGGGTGATGGGATTTTTAAAACATTCTTTACAACTGTAAATAATTTCTACTTATATCTAAAAATGAGAGAAATAATAATGATAATAAATAACAATAGCCAACATTTATATGATGCTTTAGAGTTTACAAAGATATTTAAGCACATTATCTTATTTACTCCTTATAACAACCCTATAAAGCAGGAACTATTGCTATCCCCATTTTAGAAATAAGAAAACTGAGGCTTAGAAACAGCTTAAGCCATTTGCCTAGGGTCACACAGCTAGCAATTATGCTAAGTATCATTAAGAGTAATTTCCTAAGTTGTGACTGTTGCAGGTAGGTGGTTTAATTTTAATGAAATAAAGTAAAACATTAAGAAAGCATCTCTCAACCGGTTTCAGGAAAGGAAGCAACTTAAAATTTTCCTAAGTAAATACCTATTCTAGACTTTTGGTCATAATGTTAGCTGGCCATTCAACCCAACAAACCTTTTTCAAATGTCAACTGTGTGTAAAACACTGATTCTGGGTAGAGACAAAAAGTGCAAATAGGATGTGGTCCTTGTCCTCATGGAACTTACTTTCAAGTAGGGGGATATGATAAAGACACAAATAACCATAATTCATGGCAAATACATTAGAAAGGCATAAACAAAGTAGTCTGTCAGTCCCAATGTGGAGGAAGTTTACTAACAACTAGGCAAATTGTCTAGAAAAATAAGTATTATTTGAGAAATGTAAAGATATAGGTAAAGAACTGCAGCAATTTAAAGGTAGGCAAATTTTCACTTTTCTGTATTTTAGATGCTCCGGAGTAGATTTTAAGTCCTACGAGATTGACTACTACATTACTAATGGGGGTGGGTGGAAGAGGAGGAGAGAGAAGAAAAAGTGAGAGAGAGAGAGAGAGAGAGAGAGAGAGAGAGAGAGAGAGAGAGAGAGAGAGAGAAATCATGGCTTTGTATAGAAAGGTAAAGATACAATCTTTCCAGACTAAACAAAGAGTATTTTAAACAAGAAACAACATGAATCCTTCAATTGAGAATTGATTAAACACATTTTTGTATATGAATGGAATATTATTATGACTTATGAGGAAATAAATATGAGGATTTCAGAGAAGCGTAGGAAGAATTGTCTGAACTAATGCTTAGTGAAAATAGTAGGGGAAGGAAAACATTATACAAAATGCCTATAGCAAAGTAAATGAAATGAATACAAAATAAAGCCACAACATGTGTCATTAAAAAAAAAAAACAATTTTAGTCATTACCAAACAGAGCTGAGGAGCTATACCTTTCTTCTCTCTGTGGAGAGGTGAAGAACTATAGTTATCAAATAGTGCATATGCTATCAGTCATACTTGCAGCATCAATTGGTATTGCTTTTTTTCTTGTTAAGGGAAGGTTCAATGAATGAACATATCCAGAAATTACTATGATGTAAAAAAAAAGCATCAAGTGTTAATTTTTAAAAAATGCTTTAAGTAATTTATCTGAATTGTTGCACATGTTCCTACTGTGCAAGAGAATACACTCAGCAAGTGATCTTTGAGCATTCATTAAGCCCCTGTTGTGTGAAGAAACTTGTGGCATATACTGTTGAGGTATACAAAAAGAAACAGAAAATTCACTTGGAGTCTGAAGGCCTTAGTAAACTGTTGATTATTCTATTCTCTTAAGCTTCCTACTCCATATGTGATGTTGAGCAAGGCATTTATCCTAGTTAGATTTCAGTTTCTTCATCTGTTACCAGAAAGAGGTGGACAAGCTGGCCTTTGATATCCCTTCTAGGTCTTAAACTATGATCCCATGATGCTACATAGTTTTAGGGGAAACATGACTATGTAAAGGTATTAAAAATGTCTTTAAGCATCTCAGCTTTGAAACAACTCGTTCCTGTACTTGGGAGAGAGGCTGTAGTTCTCTCTACTTTGATAGGTCTGTGATTTCATCAATATGAGCACTCCCTCCAAAAGTAGAAATCATGGTCCATCTGTGCTGTATGAAGTCTCATCCCATACTACCCTTGCCTTTTGCTCCTGTAAATTCTCCAGGAGATGCATTCAGTATGCTAGGTGCCTTCTCCCATACCTCTTGATACTTTGTGGAAAGTAATGTAGCATATAGCCTATCAGTTTTCTATCGATCCTTTGTTCTTTCCATGTGACTGGCCTACCTTTGTTTCTGGGCATGCATTTCTCAGATGGCATATTTTATGCCACTTCTTTTGAAGTTGGTAATGGGTTGCAGCTTTCTTATACCTGGCATATACCTTTCCATTGCCTTTTGGCAAGATCGACAGGAGGATATGCTATGGATATATGCTTTGTACTTGGTATATTTATTGTACCTGTGATACTTTTAATTCTTTAATTTTTTGTCATTCAAAACTGATTTGTAATTATTCATTGTATTTGATGCCTCTTCCTTTTGAAGAGAATGATGTGCTTCCCCTTGAACAAGGGTTCTTGTGCTATAGCTCACAATGGAGGTTAGGGGATCTATGAAGTCGAATGGGAAAAAAGAGCCTTTAGTTTCACCAACCCCTACTTGAAATTTAGCATTTCATTTAACTATGATATTTTTTAAAAGCCCATTATTTTGAATAGGGGTCCGTAGGTTTCACCAGCCTATGGGAATTTCTAAGGGTTCCATGACACAAAAAGTTAAGAACTTCTGCTCTAGACGATAAACTACACCAAGAAAGAAGTACAATTCAAACCCACCCATTTTGTTAAAATGCTAAAAACCAAAACAAACAAACAAAAATTGGTTAAAAAGGTTTAAGAGAAGGTTGAAACTTTGGATTAAAATGAAGTTTGAGGATTATGATTTACCCAGGTGCATGCTGTCCACAGAGTAAACTGTGATAGAAATTAAATTTGATTATGCAAATAGTGAGTTTTGAGGTGCTCCCCTCTTTTTTTTTATAACATGTTTTTTGTATTATTTGGACTATACTGACACTCAATTTTCTATGGTTCCTATTCTGTATGTATTTTTCTGCACTACTTGGGCTGGTTTGGAAAAAAATTAAGTATTCCCTTGGTAGCTGTAGAAGCAGACAAGTATTACTTGAAGGGGAAAAGGAGATTTCTATTAGGTTTGAGAGTCACAAGTGAGCAGAAGAAATTTGAGAAGCATAAAATACTCCATAGACTGTAAATCCAAAACCAAAACATGACTAACAAGGTTTTGACAAAATAAAATCCCACTGGTTTTTCTGATCTCTTTTTATAAGTACTGCTTCCAGTGAATTATTCTTCCTAGCAGTATTTGGAATAGCTTTTGTATTTTATTGCAATTTTGTTGAAAAAGAGATCTGCAGATCAGGTAACTGAAGCCAAATAAAACACTATTACAGATGAGCTAAATAGTATGAGATAACCTGAGAAAATCTGTGGTGGTGGACATGCATTACTGAAAGCTAAGGAAAAAAAAAGAAAGAAAACTTCCATCTTCCCAAGAATATTATCTTTTCTTATCCCATTGCTCTTAAATGAAATAATTTCTATTATTCTCCCGTTTCTGAGTTTGGGAATATAACTCACACATTCATAAATATCCTGATGGGAAAAGGAAGGGAATGAGGAGTGGAAAGAGAGGAAGGGAAGAAAAGGGAAGGGAATAAACATTTATATAGTGTCTAGCATTACAAATATTATCTCATTTGATTTTCACCACAGCCCTGTGAGGTTTGTGCTGTTATCATCTCCATTTTACAACTGAGGAAACTGAGATAATCAGAAGTTTAAGTGACTTAGCCAAGGTCACATGACTAGTAAGTTCTGGGCATGGTTTGTCAGGTCTTCCTGACTTCAGCCTCAGTGCTCTATCCACTGTGTCCGTAAGTGCCCTAGAATGGAGGGCTTGATGGATGGCAAATTTTAGTCAAATGATCAGAAGAAATAGACAAGGTGAGGAGATGAAAATGCAGGTATAAATTCAGGAATCTGACAAAGGAAACATTTTATTTATTATGCAGGTAATTTGCTTCATGGAATGATACAGATTATGGAGAGTTTTCAACTGAAGTATAGTAAATATGGTTCAAAGTTTTGGGTAATTCTATCAATCCATGATTATCTTTTAAAAATTAAATTCTCTAGTGAATCCATGCCATTCCTTTTTTCCTTTAAGGTCATCAAAACAACAAAAATCAATGCCAGGCCCTCCATCTTATTTGACTCCTTCTATGATTCCTACTGACATGATGGTCCTTAAGAGATCTTTGTATCATACCCCCACCTTCCCATTAGAATGAAAACACTTTGTACTTAAAATCTTTTCCAGATGTTCACTTGTATATGCCTTTTAATATTTCTTTTTCCCCCATATTTATATTTAAATGTTTCCATTAAGCTCCGATCTTTTAATCAGGAATGCTTAGAAATTTTCTATTTCATTAAAAATATTTTTTTTCCTGTGGGATTATGATAAGTTTTGTTGAGTACATAATTTTTGTTTTATAAGCCTATGTCTTTTGCCTTTTGGAATATTACATGCCATATTCTCTGTTCCTTTAACAGAAGTAACTGCTAATTCTCCTATGATCCTGGCTGTTGTTCCTTTCTTTCTGACATCTTGAAATATTTTTTCTTCAACCTGGAAACACTAGATTTTGGCTACAAGGTTCCTGGGAATCTTCATTTTGAGGTTTCTTTCAGGAGGTGACCAATAGTCTTTGTATTTTCACTTAACCCTCTTGTTCTAAGAGATCTGGGCAGTTTTCTTTCATCATTTCTTGGGGTATGATATATAGGCTCTTTATTTGGTCATGACTTTCATGTAGCCCAAAGATTCTTAAATTTTCTCTCCTTGACATGTCTTCCAGTTCAGTTGTTTTTCATATGAGATATCTTATATTCTTTTTTCCCAAGCTTTTCATTTTTAATAATATTTCTTCTTGTCTTATTGTGTGTTTGGCTTCTGTTTGCTCCATTCTAATTTTCAGTGGGTCTGTTGCTTGGGTGAGGTTTTGCGTCTTTTGTGCCAACCTATTAATTCTTGTTGTAAATCTCTTCTATAGCTCTCATTTTTATTCCAACTTTGTTATTCTGGTACTCTCATTTCATCTGTAACCTCACTTTTCAACTTTTTTTTTAATCATTGAATCATTTCTTCTAGTAGTTATAACTGACTTGTAGGAAAACTACATTTTCTTTCAGGCTTTGCTCATAGGTATTTTGGAATTATTCTCTTCTGAGTTTGTGTCTTGGCGATCACTAGACTCACAATGGATATTTTTTTCTTTTGGTTTAGTCATTTTTACAGATAATGAATCTACTCTGGACAGCCCTATACTATATCACTTTGCTGGGTGGTTTGACTCATTCCAAGATCTGTTCTAGGTGCTTCTCATATTAAGTCCGAGATCCAGGAACAAACTGTTGGCTGAGTCTGAGATCAGCTCTGAGAATCTTTCGTGTTTCTGGCATACCTTGAAAGCCTGGGAACTGAGTAGAAGTGCTATTGGCCTGGGGAGAGTGGAGGAAATTTGGGATGGATGAAAATGGGGGTGGGGGAAGAGAAGGTTTAGGTGTGTGGCCTAGCTCAGAACTCTTGGCTGACCTTGGTTTGAGCTAGGGGCTTGAGTCTACAATCTGCTCTAAACAAACTAGGGTGGTGCCCTAGCTAGGATCTCTGAGTACCGAGTTCATGATTCTACCCCAGCCTATCCTTCGCACATAGTTCATATCTTTGTCACTTGTCTAAAGGTCAAATTTATTATCTTGGACTGGATACATAAACCACTATAGTTTCTCCTTTGATTTCCTACTTACTACTTATCCCACATTTTTCTTGGATCCTTGTAAGGTTGTTAAATTCACTATTATGATAAAATAATTGTGATTTTCCCAACTTGTTTCCTGTTTGTACGGTACAAGGTTCAATACGAAAGGGTATTTTTTTTAGTTTAATAATTAGTAATGCCTAAATTTGGTTGAGATAGGGGTGTCTGGTGCTACTTTATTATCCTTCTACTCACCTCTCACTAGCTTTGAAAATTAGTTCCTTTACTAGTAACAAAGTACCTAAAGGCCAAGAAAAAAAAATGTGCGCTATCTCCTGGTCATGATAGTAGAGAGGGCAAATTGGGGTCAAATATAAAAGAAAGTTTCTAGTCAGAGTGTTCTTCCAATATATAACTTAGAATTTCCAATTGCAAATATCTTGGAAATGCTGAGCTCTTCTCTAGATTATCCCAAGGGAATATGACTATTACAGTAAACATTGGCAGCATTTAATCAGGATATGAATAGAATAAAACATAGTGTGTAATGGATCTCATTTTATTTAATCAATTACATAAAGTCATTCTTGAGAACATAGTAAGAAACCTAGATAACAGGGTTAAGAATTCATTTCATGCCCTCTGGCAAACAAAACTTTCCCACCACACAAGGCTATGTATCTTCCTTGATATTGTTAAAATACTTATTCATTAATTGTTAATGTTTATACCTCAACCCTGAAAATGCATTACAAGACTAAAAATCAAGGAAAGCTTTTCAGTGTCTTAATTCTAGATATTATAGAGTCTGTGGCAGTAGAAAACTGAAAATTGCTGTCATGATAATTTTGGCCAGTTCTCCCAAAGAATTTTTAATTTCCTCAGTATGATATATTCCTTAGGTTTATATCAAGCCCTGAGAAGGATTAATACTTTTGAGTACCTGGCTGCCATTAATTAGTATTGTCTTATTTGGGTAGATTAAGTAGTTCCCTGGTGATCTATACAGATTCTCAGAGTATGTCATATCTGAATATGGATAGGTAAATATCTCCACTATATTAATGGGAAATGTGAATATGTATTATATTATATTTCATTGTAATTTACTGTAATAGTGAAGATAATCTGTATTTCATGTGTATATATGTGATATAGCTAGATATATACATACTATATACATACGCGTACACATATGTCTTTAGTTCATGGAAACTCAGAAAAAAAAATATATGATGTGTGCAATGGTTCCTATATTTCAAAAAGACCAAAGTGATGTTTTAAAACACTAGATAGTAAAAATCCTTACATATGTAATATCTGGATTATTATAAAATTAGCTAGCTGTTATCCTTAAATGAATAATAGAGCCAAATATTTTATTGCCATTTCTTATATAAAATATTTATACTATGCTGATTTTCACATTCAGATATTTCTTTTTAAATTAACTTAGTATAATATTTGGATTTTGGGGGGTAAAGCTCTTGATTGGCTATTATAGAATGATAGAATGGTTAGAGGTTGTTTCACCAGAGGCGAAAGACATACAAAATAATTATAGGAAAAAAGGCGATGAAATCTTTTGTATACAGTTTCAATTTCAATCTGACCAGAGTTGCTAGCTAGCAGGAAAAACTGAAGAAACCACAAACAAAGTTTAAAACTGCAGATAGCAAAGTAAAACTGAAAAATTCCCTTTTCTGTTTTTCTGTTTTCTGTTATTTCTTTTGTTCTTAGTGGGTCAGAAAACATGCTATATTCGGTAGGGACTATATTTCCATGGAACATGAGCAAAAGGACTGCTAATAACAATCCATCAAGTGTCAGCTTAGTGATGGAAAATAATTGTAATTCCAGAAGTAAGAAGTGAAACATTCAGCTATCTTTTCCCATCCTTCCATTCTTATCCTCTACTTAGGGCATAAGACACATTCTACCCAATTGCAACTCCTTCAGCCTTTTGCGTACTCTAGCTATGTGGCCTGAAAAGAGGGTGACTGCTTAGGCAAGTAACTATAGTGCAGAGAGAAGCCACTTGACTATAAGGAGATATTTTGCTCATTGTAGAGTTTACCTGTGTTTTTTACATTTTTAGCAAGGTTCTTTCAATATTCACTTTCTTAAGTAAAATTTTTCAATGGCCACTCTGTGAATTGTAAATGTAGACTAACTCTAGGAGTATAGTGCTCCTTCTGCCTGTGTACAAAAACACAGGGCCTTCTGCACAAATTCTGTAATATTCAATGTGGTATCAATATTGGTTTGCTCTACTCTTCCTCTAACTCATTTTCTTTTGAAAGAAATTTGTGTCTTTTTATGTAATTTAAAACAGAGAAAAGAGGATCCTGAGTAGTGCTTTTGTTTTGCAGTCCAAATTCTCCTATTTCTGCCATTTTCTATTGACTAAGATTAATAAGACTTAGTAAGAACAATCCTAGGGGGCAGCTAGGTAGCACAGTGGATAGAGCACTGGCCCTGGATTCACAAGGATCTGAGTTCAAACCTGGCCTCAGACAGGTAACACTTACTAGCTTTGTGACCCTGGGCAAGTCACTTAACCACATTGCCTAGCTAATAAAAGGAAAAAGAAGAAGAATCCTAGGGAGCTGGTAAAAATAATGATATTCTACCTGCCAAGTATTTTTTGGTTAGAAGTGATTCATATATAAAACAATCTATACTCTGCTGATAAGCATCCTCAAAGTCTTTTCATTTAAGAGTAAGAGAATATAAATATTGTAATTATTAATTGACAAATTAATTAACTGAATATGAGTTGTATGGTATATAATGTAGAATTCCCAAACCAGGCATTTGAAACATAAGGAAACAGAAGTAGACAGACTGAAGAGGGCTAAATATAAATGATAAAATGGAGGCACTACTGAATCTTATAGATCCTTCTTCAATAAAACAAGTATCATATGCATAGAACTATGGAGAAGTTAGACCCCATGAGATAATTATGGTGGTATGCATAATGTGTAGCTAATCAGGGAGTCCTACCAGACTCTTGATAAGTAGATAAAGCACAGGAAATGAGAGAGCGAACTAGAAATTTCCAGCACCTTAAGAACCTCGAATCAGGAATGGAGCCAAACTTCGATGTCCCAGGAAAGAATATTCCAGAGAAAAGATTGGTTTTTATTTTTTTGTGTTTATATCCCTAGCACCTAGGACAAGGGTAGGGAACCCGTGGTCTTTTAGGTCCTCCAGTACAGCCTTTTAACTGAGTTCAAATTTTACAGAACAAATCCTTTTATTAAGGGAATTTGTTCTGTGAAGCTTGAATTCAGTCAAAGTGCTGCACTGGAAGACCTAGAAGGCCACACATGGCCTCGAGGCCCCAGGTTCTCCGCTCCTGCCCTACGACAATGCCTAAAACATAAATAAATAGTATTAAATTATGGTTGATTGACAAGTACTTGTGATATCTTCATAAGGAGACAATATAAAATAAAGGCATAAAGACTGTCCTATAAAGGAATTCCATAAATGAAGGAATATCCAGAAGACCTATGGACATCATCGCATCATCAATGGAAGCAGCTTTCACTCCCAAAATAACTTCATTTCCCTTTGGCCTACAATAATTTTTATAAAAAAAAACCCTCTGAATTCCTTGGCAATAATTTTTAAGAACCATAACTGTTGCTTACAATTCATCTCTTCACTGGGATAGAACCAGTGATCTTCCACTTTTATTTGATACTGTTTGTGTGGTGTAAAGAATTATTGAAAGTAAAGACTGTTAGTACAAAAAAAAAATGAAGATGACAATCAGTACTGGGTTACTGATCCTGAGATAAGAAACACAGAGATTAGGATTCTGGCATGAAATAAAAGCTATAGAGATGATCTTAGGTCTATGAAACAGGAGATAAGGATCAAGAGATGAGGGAGGAGTCAGAAGCATGATAAAATGACAAGAGGTTTGCTCTACCAATGTCAGGATAATAACTGTCCAAGTCAGGATGGATAGCAGAAAATGTCCCAATTTAGACTCCCAGAATGCAAAGCATAACATTGGAGAAGATTATCACTAAAGAGGAGATTACTTAGAGATGGTAAATACCTGGTTACACCTGGTGGTGATCCTGCTCTGACTGTGCTTTAGGGGTTAAACACCACCTACTAATCCACCTATATTTTCCCAAAGGACCTTTTGTAATGTAGTGCTTTCAGGTCAGGATTGCTTGTTAACTGACATTTCCTTATACTGTAGAAGTTTAGCCTCTATCTTGAATCTGAGAGATGTTGGCTCTCATTACTAAATAAATGCTCTTTCCCTCCCTATTTATTTGCAGTTTTTCTGATTATATTTATTCTTCATATATTTATACATCTACTTGACTCTTCTGCTATAATGTAAGCTCTTTGAGAAAAGAGATTGTTTCATTTATTGCATCAAATCTTTAGTGCCTACCACAGTTCCTGGCCCACAGTAGATAATAAATGCCAACCCAATGATTGACAGGGAAGACAGAAGGGAGGAAACAAGGAGAGGGAGATATCTTTGCCCTAGTTCTCCATTCCCACCCAAAAAAGGATCCTGTTACAGCTTTCCTGATATAATCCCTCCCCTTATTCAGCTTTAGAATGAAGGGGTCAACTGACCATGTCAGGAAACGGAAACTGTAGTCCATAAGGTATCCTACACAATAAAAGAGTAATCATGGACAGTAATTTTCAATCATATTATGGTACCTGGCATTTAAGCCTTTCAAACTCTGATTTGCTTATTAAACTGTCTTTTTAAGTTTCCCTATGGGGATTGCATTATTATCTGTTTAAGGAACAAGTTTACATGTAAACAGAGAGGTGGTTATCTGTAGTGTGTAATTTGAAGTTTCTTAGGAAGGTCTTTGTTCAAAAACATATCGCCCTTAAGCATTACATTTCTGTTATGCTAAGCACTACACACTTCTTACTATTCTCTTTTAAAATATTCCTGAGAAGGATAACACGCTAAGTCCTCAACACTTTAATATGAATGAGTTTCTTTTCCTTTTTTAAAGATGATTAATTTATTTTTAGTTTTCAACATTCATTTTTACAAGATTTTGAGTTCCAAATTTTCTCTTCATCTCGCCCCTCCCCCACCCCAAGATGGCATGCATTCTGAATACCTCTTCCCCAAATCTGCCCTCCCTTCTGCAACCCCCCCATCCCCTTCCCCTTCTATTTTACTGTAGGGCAGGATAGATTTCTATACCCCATTGCCTGTATATCTTATTTCCCAGTTGCATGTAAAAACAATTTTTAACATTTGTTTTTAAAGCTTTGGGTTCCAAATTTTCTCCCTTCCTCCTTCCCCACCCACCCTCATTGAGAAGGCAAGCAACTTGATACAGGTTAAACATGGTTAGTCATGCAAAACACTGCCATAGTAGTCATGTTGTAAAAAACTAACTATATTTCCCTTCATCTTATCCCATCGTTCATTTATTCTGTTCTCTCTTTTGACCCTGTCCCTCCTCAGAAGTATTTGCTTCTGATTACCCCCTCCCCCAACCTGCCCTCTCTATCATTCCCCCCCTCTCTTATCCCCTTCCCTCCTATTTTCCTATAGGGTAAGATAGATTTCCATACCCAATTGAGTGTGTATGTTATTCCCTCCTTAAGCAAAATCCAATGAGAATAAGATTAATTCATTCCCTCCCACTTTCCCCCACTTCCCCTCCACTGTAAAAGCTTTTTCTTGTCTGTTTTATGTGAGATAATTTACCCCATTCTACTTCTCCCAGTGAAACCTCTCTCACCCCTTAATTTTATTTTTTAAATATCACCCCTTCATCTTCAAGTCACCCTGTGCCCTCTATCTATCTATCTATCTATCTATCTATCTATCTATCTATCTATCTATCTATCCATATATATTTTTTTCCTCCAACTATCCTAATACTGCAAAGGTCTCATGAGTTACAAATATCATCTTTCCATGTAGGAATATAAACAGTTCAACTTTAATATGTCCCTTAAGATTTGTCTTTCCTGTTTACTTTTCCATGCTTTTCTTGAGTCTTATATTTGAAAGTCAAGTATTCTATTCAGCTCTAGTCTTTTCATCAAAAATGCTTGGAAGTCCTCTATTTCACTGAATGACCATTTCTTCCCCCTGAAGGATTATACTCAGTTTTGCTGGGTAGGTGATTCTTGGTTGTAATCCTATCTCTTTTACACTCCAGAACAACATATTCCAAGCTTTCTGGTCCCTTAATGTAGAAGATGCTAAATCTTATGCTATCCTTATTGTGTTTCCACAATACTTGAATTGTTTCTTTCTGGCTGCTTGTAATCTTTCCTCCTTGCCTGGGAACTCTGAAATCTGGCTATAATATTCCTAGGGGTTTTCCTTTTGGGATCCCTTTCAGGAGGTGATCAGTGGATTCTTTTAATTTCTATTTTACCCTGTAGTTCAAGAATATCAGGGCAGTTTCCCTTGATGATTTCTTGAAAGATGATGTCTAGGCTGTTTTTTGGATCATGGCTTTTAGGTAGTCCAATAATTTTTTAATTATCTCCCCTACATCTATTTTCCAGGTCACTTGTTTTTCCAATGAGATATTTCACATTGTCTTCTATTGTTTCATTCTTTTGGTTTTGTTTCACAATTTCTTGATTTCTCACAATGTCATTAGCTTCCAATTACTCCATTCTAATTTTTAAGGAAGTGTTTTCTTCAGTGAGCTTTTGGACCTCCTTTTCCATTTGGCCAATTCTGCTTTTTAAGATATTCTTCTCCTCATTGCCTTTTGGACCCCCTTTGCCATTTGAGTTAGTCTATTTTTTAAGGTGTTATTTTCTTCAGTATTTTTTTGGGTCTCCTTTAGAAATCTATTGACTCAATTTTCATGATTTTCTTGCACCACTCTCATTTCTCTTCCCAGTTATTCCTCTACTTTTCTTACTTCTCAAAATCCTTTTTGAGCTCTTCCATGAGCTGGGACTCATTTGTATTTTTCTTGGAGGCTTTGGATGTAGGAGCTTTGACTTTGTTGTTTTCTTCTGGTTGTATGTTTTGATCTTCTTTTTCACCAAAGTAAGATTCTCTGGTCTGACTGTTTTTGCTCTGTCTGCTCGTGATTCCAGCCAATTATTTGACTTTTAAGGTCTTTGTTAAGGTAGGGGTCTGTTTCCAGTGTGGAGAATGTACTGTGCTAAGCTTCAGGGGTTTTGTGCAACAGTTTTCAGAGATACTTCTAGGGACCTGTAAGTTTTCAGTTCTTCCAAGGTGGTATGATCAAAGGTGAGGTGTTTACTCCTTTCCTGGCCTGTGCTCTGGTCTCTGAGTGACCACAAGCACTCTTTTCTGCCTTGGAAGTGGGAGGAGGATTCCTTCTCTAACGCCACCACAAGGTCCACCACTCCAGTGTTCCCCCTCACCCCAGGATTGTCACCCAGGACTGTGACCTAGATCCAAGCACAAGCAAAGCAAGAGAATCCTGCCTCAGTGCCAGCAAAGAAATCCCTGCAATCCCCCTCTGATCAGCAGCTTGATCACCCCTCAGTCAGTGGGCTGAGAGCTCAGGAAGCAGCCACTGCCCCAGGGTTGCACTGGGACTGAAGCTGGACCAAGCTCTTCTCTCACTGAAGTCAGACAGATTTTCCTACTGTCTTTCCAAGTTGTCTTCGGCATTTGTGGATTGAGAAGTCTGGAAATTATCACAGCTGCCTGTGATTCAGTTCCCTGAGGCCTGCTCCAGGTTCACTGAGGCACCCAAGCTGAACTGCACTCCTCTCCCAGCTTAGAGCAATAAATAGACCTTTCTAATTAACTATCCAGGTTGTCTTGGGCTGGAAATTTGTTTCACTTTGTCTTTTTGTGGGTTCTGCTGCTTCAGAATTTGTTTAGAGCCATTTTTTGCAGGTATTTGAAGGGGTTTGGGGGAGAGCTCAAGCAAGTCACTGCTTTTATTCTGCCATCTTGGCTCCACCTCCTATAAATGTGTTTTTTAGACTAATTTCCACCCTAACATTAGGTGTCATAGGAGCACTGAGTACCAGGCAGTGTGGCAGGTGCTTAAATGGATGGAAAAGTTTGATCTGGATTTCTCAAAGACAAACCTAATTCAACCCCAATTTGGCTGAGAGCTATTGTTGGTTCTTGGGGATCTGATGTCATTCCAGAAAGGAAAAAAAATTTCCTGAGGGTAAGAACATCCGTAATTGAATGCTATTCCCAACTTCAGTGCCCCAGGTTCCTTCCAATGGCCACAGAGGCTTGTGGTAAGCCTAGAGTCCTGGGAACTATTGACTTACCACCAGCAACCAGGTATAAATTCTAGTAGAATCCCTCTTCTGTGTTGAGGGTACTCTGCACTTATTTATTTTCTGTTAATATTAACAAAAAGGAGAACAATTGAGAAAGGAATAGGCATTTATATAGGTGCCAGTCACTGTACTAAGCACTATTTACAGATATTATTTCATTTTATTATCATAACCTTGTGAGGTAGGTACTATTATTATTATTCCCATTTTACAGTTGAGAAAACTGAGAAACAGAGGTTAAACAACTAGGCTAGGGTCACATAGCTAGAAAGTATCTAAAACTGGATTTGAACTCAGGCCAGCACTCTATTCACTGTGCTACGTGGACTTCTTTATGGTTTGGAAAGCACTTTTTATACATTATCTTATTTGATCCTCTCAACAGCCTATTCTATAATTCCATTTTTACAGATGAGAAAAACTGAGACCAAGAGAAGCAAGTGAGTTGTCCAGGGTGAAAGGGGTAGAATCTGAGGCAGAAGTCAAACTCAGATTTTACAACTCCAAGTCTAGTATTAAAGAATTAATTTAAAAATACATTATCATGTCCCAAAGAGATCATAAAAAAAGGGAAAAGGACCCACATGTACAAAAATATTTATAGCAACTCTTTTTGTGTTGACAAAGAATTGGAAACTGAGGGGATGCCCATCAATTGGGGAATGGCTGAACAAGTTGAAGTATATAAATATAATGCAATACTATTGTCCCAAAAGAAATGGTGGACAGGTGTACTTCAGAAAAACCTGAAAAGACTTACATGAACTGGTGCTGAGTGAAGTGAGCAGAACAAAGAGAATATTGTACGTAGTAACAGCAACATTGTGTAATAACCAACTTTGATAGACTTAGGTCTTCTCAGCAATGCAATGATCTAGACAATTCCAAAAGACTCATGATGGAAAATGCTATCTACATCCAGAGAAAGAACTATAGCATACTATTTCTCTTTTTTGTTTGTTTTTTTTTCTTTCTTGTAGTTTTTCCTTTTTGTTATGATTCTTCTTTCACAAGATGACTCGTGGCATTACGTTTAATGCAATTATACATGTATGGCCTACATCAGATTGCATGCCATCCTGGAGAGGGGAGAGGAGAGAGCAGGAAAATTTAGAATAAGAAATTTATAAAAGTGAATGTTGAAAATTAAAAATAAATTAATTAATTAATCTAAAAATAAATTATCAGCAATATTGTATGCATATGTTTCCAGGAGAGGGAAAATATCAGATTTCCATAGAGTTTTTGCTGCTTGTATGGATTAATGTGGATAAAGTTCTGGATTTCAAATCAAAGAACTGAGTTCAAATCCTGCCTAAGACACTTACTGTCTGATCCTGGGCAAATCTTTTAACTTCTTGGCCTCAGTTGCCTCATCTGTAAAACAAAGGGCTTGTCTCAATAACTTCCAAGGTCCTTTCCACTTTTAGATCTATGATCTTATGGCTCCGGCTTTGGTGAAGCTCTTCAGGCATAATACACATTTTTTACAACTTATTTGTAAAATCCATAATGAACATCCTGTCCTTTAGCCCAAATTCGGAAGTAGTCTATATCATGTTGCAGTTTGTTTTAAATCTCCCTTCTTGTGAGCAAATGAAACCTTTGCATGGTGGTCCTCAGCCAAAGCCACCCTCAAGGGTGAAATAAAAATCAAATCTGTGGGATTCCATAATGCTATTATAGACAAGTTCTTTCCCACTTATAATTTAGTATTACATAGGGAAGTTTGTTTGGTCATTTCCCCAAAGCAGGGGTAGAAACAAAACAAAAGGGTCTTTGAAATTTGGTGTGGGATGGAAGTCCTGCACCTAATGGTACTGGACTGTATCTCTGTCAAGCTATACTAGTACTGAGTATCTCCCTGTGGAAAGTAGCAATTACCTTCAATCTCCCTGATCTGAAGTAATCCCTGCTACATGCGTACCTCATTGTGAGTGATGAGGCCCACTGTTTGCTGAGTCTAAAACCAAATGATCTTTCACAAGCAAAATTTAAACTTGAAATAGGATTCTCTGGCTCTTGGTTCTAGTCTATTTTTTCCGTGTACTTTATAAGTTCCCAAATAAGGTTCAGGCTGGCTACAGATGGTGCTGGTGTGTAATGAGAAGGGCTCCGAAGCAGCTCCAGTTCCCAAGGGAGGATTCGGTAATGGAACTAACTATGTATTGTCCACCTTATATACTAGATTTGATTTTGGACTATTTGCCCAACTGTGTTTGTTTATTGCTTAGCACTGGAGGGCTTCCATTAGCTGTAGGCTGATTGCACATAGACTATGGAGCAAGACGAACAGAACATTTTTTCCCCCTGAATGCTGATGTAATCTCTTTTCTTTTACTGACAACCGAGCAGTGTTTGCCACTAGAAAGTGTATTGGCAATGGGCTGATATTTGCGCCAGTAGTGAACAAGAATTATTTTTATGATCCCTTAGAACAAAGCATGTGTTGTTTATTGGGGTGACAACATTTCAGAAGTTTCTGCCTAAAACTTGTGTATTCTTGTACCCTGAAAGGAAAAGTCCTCCCATTTTCAAGCTGAAAATTACCTTGTTTCAGTAAATCAAAAGATTAATATTTAAGACCTCATAAATTTTGCTCACAGAGCATAGCCAAATATTATTATGATAACTAAAACAAAAGCCTCAGCTCAGCAAATTAGTCACCAAAGTCCACACGTAAACTGACATTTTAGTTTCCTAACTAATGGAATCATTTGTCATTTTACCGAAGCAGTTCATTATAAAAATAAATTAAGAATAAATAATTTGCAGTTATAGCAATCATGATGAAATTATTAGCAATTACATCTACTTTCAAGAAAGTTTACAATTGCCTCTCATAGCAGCTGTTAATCAGAATAACTTTGAAAACAGACATTTCCTAATATTAGGGCAAATTGTTTCTGTAATTTTAAAGACATGGTGCATAATTAAAGGAAAGGAGACAATAATTAAATTTAAGCAAACGTTCTTCTCTTTCTAAATGGACTTGGCTCTGAAAGTCTAAAATCAAGATGAACAAAATGAGAAATATTTGTGCTACCTTAACTGATGAAAAGAAAATTGGAAATCAGAGACCAGATCAGGTGGCTTTATATAAATGAAAAGGAAATTACATTTCTCTAAGTAAATATTTACTTCCTAAAGCGTGCCAACAAAAGCTACTGTTTTAGAAGTAGGTTATGCAGTAACTACCTAACTTGTACTTAGGATCCTTAATTGGATATGTGCTGTTTATCCTCTTAAGCCTCTGATTTTGTGGTAGAACAAAGAATTTTCTTCTAATGTCCTAATAAGAGCTGTGGTCTGGCATTCTGTTTACACATATGTCTCTGTTAGGTATAATGGGCATATGTGTATGCTATGTAGATTATGTTGTATATTTAGAATGATTAAACTATCTTTAATATTCATTTACTGTGATACCAGGTAAGGGGCTTTTCCCCCTCTCTCTCTAAGTTTATTATGAATTCCTTTTTTTTTCAAACAAAGCAGGTAAATGTAATACTCTCACTTGAAAGAAAAATAAGCACAATTTTAGGTGTGTTACATTTCATCTTTCATCTTTTTTTTTTTTAACTATCAGTGAAAGCATTGGCATAAGGAGTTCCTGGTTAGGATCTACTAGTACAAATCACTGAAACTTGTAGTCTTAGAGAATTGACTTGGTCGCTGAGTAGTTAAGTGATTTGCTCAATGTAACACAGTGGGTAGATTTCAGAGCCAGAACTTGTACACTCAGATCTTCTCAGGTCCAAAGCCATCTTTCTAACTACTACACCATGCTGCCTCACACATATCTTCAATTGCAAAGTATAAATGACTTGTACGTATTTATAAGATGAATATGTTGATCATACTTTCATTCACTTTAATTTGCTATTCAAATGAAACACTAAAAAAAAAACTCATTAAGACACAACCTGTCTCACAGATTAGCCACTCAAAACTGGAGGTTCCTGTTTTAAAATTAAGGAAAATAAGAGGAGAGAAACCAAGAAAAGGTTGAAAGTATTTCTCTGTATTGGGAAGAGGCTTCCCAATTCCAAACATATTTCTTGGTTTTCCCTTGGCTTATGAAGATTCACATTTATCTCTTCATTGATGTGGTTAATGCCTGCTAGGAAGCTGCATTATTTCCAAAAGTTATGCTTTCTTCTTAAGTTTTCAAAAGTTGGATAATAGTTTTCGAGAGAGTTGCCTTGCAGCTTGAAATAATACAACTTTTTGTATAGGGGGGGATGAATGTATTAGATCAAGGACTCTTAACTTGGGGTCCATAAACTTGTTTTTTTTTAATATTTTATAATTATTTAACAAGATTGATTCCCTTACAATTCTACATATTTAATTTAGTACATTTAAAAAAGGAAACATCATTCTGAGAAGAGATCTTTAGGCTTTACCAAATTGCCAAAGGAGTCTAAGATATAAAAAATGTCAAGAACCCCTGCTACGGTCTTTTATTTTCCCATATTTTTCAAGGTGAGTAAATAGGGGAACTAAATAATTATTGATAGTAGGTATCAGCAGTAAATATGTAAGTAGTAAATACTCTCACAGAATTTTTTATTGTCTACTATCATTAGGTGGAAGAAAATATTTTTAACATACAAATATTCTGGAATAGTCATTTTTATCATTTGCAATATTTTTCATTTGAATATACTCTATATGTAGCAATACTAGGTAAAAATAATGGCAAAATAGGGGGAAAATGGCTATACTTGGGTACTGTGCAAATATGTTCTGATACATTTAAGTACACTTTGATTTGGAGACTTTTAGTACAATCAGTTC
>NW_027556098.1:226070072-226285072 GCF_003287225.1 Phascolarctos cinereus | reverse complement strand
TTAGCTGACGTTTTCAATGAGTGTAGACTGTAGAGCAGCCTTGTTATAGCTCTGTCTGGTGATAATGGGAGAAGGCTAAAGATATTTCCTAGATCCCTTAATGGACTCATACACCATTTTTGAAGGCTTTTCTATGGGCCATGGATTTTTGCTTGTTCCCCAGTTCAAATGTGACTCAGAAACCCCTTTGCAATTTCACTGGAATAATATGGATATTCATTACATATAGGTTCTCTTTTTTATGACCTAACATAAGCTACCTGCAGGTTTTGCCATACTATATTTATTTCTGCAATTATTTTGGATTTGAATTTAGAGGGGTCTTCCTTCAGTCAACAAAAAAAAATTCCAAATGATTTTCTCGATGATTTTATTTTTTAATACATAGCCATTGGATGATTAAGTTATATCTGAGATATACCTTTATGATATATAAAGTTAGTCTGGTTTAACCAATTGCTTTTAGGCAAGTAAATGCCAAAAAAAAATTCAAATCAATCATTTTCTGTGTCATTTAAAATAATTCTAGGCATGGATATTCTACAGTTTCTTTCTCTAATATGTCTTAAATTTTAATTGTCATAGTTTTCTATTTGCCTAAAGAAACTGTCCTAAGTCACCAATTTCTTCTTGTTTGATCACCAGTAGAAATTAAAAAAAATAACTAGTCAATATTCTAAGGGTATTTCCAAGTTTTAGAGATATTTAATATGCAAATGTTCATGATCTTTTCAAATCGGATGTTTTCGTCAGTGACACAGATTGAAACCTATCTTCTCCTCATTTGGTGCTTCTTTTGTGCCATATCCTTCCATATGTTTACCAGAGGATCTAGAGGTTTTTGTTGCATTCTTCTGACATCATGAATGTGTTATCTCTCCCTCCCTCCCCCACTCGCTACATGCCTAGCCCATCATTTTCTTTTACTTTCATGTATTTCCCTAACAACTTTTATTCCTGTTATTCTTTGAAACTGCTCATGGATTACATATTGCAACCCACTCATACCCTTTTCATTGCTCATTGAATTCTATGTAATATTCATTTTGAATTCTTCAGAAACTGTTGTACTACATGTCTCAGAGCCATACAAAAACAATAATAGAATATTAGCCCTAAAAAGAGGGAGTTTTGTTCCTAGGAGATGTTTGGATCATAAAAGGAACTTCTTAATTTCTCAAAGGAAATCATTTGACTTTCCTCTTCTCTTTAATTAAGGACCCAATTATTGTCCATTGTCTTTCCTAAATATACATACTGATGGACAAACTTCATACCTTATCTATTCAACTGCATGTTATAATCTGCAAAGATATTCTTCATTCACTTGCTCTTTTCTGTGTGGATGGTCAGAACAAATATTTGATTGATTACTAATCTCTTCCAGAAGGGTCTACAATATTATGGATCTTGATAGGATCAGCACAATTGGATTTTTTTTTTTGCTTTTTGACTGAATCTGTACTAGATAAAGAAATTTAATCATATCATCTTCAAGACTAACCTCTCATAATATTGGTATATATTTCTACTGAGGTTGATACTGGAGGTATTTTGTGTCTTTGTTCTTATTTTTAATCATGAATTTTTCATCAGCAAAAATCCACAATTTCACCCTCCCTCCCCTACACCAATACCATCTTGCCATTGAAAATAAGAAAACAGTAGTATAGTATAGTATAGCATAGTAAAGCAAAACAATTTTCCTGATAGGTTTTATGTGTGTGTGTGTGTGTGTGTGTGTGTGTGTGTGTGTGTGTGCATGTGTGTGCATGTGTGTGTGTGTATTCATTCTTTACTATTAGTCCTTCACCTCTCTGTCAGGAAGTGGGTAGCATCTTTTATCATTACTTCTCTGAATTGTGGGTAATCACTATGCTGATCAGAGTTCATAAGTCTTTCAAAGTTGTTTGTCTATCATATTGCTTTGTTACATTAATTGTTCACTTCACACTATATCAGCTCATACAAGTCTTCCCAGTTTTCTCTGCAACCATCCCTTTCATCTTTTCTTATAAAATGATAGTAGTCTATTATATTTATAAGCCATAACTAGTCCAGCCATTTCTCAATTTATGGGTTCTCATTCTTTGTCATCTCAAAAACAACCCTTTATTTTTGCATATCCTTAGTTAGAGTTTGCTTTGCTTGAGCCTAATCTCTCTATCTCTTAATCTACTTTATCTCTAATTCACCTCTACCTTATTTCCCTTTCCCCTCTCTTTCCCTATAGAGTGAGATATGTGTTTGTTCTCAAGTGTATGTTCTTCCCTCCTTTTATCATTTCAGATGAGAGTGAGGTTGAAATGTCACCTGCTACCCATTGCCTCCTTGTTTATATAGATGTCTACTTAGATGTTCTTATTATGTGAAATAATTTTCCTTAACCTTCCTTTCTTCCCCTCCCTCACAATTTATTCCTCTTACCCTCTCTTTCCATTCTTCTCTTAATATCATCAAGCCATAGCATAACCTCTCCTCTTATTTAACTAGACTCTCTCTACGACCCCTAGAAATAGTATGGTTCAGAGGGGACACATATATCATCTCTCCATATTTGAATATAAGAACTTTATCTTTTTTCAGTCCCTTATCATTGTTCATTTGTATTTACCTTTTGAGGTTTCCTTTAACTTCTGTGTTTGAACTTCAGAGTTCCTATGCAGCTCTGACTTTTCATCAGGATTGTTTGGAAGTCCTCTACTTCGTTGATCCATTTTTTTCCCTTGTAGTTTTGCTGGGTAAGTTATTCTTGGCTATAAGCCTGAAAGTCTATACTTTTTGAAAGATCACATTCTAAGTTTTCTGTTCCTTTAAAAGGCCTAAGATATCTGTGCAGTTTTCTTCTATGATTTCTTGAAATAGGATATCTAGACTTTTTTTCTGTTGTTGTCATGACTTTCAGATAGTTCCATGATTATTACATGTTTTTTTTTCTCCTTGATATGTTTCCCAGGTCAGTTGTTTTTGTTTTGAGATACCTGACATTTTCTTCATTTTTTTAATCTTTTGACTTTGCTTTAATATTTCTTGTTGTCTCACAGAGTCAATGACTTCTATTTGGTTTATTCTATTTCTCAGGGAATTTATTGCTTGTGCAAGGTTTTGTGCCTCTGTTCCAAGCAGTTAATTCCTTTCCAATTCTTCATACCATAGCTCTCATTTCTTTTCCATTTTTTTCTCAAGTACTTTCATTTCATTCATAAAAAATATTTTTTAACTCTTACATGATCTATTCTAGGAATTCTAACTGAATTTTTGCCCATGCTGTGTTTTTCTCTGAGGCTTTTCTCATGAATATTTTTGCATCATTCTCTTCTACATCTGTCCCTTAAGTATCCTTGCCATCTTAATAGGTAACACTTATATAGAACTTACAATGTTCCAGATGTTGTGCTAAGTGCTTCACAATTATTATCTAATTTGATCCTCACAACAACCCTGGGGGAGGTGCTGTTAGAAGCTCTTTATGTGGGATTCTCTTTTTTGTTTGCTCACTCTTCTGGCCTACTTCCTAACTTCAGACTTGATTTTAGGGGTGGGCTCTGCAAACTTCTGGAGGGAAGTAATACTGCTTTCTTAGAAGTATTAAGTGTTGTGTTATTCTCAGACTCAGAGACAGTCCGGTGACCTGCAAGCTCTCAGTGCTGCCAAAGTGGACTGATCCAGGGCAAAGCCTAATTGCTGCCCAACTATGTTCTGAGTTCTGCAAAGTTCTTGACCTGAGTTGGAGCTGAACAACAGTAGACAGCTACTCAGGCCCTATGAGATAGCTGGGAAACTATACTGATTTGAAGTGACAGCACTGAAATATCCCTTTGGACTGGGACTCCTGTGCAGGTTATTTTTCTGCAGGCTTCAGACTGGGATAAAAACTGGTACTGAGATTTTGCTCTGCTCCTGCTTGGTAAGCCACACTGTTGCTACTTGCTTCTGAATTTTCTCCTTTCTCAGCATACCACCTTGAGTTTCTTGACCAGGAATGCTACCTCAAAGTGCAGGTCACCTTCCCAAACGGCCCTGGATCTGTGACTCAGAACTGGGTAGTACACACCAAAGTTGTCAATTGGCATCTATTCATGCACTCTGCTTTCAGTGCCTCAGGATGTGTCCGAAACTTTCTTGCCCTATTGAACAGCCCATGCCTAGACATTGGACTGCTCCATAGACATGTGCTCCTGGCCATATCCCACCCTCAGAGTCCACAGACTTCCATCCATCTCTAAATGCTGACAGGCTGGACAAATGGCTGTCAGTGATTTTTTTTTCCCCTGGATTTCTTCATCAGGATTTGGTGCTTGCTTAAAGAAGTTTTCTGAAGGAGCTCCCTCCTATACTTGTCATCTTGGCTTTTGCTCCATTTTGCCTCTTTGTGGGTATTCCAGGGGTGGGGAACCTGCAGCCTCAAGGCCACAGATGGCCCTCTAAGTCCTCAAGTGTGGCCCTTTGATTGACCCGGACTTCAGAGAACAACTCCCCTTAATAAAAGGATTTGTTCTGTAAAACTTGGACACGGTGAAAAGGCCACACCCAAGGACCTAGAAGGCCACATGTGTCCTCAAGGCTGCAGGTTCCCACCCTTGGTATATATAGTTGGTTGTGTTATTTGCACAAAACAATTATAGTCAATTCTCTTGAAGACAAGGCTTCATCCTATCTAAAAGTTTGAAGAGTATGTCTTATTCCCTAGATGATTAAGGAAATACTCAATTCATTCTCCGGGCATATTTTTTACATTGTTAACCCTAAGAGAAATGTGGTTGAATATTGTGTAAATACTATCAGCCTAATGTGTTTTGCAAAACCACTCACAATCTGGATCCACCCTCTCTTTCCAGCTTTAGCCCACACTATACCCCTTCAAATGTTCGCATATTCTAAGTGTAAAATAGTCTGTAAGACTAATTGAACTACATTCTGGTTTAGATCTCTTCTATCATCCCCATGCCTTTGCCCATATCATCCTAAATTCCTGGAATGTATTCCTTTTCAACCTTTACTTCTGTCCCTCTTGCCTTCTTTGCATGATAAAATCTTTCACTTTTTTCACAGCCCATCTCTGTGACAAATTTTCCATAAAGTCATCTCTAATACTCCCAGTTGAAAATGATCATCCCTTTCTCAAATTTCTTAGAACATTGTGTTTGGACTCCTAAATTGCACTTGAATATCTTTACTCAAATGGTAGTTATTTTGTACCTTTTACAAAAATCTCCCCCACTAGACTATAAGTTATTTGAGTGTAAGATTGTTTTATTTCATCTTGATATCTTCCGTGACTGCCTAGCCAAGAACGTTGTACAACTTAGGAACTTAATAAATATTTGTTAATTGAGTGGAATGAACTTGGGAAACTATGTTAGCTAGAGGAACTTGGCAAATGTTTGTTACTTTTAATTGAATTGAAATGCTGATGAGTGCGCTGTATAGAAGGTAATCTAAAGTCTAATGCAAGTTTTACTTTTTAATGTATAAGAGTAAAGTATTGATCAAAAATTGTTAATAAGACTAAATTTATTTATGATTATACTTATCTTTGCCTGCTCACTCTTTGCTTATTTGATAATTTGAAAGACCCATGTAATCATCAATAATTCTTTTAATCATCTTCCTTTAAAAACCCATTCTTATCAATTCCCTCCACCTAACATTTTTCTCATTTCTTTCAATTATGGCATAATTTTTACTGTTTTCCTTCATATTTAATTGGTTGATTAAAATGTCTTATGAGATGTCGAACTACCATCTTAAAATCTATATGGCAAGGACAGAACTTCTTTTCTTCATTTTTGACTTCTTTCCCAGCTAAAAATCCCACCTTCTATAAGAAGGCTTTCCTGATCTCCCTTAATTCAAATGCTTTTCTTCTACTGATTTTCTCTAATTTATCCTGTATATATCTTATTTTTACGCAAATAAATATTTACATGTTGCCTTCCCCATTAGACTATGAACTCCTTGAGAGCAGGGATTGTTTTATGCCTTTCTGTGTCTCCTCAGAGTTTAAAATCATTCCTGGCATATAGTAGACACTTACTAAATGCTTATTGACTTGGCTTTAGTTGTTGAAACAAATCACATTTTCTATCTATAAGTCTACAAACTTAACATCATTAAAAAAAATTCTCTCTTTTTCATTCCACATGTGCACAAACCTTGAAATCCCTTCCTCTCTTTCAACATTAACTCTTGCTTTCAGTTAATATGTCATTCCTTGGTAACTATTGCGCACATTTCTCTCGTTTCTCTTTTTCAGTCTTTTCAAACTGTCTCTGCCAAGGTGATCTTGCTTTCTCATTACATTAATCATATTATCCTTCCTCCCCCACCCACATGGGTCTATACTTTCTCCACTGGTACTGTCATGAGTTGCCTGAGGCAGAAGGGGACATGCCAGTAATTAGGGAAGTCCCTAGGTGGGTTGGGGGAGGGAAGAATGAGGAAGAGGCAGTCTTTGCTGGAGGCAGGGGAGAAGAGGCTAGAGATGGAAGAAGAGAGGATATAATTGAATGGCTAAGCCAGTCTGATAATAGTGAAACTGCACGGTATCAATATCCAAAGGGCTGACATAAGGGTGTTGGGTCAGATGTCAGTTAGAATTCACAATTGAGGGAAACTGCTAAAGATTTGGAGAGTCAAGATTCAGGGAGTCCAAGAAAGTTACCACTGTAGTCATTCTCGAGCTCCTCCCAGAAGCTTAAGTCTTTTAATTCTATAAACTTATACGTTCTGATCCTTACACTGATTGCCAAAAGTGCCACATGTGCCCTTTTCCCCACTGGCTGCTAAGTGTTCCTACTGATTTACAGTTCCCTGAAGATACCACTTTACCAATTTGCTTTCAATTTCTAAATTATTACTTAGATATTTTCAAGACTGAATTTCAATATAGATTGACAAGTTGCTCACTTATAACATATTCCTTACAGGACATACTCATGAATTATTTGACTTATGAGTATGTCCTGGAAGATATTACAAGACTTTAACATGATAAAAGTCTATCACTGCCCCAAGATTCTACCCTATACTTTCTTTTTTCCTCTCCTTGTTTGTCTTCCTCTCCCCTCCCTTCCACTCTCCTCTCCTCTGCTTTCCTCTCCTCTCTTTTCCTTTGCTGCTCTTTTCTTCTCATTTCTTCTCTGCCTCTTTTAATGATCATATCGGCTCCAATGGGATCAATTATCTTCTTTCTGAAGATAACATTCAGATCAATATATTTAGTCTTGGTCTCTCTCTAAAGGGTTAATCCTGTATTAACAACTGCCTTTTGAAATCTCCAATGTCTTATAGGCCTTTCAAACTCAACAAGTCCAAAATGGAACTTATAATCTTTACCCCTAAACCACTCCCTCTTGAAGTTTACCTATTTCTAAAGAAGATACTATCAATTTTCCGGTCATTCAGGTTCATAAAACTTTTATGTTACCCTAAAGCTCTCCCACTTCCTTGTCTTCTATATCCACTCAATTACCAAATTTTGGTAGATTTATATCCAAAATACTTTTCTTATCTGGGCATTTCTTTCTATTCATGTGACTGCTTTTCTATTTCAGGTACTAATCACTTCTTACTTTGAAAATTGCAGACTCCTAAATTCTAATCTTTCTACTCTCCAACTCATTCTCTATAGAACTACTAAAATACATTTCCTAAAGCAGAGCTTCTTAAACTTTTGCACTTGCGACCCTTTTTTGTTTCCACAGCACTTTTTTTGTGTATGTGTTGCACGGCCTGAGAGAGTGTTCAGTGCAGAGTGTGTACACTTTGTGTTCAGAACCAAGGCTTCAGTGAAGTTGCACGATGCAACTTGGGCAAGCACTGCCAGAAATGCCTGATTCATTATGCATTTGATTTTTAATTTTTTTTTTAGTCATTGCATGTTCAGAAACCTTCTATTGTTGCCAGATTTTTTGCAATCTCGTATAAGGTCATGATCCACAGTTTAAGAAGCATTGACCTAAAACATAAGTTTGACAATGTAACTCATCTGCTTACAAAACTGAAGTGGCTCCCTATTGCTTCTATGATAAAATGCAACTCTTCAGATTGCCATTTAAAGATCTTGATATTCTGACTCCATCCTGCTTTTCCAGTGATATTATATAATACTCATTTTGACTCACTCTATATTCAAGTGAATATGCCCTACTTGCCATTCTTGTATCATGGCACTCTGTGTGCTGCTTCCATACCTCTTTATAGGTTGTCATCCATTCCTGGAATTATTTCCCTCCTCACCTCTGCCTCTCAAAATCCCAGGCTTCCTTCAAAACTTATAATTCCTATGCTAAGCCTCTTCGGATCATCTTAGCTATTGTTCCTAAGTTATTGTACACATAATTATAAGCTTACATTTTATGTTCCTTTAAGAGAACATATTTTTTAAAGGGAGAACCTGTTTTTCATTTTGTCTTTGCATATACAATACACATATTATGTGATTAGATTAGTATATGGTTTTTGGATTGGATTGGACAATATATAATGAAAGATTTCTAGTTTTGAAATTAGTCCCACAAGAACAATGAGGCCACCATATAAAGATACTGCATTATAATCAACTCTTGAATCTCCACATGAACAAAGAGCTGCCAAATTGTAAATTATCCAAAATGACATGTATTTCAAAAATCATTTATACTTGACTTCAGAATGTAGCTATATGCTTTTATTTTAATTCACATGTGCCTAAAGTTCTGGGAATTAACTTAAAATACTAAGGCCATACAAATTTGATAAGCTTCACTTTTCCACTTTAATTCTTACTTAAGTTTTCCCTACTACCCTCCATAACAGGAATAATTACTTTTTTTCCCTTAATGTAATGGAAAGCAATAGGTTAAGCATATCTGCCCTCTTTCAAACATTCCTTGGAATAGAGATTGTGATTATGGGATATTAGTTTCAATTGGCTTTTTCATTACATGTAAATTGTATATGAAATGACAATAAAGAGAGAAAACGACAGACCAACTATTGAAAATACCACCAATAAACCTGGAATGCAAAGTAGACATGGGTACATCACAAGCCAGAAAGTCCACATGAAGATAATTTAAAAATGACTATGTCTATTTTATGTACAGAGATATGTTACTCATTGGACCACAGGATTTAGAGTCGTAATAATCTTTATTCCAATTCCATTTTGTATATGGTGAATCCAAAGTCTAGATAATAACTTGCCTATGGCCAGACATGCTGTGAATACTAAAGCCAGAATTCAAAACCAGGTCTTTTGACCTCAAATTCTGTGTATTCTCCACCACAATATGCTTTTCTTCTCTACCCTTACTCATACTCTTTCCTCCCTCCTAACATCTATTTCCTTCCTATGTCTCTTGGGCTTAGGATACTAACTTAAAAGTCCTTCTTTACATCTCCAAGCCCATTGAATGACAAGCTTCCTTGACTATACATCTGGGAATTACTATGCTCCCCCAAAATGCCTTTAATAAATGAGTTGACTAGAATACTTTGAGGTATTATATAAGAAAACTACCTAGAATAACTGGGAAGGGGAAATGAAAAAGTACAAGTCAAGAGAATTCGTAAGATACTATGAGAAGAATCACGTTTTACTTACTCACAAATCTAGTTGCTAAATAACGGAGCATTAATTTTTTAAAAAAATTGTTTAAGCTACAAGAAATTAAAGAACAACAGAGTGGATCACAAAGTGCTATTCATCAAAGACAAAGAAAAAAAAAGAAAGAATATACTATAATATGATACACTGAAAACTAAAGAAATTGTCCTTTTACTCCACCCTAATATTGGACTGACACTAAACAAGATAGCAGTTTTTCAGTTGTTAGCTTGAGTTGGGTAGGATTTATGAATTACAATTTAGGTGAAGGAAAGAAACTTAATAAAGGTAAACAACTATAATACTTGAAAAATCTAAGTAATAGTTCAGTGTTTACAAGTCACAAGAAACAACAACAACAACAACAAAACTATTGTTCCTTGAAGTTCCACTTTGCCTGAGGGTAGGTAATTGAAGATACAAAGAGACAACCATTACGGACTAATATGATATGAAGTATTATCAAATAGAAGTATCTTGGGAGGACGTAGGAAAATAAAGAAAGGAGGAAAAAGTGAATCATTACTTTTTTTTTTGGTAAGCTAGGTACCATTGGATAAAGTCATTCAGAAAAAAGATCAAGGATTGTGAGACTTAAAGGCGGGAGTGTTATGCTTCAGTTGAATCTAAATAAGCAGAAGTTACCATTGTGTTCTTGCATAAACCAAAAGCAAACCCCATTGCCTAGCAAAAAAAAAAAAACATAAACCCTAAAGCAAAAATAGATACAGTTAGGAGACACACAGGTAAGCTGAATTATGCTTAAGAAAGAATAGAATCCAAGAATACTTCAAAGAACCAAACCACTGACTGACATCAGTGCATTTTTATTATAAGGAAAAGAAAATGAAGATAGGATGAAAAATTTTATTTCAAAGTAAAATTATTATCTGTTTGTAATTATGTTTATTTAAAGTATGTTTGCAGAGATAGAGAATTATAATAAAATTATTTTAGAAATTTGCATCAATTTATATACCAGATACTTCTAGTGTTAAAAAAGATAAAAATAAGAATATTAAATAATTAATATTAAACATATGTATAGTTAACATTTTTAATATATTTCTGTATAAATATATGAAAAACATGCCTCATGGCATATAATTAAACATTTGTTATTTTATGCAGCTAGATGGCACAATGGATAGATCCTTGGGCTTCAAGTCAGGAAGACTAAGTTTAAATTTAGCCTCATACACTTACTAGCTGTGTGATCCTGGGAAAGTCACTTCAACTCTGTCTCTGTTTCATCAGCAGTAAAATGAGATATAATAATACCACCTACATCACAGAGTTGTTGTGAGAATAAAAAAGCATCATGTTTGTAAAGTACTTAGCACCATGCTTGGCACATAGTAGAAATTAAATAAATGCTTATTCCTATTCCTCTTACAGCACAAGCAAGTGAAAATGCAAAAACAAACAAATAAACAAACCCTTTTTCAGGGGAATATGATAGTTAATTAAATCATCAATGTAACTCTTTCAGACCTTGATAAATCTAAGGGAATGATTTTTTAAAGAAGGAAATTATTGACCTAAAGAGAAAATTGGTAAAACTAGTATTGTGATACACTCCCCTCAGGCTTCTAGGGTATTCCTGAATGGTCAGGAATAATGCTATTGGCTCAAGCCATGAGACAAGTAGGATCTTGATACTTAAACTAGTGAGGCATAAAGAAGAGAAAGAGAACACTGTCAATACCTAATATTGTTTAAATGTTTTTTTTTAATTAATGAAGAGGCCATTACTCATTGTAATCAGGTTGGAATTACACCAAAAATACAAGAATGGTTCAATTTTAGAAAAGCTACTAGTAAAATTATCTTCCTCAGGGGTATAAAAAAACTTTACCTATATTTAAAAAAAAATAAAAGTCATGAAAGAAAATTTTCCTTAATATAATTTTAAAAGCAATTATTTAAAACAATTAGCTAGCATTACTTGCAACACTGAAAATAGCCCATTATCTTCACTACTGTTTTAGAAAATAATGGAGATACTATTGTAAGGGAGCAAGAAAAAAAAGAAGTTCAGGGAATAATTATAGATAAAGAAGAGACAAAATGATTCTTATGTGCATGTAATATAATAATTTATTTTAAAAGCTTTTGAGAATCAATAAAAAATCAAGATAATATCCTGAGTAAAATATCAGTATTCAACATTATTCCACAACAATCATCAGTACATCCATATTTTGCTAGCAAAAGCCAAGAAGAATAGCTAAAAAGAGAAAATAATTAAAAATAATAAAATTTATGTAGTATCTAGGAATTAATTTATTAAGACTTTTTTGTAGGCTGCCAGATGTTTCAGATTTAGAATTTGAATAAAATTAGACAATCATAGACCATTTAATAGTTTGAAAAATTTCATTTAGTCACAACTTAGAAAGATACTGATCAAAGTATACAGGATTGCCTCAATTAAACATAGCTTCCCATTCTGTCGCCTTGTATTCTAGTTTCTCTGTGCTTGTGACTTGGAATTCATGTCAATAGCCTGATCCTTAGTTCTGTTAAATATTGAAAACTGTTTTGAGATCTTATAAGGAAAAATTAGCCTACATGGCAGTTCTAGCACCTGCTACAGGATTTATATGCATAAAATTGTACAAAAATTTTCAAGAAAATAAAATAAAAGTAATTGGAGAGACATTCAACATTCATGAATAGGTCATGCTAACAAAGAAAAAGTGAAGTTACCCAAGTTACCCAACTACACATTTAATGCTTTGCCAACCAATTTATCAAGGTATTCTTTACCAAATTAGACTAAATGATTATAAATTTTATATACAGGAATAAAAAGGTTAAGGATATTAAAGTAAATAGTGAGAAAGTAGAATTAAAAGGGTTTGATGATATGTGATCTTAAATTATTGCAAATCATTAATTAACACAACCCTCTTGTATCAGATTTTTTAAAAATTAAAAATGTACATTATGGGAATAGATTAGATAAACAAGATCTCTAAGTGAACACTTAAGGCATTCTAATATTCTTTATCTGACAAGAATTTCAGGGAAAACTTGAAAACAGGTTGGCAGAAAATAACTTTAAACTTCCATTTAACCCTATGCGACACAACAAATTCCAAATGGAAAAGGAATCTAAATATAAAAAAATTCACCAAAAGGAAAAAAAAATATGGGTGGGAGCTTTTATATTTCACAGCTGTGAACTCTGGGAAAATTGTAAAAGCATGGTCAATTGAATATTATAAAAGACAAAGAATGGCAAATATGATGCAATAAGAGAAAAATGCAAAAACTTTTGCGAATATCTTACAATTTTCTCCTACATATAATGAGAGGTATTAAACTAGACAGCCTTTGAGTTTCCTTCCCATTCTAAAACAATGATTCTAAATATTAGAAAGTGAAAGAAGTCAAATGTACACAGTGGCTGTAACAATATAAATGTAACAATAAAAAGCAACAAAACAGTTTGATATTAATTGACAATATGGGTGCTAAATGATTAAGGTTAACGTATACATCTTTCCTTTTTTCTAACAATACATAAATTGCTCTATAACTGGAAATGTAATTTACTTTCATTCACAGTGATGTATTAAGTAGTTTGCTGAAATATTTTTGGAAAATGTAGTTTGCCTATGTGTGTGAATATTTAAGTTTTATAAAGTAATATCATGTTGGTACAAAATGTGTCAATCAAAATATTTGCAAAGAGAGGTAAGCATCCTGTTCTGGTAGTTTAAATATTAATTGATATTTTATTTCCTTCACTCTAATCACAAATATTGATCATGCTCAGTTGAAGGGAAGCGTGACATAGTGGAAGGTGGGACAGGTTTGCCATCAGAAAGATCTGGGACTGAGTTCTGCTACTAATAGAGTGTAGCTGTACATAGCAGGTTACTTAGTCTTTCAGACAAAGTTACAGTCAAATCACTTATTTGAATCAATGGAAAGCTTTAACATACTGAGTTCTATATGTGTGTGAATTCACATGCTCAGGCAAAAAAACCCCAAAACTATCTAGTTTAACTATTTTATGTTTTGGGAGTGGGAAGATAAATGAATAGATTATTCTTAAAAAATTTAAATTGGTGACAAAAACAACTCATAGAAATTTAGGTGTAAATATAATTTTAGATAATGAAATGGAACTTTGGTCACACCAAAAAGGAGATGATGGCAACTATTTGTTAACTTGTATAATTTATCCCATCATTCTTGATATTTTCATTCTAAAAGTGGGCTGGCATTGGAAATATCTCGTTCTAGTTTCTGCTTCTTGGTCTGGCAATCCACTTCATAATCTTTCTAAAAAGACTTGAATCGGGGCAGCTAGGTGGTGCAGTGGATAGAGCACCAGACTGAAGTCTGAAGGACCTGAGTTTAAATTTGACCTTAGACCAAACACTTGACACTTACTAGCTGTGTGACCCTGGGCAAGTCATTTAACCCCAATTGCCTAAAAGAAAAGAAAAAAAAGACTTGAATTGCTTCATCACACTTCATTTTTCAATATATTGCTCTTCTTTTCCTCTCCCATGAGGCCATCTCTTATAATACAGAATTTAAAAAAGAAAGAAACAGAAACAGTTCGTAAATCTAACATCATATCAAAAAACACAGATATGTACAGTGCTTCATACTAAAAAATCCTGTAAAGGATTCTGTAAAGAAGCAGGCAGGGAGTAGCTTTTCATTCTCTTCTGTAGGGCCAAGCTCATCGTTATGATTTCATATAATTTCATATTTTTTATTTATATATGGTTTCTCTTTTTGCCATTTGCCTCTTAGTAGTATATGCCTAACAATGGAAACTCTGTGTCAAAGATTATGAACATTTTGTCTTTTTATTTGCCGTAATTCCAAATTACACATTTCCCATAATTCCAAAATGCTTTCTGGAATGGTTGTGCCAATTAGCTTCACCAACAATTCTTTTTCTTTCATTTTCTTTTCTTTTCTTTTCTTTTCTTTTCTTTTCTTTTCTTTTCTTTTCTTTTCTTTTCTTTTCTTTTCTTTTCTTTTCTTTTCTTTTCTTTTTGCTTTTTGATGAGGCAGTTGGGGTTAAGTGACTTGCCCAGGGTCACACAACTAGTAAGTGTTATGTGTCTGAAGACGAATTGAAATTCAGTCCTCCTGTCTGTAAGGCCGGAGCTCTGTCTACTGTACCACCTAGCTGCCCCAATAATTCTCTTTCTTTCCACAACCACTCCAACATTAACTATTCCCATCTTTTGTCATCTTTGCCAATTTGGTGGGTGTGAAGTAAAACCAATTTTATCTGCATTTCTCCTTTTAGATACACCTTTCCTTTATTAGACACAGATATTTTGTCACCTTCAGAATTTTCTGGATGTAAGATTCAATTTCCTAATTGCTTTGATTTTCATTATCTCATAATAAATAATTTGGCAGAGTTGTTTTCAGTGAGATTTCTCTATTATTTACTCCTGGATTTGTTGTTTTTACATAGAAATAATATTAATGTTCATGAGTTTATTTTACAACTTGTACCTTTAGTGAATCTAATTAAGTATTTTAGTTGGATGACTCTCTGGTGTATTCTTTTAAAAATTATCATGTCATCAGCTAATAGGAATAATCACCTATCTTCCCCTATCCATATTTCTTTATTTCTCTCAACTTACTGCTAATGCTAATGATTCTAGAATTATGTCAAGTATCTAAGGAAATAGGAGACATCTTGCTTTACTCCCGTATTTATTAAGAAAGTTTCCAGTATTTCCCCATTGTATGTAATTCTAGCTTTTGGCTTTAAATATGTAGTTTTATCATATTTTTAAAAGTCCTTCTATGCCTATAGATTTTTTTTAGCATAAAGGAGTTGTGTATTTTGCTAAAGGCTTTTTTCTTTAAATATTAATGTGATCATGTGTTTTTAAAGTTCCTTGTTTTAACTATGATTCCTGGTCTAAATATTCTAAATTTAACTAAATCATAGTGAATAATTTTTAGATATTTTATGAAGTCTTTTGCCAGGATGTTATTTTAATTTTCAAATCTTTCAAATTCTTACTTGCATTCACTAAAGAATAATTAGTGGTTGGGGCAGCTAGGTGGCACAGGGGATACAGTGCTGGCCCTGGAGTCAGGAGGACCTGAGTTTAAATTTGGCCTCAGATACTTGATACTCCATAGCTGTGTGACCCTGGGCAAGTCACTTAACTCCATTGCCTAGTCTAAACAAACAAACAAACAAATATATAAATGGATGGATGGATGGATGAATAGATAGATAGATAGATAGATAGATAGATAGATAGATAGATAGACAGATAGACAAATAAATAAATAAATAAATGCTTAGTGGTAACTTGGAATCTTGGATTCCTGAAGCTGGTCTCTTATCTTGTAAGTCTTCTTGTTCTAGAGAAGTTTTGCTTAGAATACAAAAATCCTCACAATGTATGATTCTGAGAGAAATAGAAGAAGGGGATGATTTTAAGATGGTATTTTGATATAGGATCCCCTCTTTTTCTTACTATATGGTTGGAAATACATAGAGGGACCCAGCAGTTCCATTTTCTCAAATTGTATGTGAGAGTAATGTGTAAATACAACATCCTTCTTACATGGACCAGAGTGAAGTAGTACAAAACCATTAATCATTCCTGTGTACTGTCTGTGCCCTCAAATGATTAGATTTAGAGCTATAAGGAATGCTATTTGTCTAAATGAGGAAATAGTCCTAGAAAGGCTGTGACTTTCCCAGTATCACCAAGTAGAAAATGACAGCTGAGAGTTAGATCTAGGTATACACACATACATATACATTTATATATGTGTGTATATACATACATGTGTATATTATGCATATATGTATTAGTCATCATTATTGTGTATCCAAACTTTGCAATTAGATAGATATGTGTATATCAATATTTATAATACTCTTTTAAGGTTTGCAAAGTGCTTTACATGTCTTATGATTTGATCCTCATAACCAAGTTAGGTTGTTGTAGATGTGTATAAGTGTATCTATATCTAAATATTAGCTAGTATTATGTTATTCCAAATTTGCAATTTACTAGACGTGAGCTCTGTAACCTTGTCACTTCTCTTCTCTGAAGCTTTTCATCTGCCAAATAAGGGGTTTAGACTTGTTTCTCTCCAAAGTCCTTTCTAATTCAAAAAGCCACAGAGTGGACTAGAGCAGGGGTGCCAAACTAATAGCCTATATGGTATGCAAAACTTTGGAGTCAGGCCTGAACCAGATTAAAATATAATTTTAAAATGTTTAATAAATTAAATAAAAATATAATACAACAAAGATAAAGCTAATTTGTGGTTTTCTAAATCCATATGTTCCCATCAAATATACATTTCTATTTCAGTTTGACACCACTGAGCTAGAATATATGATCTGCTCTAAGAGATTTTCTGGATTCAAATTGGAATAGATTATCACCCTCCCTTTCTATATTCCTATAACCTAGATCCTATATTCCTATATCTAATAGTTACTTAAAGATAACCATTGTCTTTAGAGATCCTGACACTGCCATACATATTATTGATGCCTAAACCATGGCAATATTGCCACCTTAAAAAAAGTGAGTAAATGCAGCCATCCTGGACACCTAGAACAGATTCATAACGACTTCTAGGTATTCTGACTCCCAACTGTTCTAAAACAAAACTATCATTGCAAACTAGAGATCTCAGAGAGGCTGCCTTTTCAGGGACGTCTATTAAATGTGGTCAAAGAAGAGCATTTCTGTCTGGTATAGAAATGTACTTACATTCTGACAAAGAATTTAATTTAACTTAATTTCATCATATATCTTGTCAGTCGAATATAAGGTTGAGGAGAGGTCCTCCACTCCCTACTCCGCTCATTGTTGCTTTCATTACATGTAATATTTTGTGAAAATATAGTAGAATGTTCCTGACATGACAAATGCTCCTCAGTGTGGTCTCTAGTCTAATTGCCCTCTATATATTCAGTGGCTGATAGCACTCCCACCTCCAAAGTTATCCCTGAAAATATAGTCTTCTAATGCTTAGTTTGGGCTCTGCCAGTATGTAAACTAGATGTAAAGTCTAGTGACATCAGAAGCTATTAATTTTTGCCTGTATCAATATTACACTTAATTAGTATATTCTAGACTGCTTTGTGGTTGCATTATTTTTGTCATCAGGTTGAACACCAAGCTGTTTTGGTTCTTTTTGTAAGTTGTTATGGAAAATGAACACCAAACATAATTACAGAAGGGATTTGATATGGTTGAAATATTGTTCTAATTTATTACATGAGAGCCAGCCATATCAAAAACAGCAGCCTTATTTGTGTGTATATGTGTCAAGTTGGTAATTTAAATGAATACATCAATGCTTCTATGATTTTTGATCTCATCAATGTGGATACTTACCCTACCGTGGCAAGTTGCAATTCATTCATGACTTCTAATGCTGTATAGTTCCTATCCACCTTCTCATGTATATCCTCCACTGATTAATGTGCTGGAGGCCTCCCATTGGGAACTTTAACACTTCATGGGTATCCAATTTGTCACTTATCTGTATGTCGGCAATACCCTAACCCTTGCTAAATCCCCCACAGAAGATTTGCATCCTGGAGCAATTCCTCTAGATCAAGAGTTCTGAAGAATGGACCTTTAAAAATATTTTGATAATTGTATTTCAATCTAATTGCTTTCCTTTGTAACACTACATATTTTATTTTATACATTTAAAAGCTTTATTTTCAGAAGGATTCCACAGGTTTTAACAAAGTGTTATCACACACATACCCAAAGATTAAGAAACCCTGCTCTTGGTCTACTAGAGGTTCAACAGCAGTTTATCTGGAATACTATCTGAGAATTTTAATGGACTACAAGCTCAATATGGTTAACAGGGTGATCTAGCAGCTAAGAAAGCTGCTATAATCTTAGGCTGAATTTCAACAGGCATAGTATCCAGGACCTAGGATGTAGTAATAATCCTACTGTATGCTGTGTTTTTGACATGCCGTGTTTTAAGTTCAAAGGGAAAAAATAAGAACAGTAGGCAGAAGCAGCAAAGAGATATAAATCTAGTCTTCATGTAAGGAAAAACTTCCTAACAAATAGAGGCATCCAAATATGGAATCCATTGCTTTCGCTGATAGAGGTTTTCCCTCCCTGAAAGTCTTCAAGCTGAAGCTTAATGACCACTTGTAGGTCATGTTTTAGAAGAGATTCTTATTCAGGTATGATTTAGTCAGATGGCCTCAAAGATCCCACACAACTCTGGGATACTGTTAGGTGATTACTACACCTCCCTTTCTAGTCATGCATTTCCTCAATAATGACTTTTACATTACTTCTTTTACACAAGTAACCATTGGTAATATCCAAGGGCTCATTTATAGCCACCATGTGTATCCAACAGGGATTTTTGTCCAAATTAGTGTAGCCACAATTGCTTCACAAATTCAAGACCACTGATAGAGCTCTAGGTGTATTGCTCTGGAAAAAAAAATCTTCTTATTATAAGATAACTGAGAGAGCAGAACAAAATATCAGACCCTGATATTAAAACCCAAGTTTTCAGAATTTAGCTCTATGATTTGTAACATGGATAACTTTAGATTGATAAGCAAGCAATGGTTCTGGACAAAAGCTTACTCTCTTCAACACTGAAATGTTTTTGACTGAGTATATTGGCTCATTTTTCTATGAGAATGCATATAAAGCTTTATAAGGGGAAATTGATTGGAAATTGAATGCAATTTATAGAAGTTATTTTTATTGTTAAATTTTCTAGAACACACAAGTCCCATAAATTCAACTTCTAAGCCATTGCTCACATGACTCCCTCTGTATGGAATGTCCTTTCCATACTATATCTTTCCTTGTTAAAGTTTAGCTTATTTTTTTTGGCTAGGCAATGGGGTTAAGTGACTTGCCCAGGGTCACACAACTAGTAAATACTATGTGTCTGAAGCCATATTTTTACTTGGGTCCTCTTGACTCTAGGGCCGGTGCTCTATACACTGTGCCACCTAGCTGCCCCTTAGCCTATTTTTCAAGGTGTGTAGTTCAAATGTTAATGATAGCAAGATCTTCCTCTCCAAAAAAAATTTCTCTTTCATCCACAAATGTAGTATTTTATTCATATCTCCTTTAGCACTTATCATAGAATCAGATTTAGAAAAAAAAGAAACGTTAGTGACTAACAAGTCCAACGCCACCACCCCCGGCCAATTTTACAAATGATGAAACTGAGGCCCAGAGAGTTAAGGTGACTTGCTTCAGTCTCACATCACCAATTGTCTACTGGACATTTCAATCGAGATGTCTTGAAGATGTCTTAAATTTAACACGTCCAAAACAAAGTCATTATCTTTCCCCCTAAATATTTACTCTTTCAAACTTCATGATTTCTAAGTCTCCCATGAATGTAACCTTGGAATTATTCTTAACTTCTCACACTCCCTTACCTGACATATCTAATCAGCTGTCAAATTTTGCTGTTTTTACTGTTACCAAATATCTCATTTGGTACTCACACAGTTTCTACCTTAGTTCAGGCTCTCATCACTTCTTGCCTAAATTATCATATCAGCTTCAAATCTCTCCCAACTCCATTCCATCTTACGCACTGCTGCTAAAGTAATTTTCCTTAAACACAGATCTAAACATGTGACTCCTTGACTCAATTAACTCTAGTGGCTTTTTACTTCCTCTAGGATAAAATATAAACTCCTCTGTTTAGCTTTTAAAGCCTTGAATAACCTGTCTCCAACTTATCCTTCCAGACTCACTGAATACTTTCTATCTAGCCCAAACCCCCTCTCTGTGATCCAGCCAAACTAGCCTTCATTCACATACAACATGCCATCTACATGCGTTTGCACTGGTTGTTCTCTATGTCTGGAATGTACTCCCTCTTTACTTCTACTAATAGAGTCCCATTCTTCCTTTAAGATGTAGTTTAAGCATTTTGCTAAAAAGCAATTCCTTATTTTCCTAATCTTTAGTTCCCTCCCTCCCAGATCACCCTATATTTATTTACTGTGTATATATTTGTATTTATTAACGTGTGTGTGTGTGTGTGTGTGTGTGTGTGCGCACGAGCATGCGAGCGTGTACTTCTTGTCTCTCTCACTGGAATGTAAGTTCCTTGTAAGCAGGGATTGGTTCATTTTTTGTACTTCATTGATTGGTGGACTGACTGATTTTTCAGGGTCACCAATCTAGTAAGTATTTGAAGCATGATTTGACCCTTGGCCTTCCTGACTACACCATGCTGTCTAAATGGCAGGCACTGGGTCTTAATCATTTTTGTATTCTCTATACTGCTTTGTACATAGTAAACACCTATAAATACTCAGAATCTCAGACTTGCAAGGGATGTCAGAGGTCACTTAGTCCAACTCATACCTGAACAAGTAATAATTCTGTTAGACAATTCATCTGAATTAAAGGCATAGACTTGTATTCAAAGATAATATAGCCTCTTTTGATAGGAGAACTATACTGCCAGGAAATCACCTTAGAATATGATGTGACATAGAAATGAGTCAGGTACTTTGTTCAGTACTAATATGTGTCCCCTATTTATTACATAAATATTTCTTAATAAAATGATTAGCATTTCCTAAAAATTAAGAGGCATTATAATTCATTTATTCAGTAGCTACTTCATCAGAACCTAACATGAGGATGAACTAGGCTTGACATTATGAAGGATAGAAAGAGAAGCAATAAATGAATCCTACCATCTGGCAGTTTACAGTCTAATACAGTAATGAGTAGTGTCCACAACTAGCTATAAAACAAGGAAATTCATAAATAACTGCTGTAATAGTTTGAATTCTTCCAAACCATGGAACTTTTTTTCCTAAATTGAGAGACTCCAACTATGCTGAATTAATTTCATTTTGAATGCAGAATTCCTTTTCATTTTGTTCACATGAAAGTGCATGTCTAATATTCCTTCTGAAAAAAAAAACTGAAATGGATAGTAGAGGCAGCCTGTAGATATTATATAATGGGCATTTGAGACTTGGAATAGACTTGGCCAGGGATCAGGCTCCATGAGTCCCAATTAGGAGGTAGTAATATAAATTACTAAAAAGGGAGTCCTTGAAAGTGCCGTACCCATTTCAGCATCCCTAGATGGCTTTGTAGAACAGTTTGACCCTGAGTTAGTGAACATAAGACCTTTGAGATTATCATATGGGAGATGGAACAACTTAATGAGATTATGGTAACTGACAATTGCTCTTTTAACATTTCCATTGACGATTTTAGTGCTTTTTCCATGCAATTTTAAGGTAAAAGAAGCTAGCACAGAAAGAAAAAAGTGAACTAATCAAACATGAGGGTGCTGTTTCAATAACCAATTGGAATCACATACAGAGTAGGTAATGTTTGCATTCATAAGTTATAAGCAGTTGGGCATAGAGAAAGATTCATGTCACAGATTTAAATTCTTGAAACTGTAAAGGGAAGTGGAAGGAAACTTAAGAACTAAGAGCTTGAACAATGAAGGCTGTGTTCTGTTTCCATTTAGGCATCAGGCTAAGAACAGTGCTTTGGAAGTTGTTGAAATTCTAGAATAGGAGAAGCCCAGTATCTTTGAATCTAAGGAGAAATGTTATATTTCAAGATAAATGGATGAGAAAAAATTAATTCTGTAAGAAAATAAGTTTTGCTTCTGTTAATCCATTTAGAACTATTAAAATTCAGGTTTGAGGTATGGCATTCCTTGCATGGATATTTGCTCTTAATTAAAGGATGCTTTGTATCCTTTAATCCTTTATATCCTATGGTTTTTTCTACTATATGTGAAAACCTGAATCAAGCAGAATTAGTGGCAGTGTAAACTGTCCATTTTAATGGCTTAATTTTCATATTGTTAAACTCATTAAAATATTGAAATGTTAAAATATTAAAAATCTGTTCAAATGTGATACTAATATTCCTTTTTCACAATGGTACCATTAGCTAGGGCTTAGTTTGTTTTGAAGGGGAGCTTAATGACTGTATAGATTAAAACTGTCTTGCTTTGAAGTTTCTGGGTTGGATTTATCCCTTGAGATATGCCAGTACTCATTTATCCATCACAGAAATTAGATGTCCAGGTAGACCATATGAGGTTTCACATTTTTTTAAAGAGAGAAATTTCTTTCTTAAAAGAAATTATAAACTCTAAGCACAAAAGTTAAATCCATTTAGAAGGTTTCATTAGTTTTACTTGTTCTTCCAAAGAATATAAGATGTATATAATGCTCTGATTAATTTTCTTCCATTTTTCTGACCTTATACTTCATGAAGGTTTCTTAAAGAATGTTTTTAGTTCAGTCAACATAACTGAGTTTTCAGGGAAATAATAATGATAATAATAAAAATAATAAAAGATCCTCATATAGAAAAGAAATTCAATTCAGTTCAGTGAGAATTTTTTTGTACTCCTACTATGTATGTGCTCTGTTATTTGCTAGGCATTTCTTTTTTCTTAGGGAGAGGGGAATAATAAACAAATTCTAAGACCCAGTCCCTACATACTAAGAACTCAGCCATCTCAAGACACAGAGACATGAAATAGGCAAATGTCAAAAATACATTACAAACAATAAATGCTAGGGGGGTTCACAGGATCCTAGGATGTCAGTACTAGGAAGCATAAAAGAGACTGTCAAGTGCAACGCCCTAGAAGATAAAAATATTGACAGGCCAAGAAAGACTGTGATCACCTCTTAACTTCATGCATTTTCACTGGCTGGCTCCTATGCTTAGAATCCTCTCTCTCCTCATTTCTACCTTTTGGCTTTCCTGCTTCTCTTCAAGGCTCAGTTAAAATCCCATCTTCTGCAAGAAGCCTTTCCTGATCCCTTTAATGCTAATAATTTTTCTTTGAGATTTTCTCCAATTTATCCTCCATATTTCTTTTTTTTGTTTGCACATAGTTCTTTGTGCTTGTTTCCTTCAATAGATTTTGAGATCCTTAAGGGCAAAGGTTGTTTTTGCCTCTCCTTGTATCTTAGCATTTTAGCACAGATCTTGGCACATAATAGGTTCTTGAGAAATGGGTGGTTGAGGTGATTGTCCATATAATTTTATGGCGTATACACCAATAAAAATGGTATAAAGCATGAATTAAGGTCTACACTAGCACTTCTTTAACTGTGGGGTTAACACTTCATACGGGACCACGAAAAATGTGGCAACAGTAAAAGGTTTCTGAATGCATGACAACCAAAAATTAATTAAAAATCAAATGGGTGATGAATCCAAGATGTTTCTGGCAGCATTTCCCCAAGATGCAGTGCACAACTTCACTGCAGCCTTGGTTCTAAACACAAAGCATGCACACGTTGCCCTCAGGCTATGCAATGCCAAAGAACACCCCTGAAACACAACAAAGGGGTCACAAGTGGAAGAAGTTTAAGAAGCCCTGGTCTAGACAACTTGCTCAGAACATATTTGAAAAGAAATGTGACACAAAATTGAAAGCAATAAAGAATGGCTACATAGAGAAGGTGATACTTGAACTGAGACTTGAAAGAAGGTGTCATTTCTGAAAGAAAAATGTAGGAAAAGAGTATATTCCAAGCATTACGGAAAACCTGTCCAAATACACAAAGGCAGAGAATAACTTATGGAGTTTAGAGAAAAGTTGGTAGTCTAGTTTAGTAATTATATGAATTAAGACTGAAAACATAGACTAGAACCAAACTGTGGAAGACCTTGTGTGTCAGGCTAAGGAATTCAGATTTTAGCCTAGAAGCCATTTTGGAGCTCAAGAGTGACCTGTGCTTTACAAAGATTTTTTTTTTCCCAGTGGTATGAAGGATAGATTGAAGATAGGAGAGATTGCAGGTACAGAGGGCAATTAAGAAGCTATAACAACGGTTTATAAGAGCTGAAGCTATGGTTGTATCTATATGAGTGGAAAGATGGGGACGCCTGTGAGAAATGTTGTGCAGAGAGAAGAGAAAGGACTTATTTAACAGATTGGGTAAGAACAGTGGTCAGAATAAAGATTCAATGATGACTTTGAGGAAACTATATTTTAGCAGTAAAGAATTTGGGCCTTCCATGGGTGGAAAGAAGATAGAGGCAAAAAGTGCAGACTACTGAGGACAGTAACTAGCATTAAGAAATTAGGAATACAGCATTCTTTTCCCATAATGCATTCCATATAAGGTAGGTAAATGAAAATAAAAAACGTATACCTGGGCATATTACATTTGAAAAAGGTAACAGAAGGTATTCCATAATTTTAAAACACTTTCTAAGTTCAGTGATGGATATATTCATATGAAGGTCACATTAATAGTTAGAAGAGCTAAGACACGAATTCATGTCTCAACAGTTTTAGCCTAAAGTAGATATAGAGATTGTTGTGGGCTGCAATAGTTAGGGAAAGCTTTGTGGAAGAGAATTCAAGAATTATCACATTTTAGAATGAATGAGTAACTTATAAATTATCCAATCTAACTGGTCCCCTATTTTACTAATTGGTACAGCTAGGTAGTACAGTGAATAAAGTGCTAGGCCTGAAGTCAGAAAGAATCATCTTGCTGAATTCAAATCTGCCCTCAGATACCTACTAGCTGTGTGACCATGGGCAAGTCACTTAACCCTATTTGCCTCAGTTTCCTCATCTGTAAAATGAGCTGGAGAAGGAAATGGCAAACCACTCCAATATCTTTGCCAAGAAAACCCCAAATGGAGTCATAAAGAATTGGACATGACTGAAAAAACTGAACAACAGTAACAAAAATTTCCCAATTAGGGAATTGAGGCATATAAGAAGCATCACACTCAAGTGAGTATTGCCTCTGCATTTTCACGGGGAGTTAGGTTTGCTATCAGAGTTCACCTGCAATGGTTTGAGAGCAGAAAGAAAAATATCACCCTTACCATCACAAAAGTAGTGGACCAGTGGTAGAGTCACTGGCAGAGGTCACCTTTATACAGGTAAAGGGGAAACCCTTTCAGGCTATGTGGGCCCATGTGGTAGGCACAGGCAAAATGAAATTTCTGCCTCCTTGAAAAAAAGACTCATGGCATAATAACTGCTTTGCATGTGGTGGTACTTTTTAAGTTATCCAACTTTTGTAGAATGCTAATGCAGCATAGCAAATGCCACATAAACATTCTGGTATCATATTTAGGTAATTCTCTCAGCAAACATTTTACTCTGTGCTAGGTACTGAGGGAGAGATAAAAGGTAAGCCTTAAGTCTCTACCCTCAAGTAACTAACAGTTTAGTAGAAGTCAAAGAAATAAGCATGATAATGACTGGAATACAAATTAGAAAATAACTCCATAAGAAAAGTACAAAGTGAGATAAGTTCAAACAAGGAAGAAACCAATGTTAGGTGGGAGAATGAATGAAAAGATAACATTTGATCTTGGCCTTCTGTCTCACAATACAGTTGAATCTCACTTTGAATTAACCCTGCTCCTCATGAGATCATCAGGGGGTCCCAGAGACCTTATGAGAGTGTCTAAGATCCTGTGATTGCATAGTATGTGTTGTAGTAGAGGTGACTGGGTCAGAAAGTGGAAAGATGGGCCTGTGATTAAGTGAAGTGTCTATATGACTATAGAGAAATTGAGCAGGGAGGGTTTGTAAATTGTCTATCAGGACAATTAGCTAAAGAACAAACACAAGATTGTTATATGAATGATGCACATGCTGCTTTTGACTGCAAAGATTCACTGTGTAAGAAAACTGTTTCAAATCAAGCTATTTTTCCATAGTCAGATAAACTAAAAACCAATGAGTGAAATGCTCCAGAGTCTATTTATTCTGAATTTCTCCAATCCAAAGTATTTGTTTGACTTGAATATTTGGTTTAATATTTGAAGAACTCTGAGGTTTAAGAACAGCTTGCTTTGCTCCTACAAAAAAGTTGGAGCTTTTCATTGCCCTTCTGAAGGTAAGTGCCATAGGGCCTCTCTTGTGGGAATGCCATGAGGGCATTGTTTTTTCACTCTTGGTTTTTGGTTTTAAGGTAAAACTCAAAGCAAATGGAAGATGTTTCTCATGAGTGCTGGGGTAAGGGAAACCACACATTCCTTTGCCTGGTAAGTGTATTTTTTTTTTGCCTGTGAAATATTTATAATCACCTTCCATAATGATTAAAGAACAGATGAAAGTCTTAGGATAGTATTTGTAAAATGAGAAAAGCCACCAGTTAATGTAATTCTGCAAAGATACCCTAAGCCAAGCTCCAAGTGCTGAGGTTTTAAAGTTGGACCCTGAGTGATTATTGAACCTCACACTGCTCTGATCCTGTTATTTAAAAAGTAATATGAAAAATTCCTTGAAAATAGCTAGAATAATACCAGAAAAATTCAATATTTGTGTAAAATTTCATAGTATCAGCTGTTTAAACAACAGCCTGATTAAATATCAATACCTGTTTTGCAAGCATTGTGAATTTTACCCTATTATTATCTCCATAACACAATTTTCAAGTAGGAGACAGATTTTACTAAAAATCAGCTAATATACTATATGCTAGGCCCCCAAATGACAGAATCCTGCCAATACAGACTCATGGCAGTTAGCAGGTCCCCATGTTCTGGCTGTTTTTTTGTACCCAAAGATCACAAGATCTCTACATGGCTTCATTTGTTGTTGTTCAGTCATTTTCGGTCATGTCTGACTCTTAGTGACCTTGTTTGGGGTTTTCTTGGCAAAGATACTGGAGTGATTTGCCATTTCCTTCTCCAGCTCATTTTACAGATGAGGAAACTGAGGCAAACAAGCTTTGTTTAGGTGGTTTGTTTTTTGCTTTTTTTTTCAATTCAACAAGAGGCTGTCTAGTGATGTGAGGAAAACCTTTGCAAGCTATAAAGAGCAGCAGCAGCATCACGGTCCTTCCTTCTTATGTCCTACTCATCTCAATGAATGTATTTTCTGCCTTTACCACATACACTGATAAAAATCAAAACCAAAAGAATTTCCAGTATCATACCAATTCTTCCCTTTCGTTGTTTAAAACCTCCCTTCCCACAATGCAACCTTTTCTCTTTCTATTAATGATTCATCAAAATGCTAATGAAAATGCCATGAAGTTTGTTTTTCTTGCCATATAAATTAAAACAAATTATTAGAGAATTAATGGCTTCTCTATGTTGTGTTTGACACATCATTAGAATTAACCCATTTTGTTTTTAGGTCCCAAAAGAATTCACATTATTATTCACTTTCATTTTTAAAAATCTGTGATCAGATCAGAGTGCAAATATGAAAAATTTAACTGAAATGTGTTTCCTGTATCCATCACATTGCTTGGCATATAGTAGGCCCTTAATAAATGTTTGATGATTGATTCAAGACTATAATCATCTCAAAATCAGGAACTGTGTCTGATATTTCTTCCATATGCCACCAAAAACCTGGGAGTATATTGGGTATACTGTAGGTACTAGGTGAAGACTTATTAATTGATATAGTCAATAGCATTTGTGAAGGACCAGAACCTTTTAAAGGAAAATTCCAATTGAGAAATAAAAAGGAAATCTTGAAATAGCACTGAAATGTTGTTAGTTTCTTTCTTTATTTATGTCTCTGACATATTTGCTTGGCTACCTAGAGTTACTAGTACATAAATATTTATTAGTAGCATAAACTATGAACTCTTAACCAAACTGGATTTTATATAAATATGAAACTAACCATAGCAACAAGAAAATGCTGAAGATGAATTTTCCTCATTGTTGATACTAAATGTAAAATCAATAGCATTTATGCTTACAGATTAAAAAAAATGTTCCAATTCATGACTATATAAAAGTTCAAGTTTATCCTGGTTTTCCAGAAGTCTCCAAACTTTCAGGAAAGTTACCTCCACTTCCATGAGTGGATTTAAAATTTAAAAATATAAATTCTAAATCTTTTTTTTTGACAAACTGATTTAATCTTTATCCATGAAATAGAATCCTTTCTAAGTTATCTGATAACATAAGTCCCAAATATTGTGCACTAAAATCATCACAATAATCATTAATCTCATATGCCATTATAAAAAATGCTAAGGAGTGTTAAGACAAGTAGTTAAATTTTAATGTAAGATATACTCACTTTATGAACTACCAGACCACTTGATTGATTTAATAATCCTGTTATATCTTGAAGATATGATCCTAGACCATGCCAAAGTACTTTTTTGGGGGGAGGGGGGAAGAAGGAGGTTCTACTACCTCTACCAGTTTGCACTAAGGCTGCTTAGTATGGACATTTGGAATATTTCTAATGGGATCCTTCTAATTGAACTGCCTCCAAAGACTTATTCTTAATGGGTTGCCAGATTATTTCCAATGGATTTTTTCCAATGGATTGTCAGACATTCCCCCAATGGACTACTCCTAAAAATTTTCTGGGCCTTGTCCAACACAGCACTCAGCATGACCCATCTAAATAGACTGTTCAACTTGGCCCAGTGAATTATTCCATTCTGACTGCCAGACCACTTCCAGGTACTGTCATTCGGTTTCCAAAGTGCTGCTGGACTCCTCCCAGCACATTGGCAACACTGATGGCTAGACTCATCCAAACACAGTGCCAGCTTGTAATCACATGGTCTATCCCAAATGTCCGTGTCCCTATACTCTTTTCAAAAAGGTGAAGTGTTAATGTAAGAAAAGATAAAATTCATTCACACTCTGAGTGACCTAGTGATTAGTGTGGGGAAAATAAATAGCGTAGTTATTACTATTCTCTTTCAAATCCATTACAAATTAATAACTGTTAAAAATACTTCTATTGAATCTTTCCTTAGTTACCCATTTCCCCAAATCCTAGTGCATCCATATTTTATTTTTGTAACTATATTTTATCATTTGGAAATTCTTGCGTAAATGAAGGTAGGTCCTTGATCGAAATGAAAATGATTACCTTCAACCACCAAATAATTCTATAGGTACATTAAAAATCATCAATACGGATCCCACCGAATTTTCTTTAGCTCCTTTAAAAAAAATGTCTTCCAAAAAGGCCTATCACAGTTGCTCCAGGCTAGAAAATCACTAGGTGACTTTTTCTATGAAGGGAAGAAACAACTTTCCACTGCATACCATGGTAGGGAGCTTGAGGTCAAAACATTTCACATTCCTAAATTGACTGAATAGTGCCCAGGAAAACTCAGCAAAAGAGAAGTCTTTTAGGGATTAGGCAAACATCTCACCCCACATTTATATACTCTCTGAGATACAGTAATATAAGAATTACTTGGTAACTCCATTCATTCCAGCTATGAATTGTGACTTTCAGTGACTGATGCGTTTTAATAATGTTCATAGATTTAGAACGGATCAGCCTCAGTGTTTAACCACTGTCTGTAATTTGGTGAAGAATTACCAGCAACACCCCTATAGAGTATATTTCATGTCATCCCATGATACTTTTCTTCTGACACTATCCAAGATGAATACTACTACTGAAAAATTATGCCTATTTTATAAATGGGAAAATTGACACATATAGAAGTAAGCCAATAAGCATTTATTAAGAACATAACTATGTTCCAAACACTGTACTAAATTCTAGTATACAAATTGAAGCAAAAAGAAAGAAATTTGCTGCCTTCAAAGAGTTTATATTCTAATAGAAGAAGAGAACACCGAAAAGGGACCTGAAAAGGAGACAGGGGTACTGCTGCAGGGGCATAGAGACAAAGTATGGAGAGTAAAAGATGACTAATCTGGTCCCTTCCCCAAAATGGAAGTTCCAGGAAGAACTATCAGTAGGACAAGACCAGAGGGAGAATAATAATAGCAACAATAATAGCTAGTTTTGCATAGTACCTACTATGTGCCAAAACTTTTCTAAGCACTTCACAAATATTATCTCATTCAATCTTCACAAGTCCTGTGAGGTAAGTGCTATTATCATCCCCATTTTTCAGATGAGGAAACTGAGGCAGAGATTAATTGATTTTCCTAAAGTCATATAGCTAATTAATATCTGAGGCTGGATTTGAAACAGGTCTTCCTGACTCCAGGCCCAGTGCTCTATCCACTGTACCACCTAGCTGCCAAAAAAAATGATAGGTGGTGAAATTCAGAGATTGACTGAATAACCTACCAGAAAAGGAAAAGGTAAGGAATTGGGATATTTCTTCCTTCTTCTTCTTCTTCTTCTTCTTCTTCTTCTTCTTCTTCTTCTTCTTCTTCTTCTTCTTCTTCTTCTTCTTCTTCTTCTTCTTCTTCTTCTTCTTCTTTTTCCTCCAGGTTGCTCCAGGTTTCTCCATCTTGTACTAGAAGCTTCTTCATCCCAGAAGATCAATTCAGCCCTGAAATTTATACCTTGAAAGTATTCTCTGTCTCTGAAAAACCTCCAACTAATTGCATAGCTCCTCCTAGAACCTTCATTTAACAAGGGCACCTCAGCCAGTCATCTCTTCATTTCTTACCAGACTTTAATCCAAATTTCTCCATCATGCCACTGTTTCAGGTACCTTCTTCTCCTACCCCCTGGCTGTTTATGTGTTATTGCCTCCCCCTCCATTAGAATGTAAGCTACTTGAGGGAAGGGATCAGCTTTTGTTTTTGCTTTTATTTTTACCCCCACCTCTTAACACCTCTTAGCATTTAGCACTGGCACACAATAAATGCTTAATAAAATTTTGCTTTGTTTTGTTTTTACTATCTTTTCCTCTGCCCTTTTCTATAAAAAATAATGCATGCTTTCCCCCCATCTCAACTCTTCATTCTCTTCATTTACAATCTATCCCCAAAGTAATGGCCAGAATTTCTCTCTTTGTTTTTCCTTTATACCAGTACATCAAGGACCTAGGATCCCCCTCGTATAGAAACTCCTCCAATCAATCGATAACTTATAATTTTAGAGAATCACCTGAGGCACAGAGGTTCTAAAATGGAGTGCTCGTGATCATGCAGCTAATATAAGAACTTGAATTTAGATCCAAGACTTCCTGATTATAAGTTAATAACACTCTATCTATTATGTCAGGATACTTCTTCCTTAAATTTTACCAGTGCTAGGAGTTCAGGGGTTAAACCCACCTATTAGCAGACAGGATGCGACCTGAAGAACCCTGAAAGTTACTCTGTACTAAAAGTTCTCCATTACCGTGCTACATGACCCCAATTCCACTGTAAATTATTGCATTGTGTTCAGATGTTATTTGCAGAAAGCCCTATCCAAATGTACAGAGTTATGTAGCTATAAAGAGTTTAGCAAAGATGAATCCTCTTTTCTCAGATTAACTGGGAATGGGAGCAAGACAGTGATTTTGGACAAATTTCTGGACTAAGAGGACCTTTGTTCAAATCCTGCCTTGGATTCTGCCCTTGGGCAAGGGATTTAACTTCCATGAGCTTCAGTCTCCTGATCTGTAAAATGAGGGGGTTGAACTAGATGGTTTCTGATTCTACATAGAATTATAGATGCAAATAGAGAGACATATTCTGAGAGAACAAACACTGAATTTAGAGTCAGAGGACCAACATTTAAACCCTGGCTTTTATATTACTTGTGTAATGGGTTTAGTGACTTCACTTTTCGGGGCCTTGGTTTCCTCAGTTGTACAATTGGGGAGGGGGAAGTTTTAGCTAATTCCGAATATCTCTTCCAGGTTTAGGGTCTAGGTTTCTCCCTACCCTACTCATTATAAGGCACAATATTGAACTATTGCATTACATTTGGATAGAGAAAAGGAGAAAGGGAGGAGCACCAGAAGGAAATGAACACAGAAGAGAAGATGGGGAATCAACCATAATCAACTTTACATAACTATATTGTTTTACCAGGGCCAGTGCTGGCCACCAAATAATGTCAAATACAGAGAATGTTGTGTAGGTTCTCCAGCGATTGTCTTCAACTTTCCTAGAAACCTAGCAGGTAGAAGAGCCAGATGTGGATTCTTCTATGAATCCAGAGCAAGTACGTGACACAGTGGATGGAGCTCCAGGCCTGGAGTTAGGAAGACCTGAGTTTAATCCAGCCTCAGATCTTTACTAGCTTTGTGATCCTGGGCAAGTCACTTAACCCTGTTTGCCTCAGTTTCCTCATCTGTAAAATGAGCTGGAAAAGGAAATGACAAACCACTCCACTATCTTTGCCAAGAAAACCCTAAATGAGGTCATGAAGAGTTGACACGATTTAAACAACTGAACAACATCAACATGAATCCAGGCCCATAATTGTCATTGAGGGGTATTAGAACTAGGGAACATATTAAATAGTTCCCTGACAGAAAGACTTATCACCCCAGGCAAAATGGTTTAGAGAATTTGGCTGGAAAAGACCTCTACCACTGATTAGTCATGTAACCTTAGTTAAATCACTTCACCCTGATTTCCTAATCCTTAAAATATGTGAATGGAACTAGATTATTTTGGAAACATCTTTCAGTTCTGACATTCTAACATTCTGTTGCTCTAAGCCACATGATTTTTATTGTTCTTGCCTTCCAGAAAAACCATAAGTGAACCAAAATAGTTAGATGGAAGGTTTTTAATAATCACCAGGGAAATACTTTATGGTCTTCCATATTGATTAAAAATTCTGCCTTCCATCCAACCCAAATCCTTCTTGCTGCACTTTAAGCCCATTTTTCTAATGATCTATAAGATTAAGGCAGACAGATATTCAAAGCTGTAACCAGGAGAGGGGAGACAAGCTTTGTCCCTAAGTCCTGGCATTGGAGCCTCTTCTTCCCCAAAGCAGTTCAGAGAATGTTATCATGGTTCATAAGCCTTAGACCCTATAGGTGCCTGGAGGGACACATGCCTAAGAAGAGGGCAGAGGAGTGAGACTGAAGGTCTGCAGAATATGAGAAAGAAACAGGCCTTCCCTTCTCCCAGAAAGACTACACTCATGGTTGGACTGTTAATAGATATGCAAAGAACAGTGCACTGGGTCTGCCTGCTCTCTAAATGTGCTGTCACTTTCACCTCTCCTACTCTACAGATGCTCCCCAAGTCCCAAGACTTTCTTCTCTCCTCCACTCCCTATGCCTAACTGCTTTTACCCCAAGAATAAAAAGATTCTTAGTTGAGCTTTTACTAACAGTTAACAATTTTCAAGCCTGACAGAAACATGCTTCCTCTAATTGCTTGACACATGTACAATTCCAGCCTACAATTTCTTCAAGAGGAGAAATATCCATGAATAATATCACCAAATGATCTAACAGCTGGGACATTAAAAACAGATTGAAAAATTCAACAGCACAATCAAAGCACTGGTAGCTACTGTAGGCATCACTAAATGAGTTACAGCCAGAATTCTGACTTTTTTTTTATCATCAAGCATTAGAACAAAAATCAATACAATTTTAACAAATTCAAGATCAGTAAGATTAACAAATTCAAGATTTATTCTTAAAGGGCAAATGTTTCCATTAACAGCTTACTGATCAGAAAAGAATGTACCTAAATCGAGCTGTGGTATGTTGGGAAGATACTATGGGGGAGGAATCCTCCCATGATGGGGCTGTCTTTTAAAGAGTTCTGAGAGCAAAGAACCGTGTTGATGCTTTTTCTGATAGGCTGACCCTTTAATGAAGTGGATTCAAGAAGGACCCTACCATCTTTCTCATGGCATAGCAGAGAAAGAGCAATGGATTTGGCTTTACAAGTTTTGTTTTAGATTTTGGCTCTAGAACTTACTACCTAAGGGAGCATGGTCAGTCATCTGGAGGAATAAATGAGACAATCTATTTAAAGTGTTTCACACACAGCTCATAGCATAGAATAGGGTCTGTATAAACTCATATTCATTTCCTTCCCAAGGATACCATTGGGATTTGGATCTCCTTGGCTCTTTGTGTCTTCAATCAGCCACTATCTATTATGTGCCTGGAGTATGCATCATTACCAGGCAAGAAAGCCGGAAGGAAATCAGGAGCATGTATGAAAATAAAATGATAATCTCTAGCCAAGAGGAGTTTTGTAATATATGGCATTAAAATGATTTTAGAGCATTACAAAACAAATGTATACATGAGTACAAGAGATTACAATTTAAATTAACTAAAGCATACAATCAATTATAAGATTTGACTTCAGAGACAATCTAGGTTTCAAAGGTGAAGAAGATGGGGCTGGGAGAGATTTAAGGGCTTGCCAGGGTCACATAGCTAGCAAGTAGTGGGGTATAGATTAGAACTCAAGTCTTTTGACTCTAAATCTGTTATTTTCCTCATGGTAACATACTGCATTAATGGGATACAGCATAAAGGAGTTGGGGATGATTATTGGTCAGGTAAGAAGAGTAGCAGAAAAAGCATTGGCCTGGTAGCAGTCAAGAGGGTCAAGTTCTTCTAATTCATCCCTTGACTTACTTCTTAAACAGGCCTAATCACTGAATGGGTGGTTGTCTCAGTCAAAGTGAGAACTCAGAAAGACCATAGCTTAAAAAGACCAAGCTCTCCCACTGCATCCTGAGCTATCTCCAGTTGTTCTGATCTATGTCTGGCCACTGGACCCAGTTGCTCTGGAGGAGAAAGTGAGGCTGGTGACTTTGCACAGTCCTCCCTCACTAAAATCCAATGCAATTGCAAGTCATGGCATCATCTTCCTGATATCTTGGTCCTTTTTGAGAACAAAGGATAAACCACACATAACAACTAGCTGTATGAACTTGGATAAGTTACTAATCTCATTTAACTGATCGTCAGTTCCTTTATTTACTGAATGAGAAGGTTAAACTAGACTAGTCTCTAAGGTGCTGTCCATCTCTAATGATCTATGATTCTATGAATTATGGGAGGACATGAATTTAAGTAGATGTTGCTCTCAAGGAATATAGTGGCACGGAAAGAAGGGACAGGATTTTTCTAGTATGGGAAATGATGTGCCCAGAGATCCAGAGAGGTGGTCATGCAAATGTCATGGCTCCCTATTGCATGGGGGAGAAAATGCAAATTCCTATATTAGACATTTAAAGCCTTTGGTGATATGGTTCTAATTTATCTCTCCAGCTTTATTGTCCATTACTCCCCCAATTCACTTTTATATTATAGCCAAACCATTGTCCTCACAAAGTAGATATTCCGCTTCCTGCTTTTGCACAGGCTCTACCCAATGCCTAGAATACACTCTTTCCTCCTACCTCTTGGAATCCCTAGTTTCTGCTCAAATTCCACCTCCTCTACTTGATGCTTTTTCCCCCCAAATTGTTGGTTCTTCCTCCCAAATTACTCTGCACATATTTTGCATTAAGTTATCTGCATAGGGTATTTGTCCTCTACCTTAATACATTAAAAAAAAAAACCCTATTTTCATTTTTGCCTTTGTATCCTGGAACTGAGCCTGGCTCTTTGGGATAGGGATAGACAGTGCATCTGTGATTTTATTTGTGTAAGAAACTCCCAAGTTAAAAAAAAAAATCTCTCAGGTCAGAGACAGGTTGGCACCTTCTAAGAAACTTATAGTCTTAGAGAGCTGTTGATACCACTGAGAGGTTATGACCGACCCAGGGTCACACAGCCAGTATTTGTCAAAGGCTGGACTTGGAATGGAAGTCTTCTTACTTCAAGGCTATCCGCTCTTTGTCCAATATGACATGACTGCCTCTATACCAGTGGTTTCAAATCTTTTTTTTCAAAACTTCTTTTGCAGACTGGTGAAGATCTTGTCTCGGCACAATGTTTTTAAATGCATAAAATAAAATATACAGATTTATAAAGGAAACTAATTATGTTAGAATAGTGATCAAACTATTTTTTTTTAAGTTCATGTATCCCACATTAAAGTAATGGGCAGCTAGGTGGTATAGTGGATAGAGTGCCAGGTCTGGAGTCAGGAAGACTCTTCTTGAGTTCAACGTTGACCTCAGTCACTCACTAGCTCTGTGACCCTGGGCAAGTCACTTAACTCAAGTTTGCCTGAATTCCTTATTTGTAAAATGAGCTGGAGAAGGAAATGGCAAACTATTCCAGTATCTTTGCACAGAAAATCCTAAATAGGGTGATGAAGAGCTGGACACAACTGAAAATGACTGAACAACAACAACATCCCATATGAAGAATCCTTATTTTACTTATAACCTGGCACATAGTAGGTGTTTTTGAAGTGCTTGTCAAGTTGAATTGAATTGGCTGAAGAGGCATATCCCACATGACTATCTGACTATATGATTTCTGCAATGAGAGCAGCAGAATTTTCAAATCAGCCCCATTAAAATTAACTAACCTGATAGAGGGAAAAACCTGATCACGACCTCCATATTCCCAACTTATCATAAGGATTAAATCCAAAAAGAAAATCTGTGTGTTGAACAAGTACTTTTAAAACTTTGAAAACAAAATCTATTAAATATTGCAAATAGAGAACGGAGGCATTTGTATGCTCTAACATATGCTAAATATCACGTTCAAGTCTACATGTACATGCCATCTTAAGTACAGTCCCACCTCAGGCAAGGTTCTGTACTGCACACTAGTCCTCAGTGCTCATGCCCTATATGCTCTAAATACAAGAAGTGGTTTGCCACCAAAATCCAAATCTAATTGCTTAATCTATGGCTCTTGGAGTTGCTGCTCATCTTCATTGCCTTCCTTTTAGCATTCTGTGGCAATTTAGAGGTGAAGTGACCAGTAATTGGACCCAGGAATTGAGTTCTGTGTGATAGAAATCCAACAAATGTGACAGCATGAATTGAAAGTAAAAAGGAAGTCCAACAAAACCCAACAAATAACAGCAAATGAACTTGAGGGGAGGCCTGGGATTAGCTCAACTGGGTGAAATTCAGGCAGCGAAAGATTACATAAAATGTCGACCTAATGAAAATTCCAGTCTATTATCTCTCTCCTACCTAGTTTCTTACAGTTAGAGTGAAAGGAAGAATCCAACAAGTTTCTTTTAACCTCAGTGCTGATTTTCTAATCCAGACAGAAAAAAGCCAGTCAGGCTAAAACATCCATTGGGGCCTGATGTATCTGGAATGCTGCCTACATGTTCTAAATTTAAATACTTCTCAAAGCTCTGTATCCATTTGGGCACAGAACAACCAATATTTATTTATTCTAAGGGAATCTTATTTCATCCATATGGCTGCTATCTCCACCATTGCAGTCTTGGACCCCAAAGGCACATGTCTGCATTTGAAAAGAAGGTGGCCAGCTCATTCTGAAGAAGAGCTTATAGCTGCAGAAATTGGAGGGGATGGGTGGGGGGAGGGTTAAAGGGAAAACAAGATACCTTGCAGAAGTGAAAGTGGAGAAAGGATTAATGCTTTTGAATATGAGAAGATAATTAGTAAGTCAGTCAACAAACATTTATTATGTACCTAGTAGGTAGGAAGCACTGGGGATACAAAGAAAGGCAAAAGACAGTCCTTAATCTCAAGGACTTCACAATCTAATAGGGGAGACAACATGCAAACATCTCTGTACAGACAATCTATACACAGAAAATATTGGAAATAATCAACAAAGGGAAGGCATTAGAATTAAGGAGATCGAGAAAGGCTTCCTATAGAAGGTAGGATTTTAGCTGGGACTTGAGGGAAGCCAGGAAAGCTCAGAGGCAGGGTTGAGGAGAGAGAATCTCAGGCATGAAGAACAGTGATTGAAAATGCCTAGAGTCAGGAGATGCAGTGCTTTATTCAAGAAGTGGTAAGGAGAGTAGTGTCACTGAATTACAGAGTATTGGGGGAAGGGAACACTTAAGGTATAAGAAGACCAGAAAGGTGAGGGGAGCAGGGGATAAATTGTTAAAGGATGAATGACAGAGGATCTAATATTTGATCTAGACATGTTAGGGAGACACTGGAGTTTATTGGGGGGGGTGAAATGGGTCAGACCAGCACTTTTAGGAATATCAGTTGGACAGATGAGTCTAGGTTAGACTGCAGTGGGGAGAGACTTGAGACAGGGAGAACAACCAATAGGCTCTTGCAATAATCCAGGGCTTGTATTGGGGTGGTGGCAATATCAGAAAGGGGAAGGAAGTTTATTCAAGATCAAAAACCACAGGCCTGTGACACATATTGGATATGGACAAGAGACAATGAAGAGTGGAGGATGATCCCTAGGTTGTGAGCCTAGTTGATGGGGAGGATGGTAGGAACCTTGACAGAAAAAGGGAATTAGAAATAGGGGAGAGTTGGGAATGGTAGATGAGTTCAGTTTTACATGTTGAGTTTAAGATATCTTCAGGACATCCAATTCAAGATGTCTTATGGCAGTGGGAAGTCAGCAAAGGGTTTAGGACTGAATAAGTAGATTGAGAGTCATCAGCATAGAAATGATAATGAAATCCATGAGAGCTAATGAGAAGATCAAGTGAAGTAGTATAGAAGGAAAAGAGGGCCTAAGACAGAGCTCTATGGGATACCCACAGTTAGGAGGCATTACCTGGATAAAGATCCAGCAAAGGAGATTCACATAGGTAGGAAGAGAGTTAGGGGAGAACAGCATTGAAAAAACCTAGGTCAGAGAGAGTGTCAAGATAATAAACAGTGTCAAAGACTGAAGAGAGGTCAAGAATGATGAGGATTGAGAAAAGGCCATTGGATTTGTCAGTTAAGAGAGCATTAGTAACTTCAACAAGAACAATTTCAGTTGAATGATAAGGTTAGAAGTCAGAATGTAGAGAGCAGCGTATATGAGGATAAAGAAAGTAGATGGCCTTGTCGAGTGCAGTCACAAAAAGGCAAAGAGATATGGGATGTTAACTAGAGGGGATGGAAGCATCAAGGGAGCATTTTTTGAAGATGGGAGGAATATTAGGGCATGGTAGGAAAGCAGCCAGTAGACAGGGAAAAATTGAAGTTATGTAAGAGAATAAGGATAATAGAGGATGCAATCCACCGACAGGATAGAATGAGATCACTGTGCTTATAGAGGAGTTTGCCTTGGCAAGAAGGCACACAGCATCATGTGAAAAAAATAAAGGAGGAGAAAGTCACCAGGCTGAATGGAACAGTGAGCTAATTATGGAGGTATAAAGTGAGGGTACGTTTGAGATTACCATATTTCACAGCATAATCATCACAGATTTTATGCCAAATTTTTTGGCAAAAATGTGGAGTGTGGCCATTATGTGGAGCTTTTAAAAATTATGCTGGAATTACTTAAAAATCATTTCTTACTAAACTGTCTGATGCAAGATTAGCATACTGGTGAAATATATTAAAATTGAGTACTGACAATGGTGTGCTGAGAATTCTAGGCTCTTGGCTCACAATGCACAAAAGATAAATGCTACTAGTGTATACATTGCTGCTCTGTTTACCTTTTAAACGACATGACAAACAGAATTATACCATGCCATGATTACATGATTAGAGGTTACAAACCAAATTTTGGAATGAAAAATAAAAGGGTGCAACCATTATGTGGTGGCTGTGATTATGCAGTGAAATACAGAATATAACATACATACGTAGTGGACCAAGTCACCACAGTTTCATGATTTTTTTCAGGTTTGTTAGCAGCGTGTGTGAAGGAGTGAAGGCAGTAGATGGTAAGGGTGATCCAATTCTGAGACTTGGCAAGCCAAGGTTTGTGATTCAGTAAGAGGACAAAGAACTCAAGGAAAAAGGACATTGTAGCATTGAACCAGCTGACCAAGGGTTCAAACTGGGAAAGGGAGAACGTAGCTAGAGAAAGTAAGATGGCCTGGGAAAACTGATGGAACAAGGGACTGGAGATCATAAAGTAGACAAAGAAATCACAGGGCCAAATGTTCTCCTGGAGGGCTATTTCTTTATCTGGCACAAGCCACAGGGTTCAGTTAACCAAATAAAAACTCTGAGATGGATGTTTCTAGCCTTAGCAACTACTTTATGAGATCGAGAAGTTGGGAATCACTGAACGTCACACAATGGGAGATGCTCCCTTCAACTATACCATTGGAGGAGAAAAACGATGATACGAACCATGCGTGCTTAGCTGACCATAAGATTTGGATTTTGAGAACATTGCTGCAATACAGACTGAAGGCAAAATCAGTTCAGCAGTCGCACAAATTTCCTAGGAATCTTTACCTCCTGGGAGAGTATGACAGGAATGCCAGGATCGAATATAAAATCCCCTGTTTGGCTTTGAAAGTTCTTCACAACCTGGCCCCTTTCTACCTTTCAGTCTTCTTATACTTTACTCTCCCCACTGTTCTTTGATGTAGTGACACTGGCCTCCTTGCCATTCCCTATAACAAGAGACTACATCTCCCAACACCAAGTGTTCCCCACCCCACCTCAACCCCTGCCCATTTCTGGAACATTCTCCCTCCTCATCCCTGCTTATGAACCTCCCTGATTTCCTTCAAGTCTTAGCTAAATTGTCACATCATTCAAGAGGACTTTCTAGATTTCCTGAAGGACCAGTTCTTTCCTTCTGTCGATAATCTCCCATTTTTCCTGCATGTAGCTTGTCTGTATATAATTAATTTTATGTTGTCTCCTCCATTAGATTTTCAGCTTCTTAAAACCAGGTACTTTTTTGTTTTGTTTCATTTTTTCTCTGTATTCCCCTGTACTTAGCACAGTACCTGGCACGTAGTAGGTGCTTAATAAATGCTAGTTGACTTACTGACTGATCAAACCTCACCAGGCCTCAGTATAGTCTTCATAAATCTCTGTGGCTATAATGTTCATCACCTTTCAGACGACCTAGAGTAAGGTCTTTCCAAATTCTTAGAACAAGCTAGGTTGGTGCTCAGATAAGAGACAATGGGTCTGTTGCAGGATCCATACTAATAATCTCTATAGCTTGCTAGAATCATAGGGTTTTGAGCTTAGAGCATGGTAGAATTTATCCAATTCTTTCATTTTACAGAAGAGAAAACTGAAGTTTAGATGACTTAAGTGACTTGCCCAAGGTCACAAAGGTTGTAAGTAATAAGCCTTTCATTTCTACTCTACCCCTTTGATACTAAATCCAGAGCTGTTCCAACAGAGACAACATTGCATAGGGGGTCAAATGCTGACCTTGCCATTAGGAAGTCCTAAATTCAAACCCTGCCTCAGTCACCTGCTTGTTGCATTACTTTACACAAATAATTTAATGCCTCTGACTCTCAGTTTCCTTGTATAAGTAGAGATAATAATAGCATAATTAAATCACAGGTCTGTTCTATGTTGTTGTTGAGTCATTTTTCAGTCATATATTACTCTGTGATCCCATTTGGGATTTTCTTGGCAAAGATATTGGAGTGGTTTGCCATTTCCTTTTCCAGCTCATTTTACAGATGAGGAAACTGAGGCAAACAGGGTTAAGTGACTTGCCCAGGGTCACACAGATAGTAAGAGTCTGAGGACAGATTTGAACTCAGGAAGAGTCTTCCTGACTCCAGGCCTGGCACTCTATCTACTTCGCCACCTAGCTGCCCCTAGTCTGTTCTGTACTCCTCCCCTCAAAATATATTACACCTGCCTCATAATATTGTTGTGAGAAGCAAATGAGACAGTGTGTAGAAAGCACTCTGCAAACATTAAAGTGTTATTTAAATGTCAGCTTTACTTTATGAAGCCTTCTTTGGTCATCCAATCAGCAAATGACCTTTCCTTTCTCTGAACATCTATTAACTTCTTATTCGTACCAACCTTATAGAACTAAGCATATATCGCTTTGTAATAGAGTTGTTTCTTTACCTTTATTTCACATTATTCCCCTTCATACACTCTATGTTGCAGACAAAATAGACAACTAGCTGTTCTCTAAACTTAACATTATATCCCCCACCTTTAAGCATTTGTACAAACTAACTCCAATCCCTGGAATGCAACCTCACTCCTACCTTACCTACTCTGCCACTTCACGTTCTTATCATCTTCCAAGGCCCAGTGTAGGTGACACCGTCTCCCAGAAGCCTTCTTTGATCCTCCCTTCCTGGCTCTCCTTCTTACCGTTCTCTATTTCCTCAAGTTGACTCCTATTTCCTATTTACATATGTGTATCATGAGTCTTACAAGCTCATACACCTAGAGTTGGAAGGAACTGTGTAGTCTAATTAGTCCAACATCTTCATTTTAGAGATGCTGTACCTTCCTCCCAGTACAATGCAAATTCCTTAATGGCAGGGATTATTTTATTTTGTCCTGGTGTTCCCAGCTGCTGGCATAGTGCTTTTCACTTAGTGAGCCCTTAATGAATGTTTGAGGGATCAATAAATGAATAAACTTCTTTTTTTTTTTGAATTACATTTGCTAGTGCTGGGGGAAAAAACAAATACTGTACTAAATTTATTTTTTTTAAAGTGTCACCAACTTGCCACTGGAGGACAAAGTCATAAAAAAGATTCAAGTGAATTATTCAGCCTTGAATGCCCCATTGTGCTTCCTTATAGCAATGAAAACTGCATGAATTGCCAATACATAAAGCCAAAGGATAGAGTCAGGGAGATATTTCTCTATAGTTCTACTGCTATTGCCAATGTGGGAAGCCAAAATAGTGGTTTTAGATGCACATGGTTTTCAATAGTATGTTTTGCTTTGCAAATATAGAAATGTTCTCCATGTGATTTTGGGAGTGCATATAAGCGGTTTTTTAGCTTCTCATCTTTAAAATGAGAATCCCTTTTTTACAACATAGATTCCTGATTTTGTCTCAATTTATTAAATGCAGGGAACTCTTTCAAGCTAGCGTGTATAGATACATTGTATTTCAGCATTACTATTAAACTTTCTCTACACACTCATATTTTTATTCCCATGCTTAACTTTGGTTCTGTCACCTGTTGAAAACACGTGCTGTCTTCCCTGTTTTGTTAGATGCTATTTTGAGTGGTTTAAATGTTTTATCCAGTTGAGACTATTTTTTGGTGTTCAACCCTGTGTGAAATAAGCAGATTTTCCCAATGAATTTGATTTCACTTCTCAAAAAAGTGCTATGGGGTATACCTTTCCTACTCGCCTCTTTTCAGTCTCATTTGTCCAAATCCTAGATCATTCAAAATCATTTAGTTTCTATATTAGTATATAACATAGTTTCTATGTCTCTGGGCCTCAGCTTCCTTGTCTGTAAAAATACGGGGATGGATTTAGAAGATCCCTTCTGGCTCCATATAAATCTAGGATCCTAGTAAAGTGTCATTAGAAACCTACCACCTCACTGGGAGGCCAGAACAAAATTGCACCATGTTTGAGTATTTGTGCAGGCATGTGTGAAAAGGGGCTTAGTTCTTCTCCAGATCACTAGTCATCTAATATCACTCTTATCTTGTTTGCTGGAGATATATATATATATATATATATATATATATATATATATATATATATATATATATATATATATATATATACATATATATCTATATAAACATTAAGAAGATATTTAATAATGAAAATATACTCTTCCCAAAGCTTATTTTGATTGTTAGTTTCATATGATAAATCAAACTGTTGTATATTTCCAGGCTTCCTGTTTATTTTAGCCAAAGAGAAAGTATAAATCTTATATAAAGAATGTTTACAAAAAAGGAGTGTGCTGGATGTAGGAAGATAACATGCAAACATGCCACAATCTTATTGCAAAAAAAAAAATGCTGTAACTAAACCTCCTTAGAGTAACATAAAAATTTCTTAAGAGCATTTTTGTTGGTTGGTTCCTGTTTGATTGAAAAAATAAGCCAAGAAGAAAAAGAACAATTTCCTGAAAAGACTAACTTTCCATGTTAATGAAGTGTTTCTTAGTATTGTGTGTGTATGAATGTGGGTTTGTGTGTGTGTTGTGTGTGTGTATGTGACTTCACAATTCCCTTTTTAATAAATATAATGCAATTTTATAGTGAGAAAGCTGATTCTTGATAAAGAAAAAAAATCCAACAACAACAGTTTTTATGTGGTGCCCTATCCAGCTGACACTGTCCTTTTGGAAAGCCAATGACTTGTTAGTACCCCTAGCAGCAGTGTGAACAGATGCGTCCCTGACAGGCGATGGATGGTCAGGGTCCATCTGGCCAGTGCAGCTCGGACAGAAATGATGTATACAGCTTCATCAGCGAATGACTGTCATCAATCCTGTGCCATGGATAGCGTAAATGACAGCTACAGTGCAGCTGAGACCCCAGGTGTGAGACTGAGGAGGACTGATTTAAGAATGCTGGATAATCAGGATTGTAGAGTCTTCTGGACTTTAATTTGTATCTTTAACCTCCTATAAATATCTCTATATACTGGAGCAGGTATGTGTTTTTTAAAGAGTCTGATCATGAAATTAGCTTCAAGATGACAGCAATTCTCTTGCTCTTTTTTAACTGCTGATTACCCTGGTTCCAACTCTCCATTAACAAATGCATGAAGTGCTTTCTCTACCACATGGTGGGCCCCACAATTTAATTATTACCTCATTGATTTTTCATGTATTTCAATTTTGTGTTCTTCAAGTCACACTGGCTGTCCTTTTGGGGCCATGTTCGTTTTTCTTTCCAAGATTTCCTCATGGAATCATTTGGAGTCAAAGATGTTTTTGTTTGCCTCTTCTCCCCACCCCCACCTTTCCTTCAACCCGTCTTCAGGAATGTGTAGCTGAAACAGCCCGGTAGTGGCTCATAAACATGAAAGATCCAAAAAAGGAAAATGGGTTCTTTCCCAGTCTGTACAAATCTACAATAGGAAACAATAACTTGGTGCTTACTCATGAAGAAAAGGTACCTGGTTTTTAAATGGTCCCTCTTTAGTATGCATTAAAGATCATGCATAATTTGCATCTATTAGCATTTTATTATACTACTGGCACTGGGGAAAGGAAAATGAAAACAATTATTGTATCCTCAGAGGACATTTCTTTACTTATAACTATTTTACAATAAATCATTTTTGTTTATCAGTTTACTGTGTGAAGCAAATGCAGGAAAGCTTGAGACTGATGGTGTTCAAAAGCCCAGGAATTTATATTGCAGCCCCACATGTTTTCACTGAAAGCTCTTCAAATACTTCTAACTCATTAAAATGAATTATGTCAATTACAACCAGTAGACCTGGAAAACATTTGAATCTGATAGAAGAGTACTTCCCCCTCCCATCCACACACAAACTAGAGAAATTCAGTCCTCTCTGGCACAAGCAAGGATCTTATCAAGATAATGGGATGTTGGTTTGTTATGCAAGGACTGAAAGATCTGGCAAAAAAAAAAAGCACTGTAATTCTAAAAGCCTCTGCTTTTAGAATTAGTAAAATTAGTTATCTGATGTTACTTGATGCAATATATGACAAGTAATAAAAGACTCATAAGGTTGGAAGATAACCTCACAGACAACCTAGTCCATTCCTTTGCCTTCAGGACATAACAATTCAACCCATCTCAACAAAAGTTCGTCAAGTCTCTACAATGTGCAGACCATCCACATAAATAGAGACAAATAGATGCTTCTGTTTGTAAAACTTTCTGCAGAAGGAAGCTCTATGAAATAACAACAGCAACTCTTCAGAGTTGTACATCACAGCTTCAGCAAAGCCCGTTTTCCTTTTGTTTTTGCTTTTAATGTTTTGTTGCTAATTTTTTGTTTTTATGTCGCTTGATTTCTCAATCTAATCCTATGCTCTGCTCAGAGATTCTTGATTTCTTCTAAGAATAAAAAAGAAGGAAAAAGTTTAGCAAAACAAATATGTCAAGCAAGTCTTACAGTATATGCAGTATTTCACATCTCTAGTATTTCACTTCTGCAAAGAATTGAAGGGGGAGCACTGTCATATCAATTCTGTTGGACCAGCTTTATCATTATAGTTACAAACCATTCAGGTTCGATTTTTGTTGTCACTTCTATTTTTTTTTCATTTACAACATTGATATTATTTTGTTTTTATTCTTATCTCTCTTTTCATAAATTTGTATAACGTATCCTATGCATCTGTGAAGTCTTCATAGTCACCATTTCTTATGGAACAGTGATTTTATTCTATTACATTTCTCTGATACAATTTATTTAGGCTAATGATGATGGGCGTCTACTTTATTTCCAGGTCTTTGCTATTTAAAAAGCATAAGGATTGCATTTCTAAGGCAGAGCAATAACTTTTCTTCCAGTCCTGAACTTTCCAAAGCAAACATCACAAGTCCAGAAAAAAAAATCCATCAACATTTTTCACTCATTTCTCATACGAGCTGCTGGGTTTATTTAATTGGTCAATACAAAATATACGACTAAATGAATATTTTTTTAAAAAATATTGACCAAAAAATACAAGTAGAAAAGAGTATTAGAGTATGTGGGCAAGGATGTTTCATTTTTTAAATTTTTGTTTAAGAATTGAAAAAAGCATTGAAACATAATTTTAAAAACAATATCTTAAATATTAGAGTCAAAGACTAGTGATAGCAATAGCCATCCAAATCATATTTATACATATATGTCTATATGTAATGTTTTCCCCTAAGACATTTTAAACACATCTAAAAGTCTGGAATTCTCTATGTATGTTGTAGTTAAAGGAGAGAATAGAATCATATTTACATCACTAATGTAAAATAAAATGTTTGTTTCTTGTAAGATATTCTACTTTAATTGAACTTAACAGTGTATACAGGTGAATGAAAAAGTTTGAGTCTCATACATCGTACAATCCTAAACAATGGTCTAATAACAGACAATATTTGTATATGTTAAATATATAATCAAAGGAAAGTATATATTAATAACCGGTTGGTGATCCTTCACAAAGAAACAACCATAATTCATGAATTTGCTAATTGTTCATCACATATGCAAACACTGGCAGGAATGTAGCCATATATAATTTTAATGCAGGGAATATCAGTTTTCTAGACCCAAATCAATACATGTAGAGGCAGCAACAACGTAGTCAGTGAATTGTTATCTGAGCTCTGGGCCAAAAAGACCTAGTGCTGATTCTGATCTGTAATGACTATGAGATCCTGGGCAACTCAGCCTCTTTGTGATTCTCTTTGTGATAGGTACTGATAAGGGGAAGGTACTTATCAGGAGTTCTGGACCAATGAAGTCACAGAGCTGTTCTAAAAATTAAGCCCCAAAATAATGCCTTATCAAAATTTGTAGAAATCAAAATTCTGACATTAATTAGATTCTATACATTAATTCACTAGTACTTATAATTTCATTTAAAATTACCCATTCAATCCTGCTAAAGTGTGGTATTGCCTTTCTTTATTTTTTTTAAGTGGTCTGAGTACCTTGTGGCAGCTAGGTAGTATAGGGGATAGAGTGACAGATCTGGAGTCAGGAACACTCTTCCTGAGTTCAAATCTGGCCTCAGATACCAACTAGCTATGGTACCCCGGACAGGTCACTTAATCCTATTTTCCTCATCTGTAAAATGAATTGGAGAAGTAAATGGCAAACCACTCCAGTATCTTTGCCAAGAAAACTGGAAATGGAATTCACGAAGTCAGATACAGCTGAAAAAACTAAACAAGGACCTTTTAAATTCACACATGAAATTAAGATGGACTCATAGTCACCAATCAAGTCAGTCAATATACATCTGAAGGAAATAAGAAATATTGTATATTCTTATTTTTTCTCTTTCTAAAATTTTGTTTGATTTACCTGAGAATCTGTTTATGTAGGGATTTAGGTTATTTTAAGGGAATATTTTATTGTTCATTAAACTTAGTGGAGATGCCCAGGAAGAGAGTTAAATATTAAGCACATAGTAAGACCTTAATAAATCCTCTAACAAATTTTCTCTCTCTCTCTCTCTCTCTCTTCTCTCTCTCTCTCTCTCTCTCTCTCTCTCTCTCTCTCCCACTTACTTTTCTATGTCTCATTTATCTCATTAGAAATTAATTTACTCCCATACAAATCATTGGCATTTCTGTATATTACTAACAAAGCCTAGCAGCAAGAGATAGAGAAATTCCATTTAAAATTACTGTAGACATTATAAAATATTTGGGAGTCTACCTGCCAAAACAAAATGAGGAATTATATGAACACAATTACAGAACACTTTTCACATAAATAAAGTCAGATCTAAACAATTAGAAAAATATCAGTTGCTCATGGGTAGGCTGAGCTAATATAATAAAAATGACAATTCTACCTAAATTAATATACTTATTCAGCACCATACCAATCAAACTACCAAAAATTATTTTATAGAGCTAGAAAAAACAGTAACAAAGTTCATCTGGAAGAACAAAAAAATCCAGAATTTCAAGGGAACTAATGAAAAGAAATGCAAGGGAAGGTGGCCTAGCCATACCAGATCTTAAATTGTATTATAAAGCAGCAATCATCAAAACTACTTGTTACTGGCTAAGAAATAGAGTGGTGGATCAGTGGAATAGGTTAGGTACGCAAGATACGACAGTCAATGGCAATACTACTCTACTATTTCATAAATCTTAGATTCCAGCTTCTGGATTAAGAAATCACTATTTAGCAAAAACTCCTGGGAAAACTGTAAAAATGTATGGCAGCAACTGGGTATAGACCAACATCTTACACCCTATACCAAGATAAAGTCAAAATGGGCACATGATTTAGATATAAAGACTGATACTATAAGCAAATTAAAAGAGCAAGGAATAGTTTACCTTTCAGATCTATGGAGAAGGGAAGAATTTATGACCAAACAAGAGATAGAGAACATTATGAAATGCAAAATGAGTAATTTTTATTACATTAAGTTGAAAAGTTTTTGCACAAATAAAGCCAATGCAACCAAGATTAGGAGGGAAGCAGAAAAATGGGAAAGAATTTTGGCCAGTGTCTCTGATAAAGGCCTCATTTCTAAAATATATAGAGAACTAAGTCAAATTTATAAGAATACAAGTCATTCTCCAATTAATAAATGGTCAAAGTATATGAACAGGAAGATTTCACAGGAAGAAATTAAAGCTATCTATAGTCATATGAAAAAAAATTCTAAATCATTATTGATTACAGAAATGCAAATTAAAATCACTCTAAGGTACCACATCACACCTACCAGATTGGCAAACATGACAAAACAGGAAAATGATAAATGTTGGAGAAGATATGGGTAAATTGGAACACTAGTGCATTGTGTGGAGTTGTGCACTGATCCAACCATTCTGGAGAGCAATTTGGAACTATGCCCAAAAGACTGTAAAATTTTGCGTACCCTTTAACCCAGCAATACCGCTTCTAGGTCTGTATCCCAAAGAGATCATAAAATGGGAAAAGGATCCATATGTATAAAAATATTTATAGCAGCTATTTTTGTGGTGGCCAAGAATTGGAAATTGAGAGGATGCTTATCAATTGGAGAATGGCTGAACAAATTGTGGTATATGAATGTAATGGAATACTATTGTGCTATAAGAAATGATGAGCAGGCAGACTTCAAAAAAAAAAACCTGGAAAGACTTACATGAACTGAGGCAGAGTGAAACAAGCAGAACCAGGAGAACATTGTACACAGTAACAGCCATATTGTGGGATGACTGACTTTGATAGATTTGGCTCTTTACAGTAATGCAAGATTCTAAGACAACTCCAAAAGACTTGAGATGGAAATTGCTACCCACACCCAGAGAAAGAAATGTGGATCCTGAATGCAGATGGAAGCATACTATTTCCTTTTCCTTTGTTGTTTTGTTTTATTGCTTCATTCTTGTGGTTACTCTCATTAGTTCTAATTGTTCTTTACATCATGACTAATCAGAAAATATGCTTAACATGAATGTATATGTAGATCCTATATCAGGTTGTACACTGTCTTGAGGGGGGGGGAGAAGCAGCAAGGGGAGAAAACTTAAAAATCAAAATCTTTTGGAAGTGAATATTAAAACTAAAACAAATAAATTAATTATCAAAAAAAGAAGTAATGTTACTCACTGTAAACTTAGAGGAAAATGGAATTTTTGGACAGCTTTAAAAAGGTATTCACAAGATCACCTAGCCATCTACTTGAATATATATATGGAAATTGTTTCTAAGTGAACAAGATGAAGAAGAAGAAGAAGAAGAAGAGAAGAGAAGAAGAAGAAGAAGAAGAAGAAGAAGAAGAAGAAGAAGAAGAAGAAGAAGAAGAAGAAGAAGGAGATGATGATGATGATTTAGGAATTAATCCAATAGCATTGGCATACAGAGGCATCTGGAAAATATCACTGTCTATACAGAATCCCTCTTCTACTGGGACTCTATGCTAGACCAGAGATTGTAGATTTAGAGCTGAAAGGGATCTCAGAAATCAACTACTCCAACCCATTCATTTTACACATGAGAAAATTAAGGCCTAGAAAGGTTAAGTGACTCACTCAAGGTTGCATAGGCATAAATGCAGAGTTGGGGTTCAAATATTTCCATGACAGTGAGGAGCACCTTAAATGATCATGCACTACCCTGATTTATGTGTCATTTTATGTTAATAATCAAAAGGTCATTGAAAAATTTCATCTCTATGTTCATATCACAGATTTTTATACTTCATGATTGTATTGAATAAGAGCTTATAAAGGAGCATGTTGTTCTATAATAATAATCATATACTATTCCTGTATAAGATGAAATCAGAGATAAATTCCTTCAGTGATCCCCTCCCTCCCTGATTATCAACATTAAGCAAGCTGTAAAGTGGGGAAAATATGCTTGCCAGAGGTATCTGCCACTGTCATGGATGATGTACAACATGGAGTTAAAATGGAAAAAAAAATATTCTCTATAGTTCCCTATTCTCTATAGAGGACCCATCAAAGGGTCCATGAACTTGCTTGGGATAAAATATTTGCATATTTATTTTCACTAATTTCTAATTAAAACACACACACACACACACACACACACACACACACACACACACTACAAATTCCTGCTATAGATTATGAAGTTCTCAAGATAGTCTTCCTTGAGAATGACATTGTATTGATTGCACCAAGCCTTTGATTATGACAAAAGTCATCTTGGAATCCATACTCATTAAAAAAGAAGCTAGTCTAGCAATTTGCATAGGTGAAATAAAGTGGATTAAAAATACATATTGCTAGAATTATAATGTATAGTTTTATAGGCAGCCCACTAAGGTAGTCCATTAATACATGTATCTTGGACAAGTACTTCATATTGACAATGAACTAGGCCTAAAATTTAACTAGAAAAGGAGAGACAACTATATTGCATTTGGGAAATTGCAGGAAACAAAAAGAGGTGAACGAAGGGGTAATAACAGATGAATAGTTCAATTGTAACAGCATTATGAAACACACACACACACACACATATATATTAAAAGACCGAGACAAAGACCTCCATGCTAAGCAAACCTCCTCTAGGGAGGACTTCTGGAAAGACATGAACAATAATTACCTGGCATTAGAAGGCATCAAATGGTTATAATTTTCAAAACTGCAATGAATGAGTCTTACATCCAATCTCAGAGAAAAACATTCTTTTTATCAGACTAACTCTTCCTATACTCATACTCTTTTTTCCTCTATTCCTCCTGATTTTCCCCCTCAACTTTAATCTTGTATCCCTCTCATACGACTCAAGCCTCAAGTGGATAACCATTTGTTTATCACCTACTATGTGACAGGTACATTTTTCAAGTACCTAGTGTGAGAGGCAATGGATTAGAGGTTAAAGCACTAGTCTTGTAATCAGAAGGACCTGGATTCAAGGCTCTGACACATTCTGACTGTGTGACCCTGGGCAAGTCACTTAACCTCTTGGTGTTCCTAAGGAACTTTCTAAGATGAGAAATTGCAGAGAAGGAATTGATCTTTACTGAAATTCCTTAAACAAATGAAATGAACAGCATATTTTTAAAAATGTATTAGGCAGTAGGGATGCAAGACAAACATAGAAAATAGTCCCTGCCCTCAAGGAGCTTACATTCTATTGTGAGTTAACCTTAGACACAGGGAAGGTTGAGTTAAGGTGGTCAAGAACATTATCAATTGAATGAGTGTTGTTGGTTTCTAGTAGGAGTTGATCAGATCCCCAGGAAAGCTGTAGAGGTGAGGGAACAGCCTGGATAAAGGTGATAGAATCCTGAGTTCTGGAACAGGGGTAAGAGAAGGGAATGTGCATTTCTTAAGCACCTAGTAAGTGCCAGGGACTGTGCTAAATGGTTTACAAATATCACATTTTATCTTCACAATAATCTTGGGAGGTAGGTACTATTATTATTATCCCCTTTGCACAGATAAGGAAAGAAGCAGTAGTTAAGTGACTTGTCCAGGGTCACACAAGAAGGGTCTGAAGCTATATTTGAGCTCAAGGTCTTTCTGACTCTAGCCCAGCACTCTATCCATGGTACCATGTGATACCTTAGTAATAGGTAGTGGGGCAGTTAGGATAGAATGAAGGGGCATAATGTAGAAAATGTTCTGGAGAAGTCTCCTTACACCTTTTCTCTTCCCCCACCCCCATACCTGCACAGCAACACTGACTGAACTTCTTGCTGTTGCCCACATAAGGCTCTCATCTCCTGACTATGTGTTTCCACCAGCTGTCCCCATGTGGAATTCTCTCCCTCTTCATCTCTACCTTCTCCAAGTCTCAGTTATCACACCAGTTTCTATAGAAAGCCTTTCCCACTTCCTATTCATCCCAGTGCCTTTCCTCTGTTGATTCTCTCCAACTTACACATATTTTGTTTATACATAGTTCTTTTCCTGTCACCTTCCCCAAAAGACTCTGAGCTCTTTGAGGGCAGGAATAATCTTTTCCCTTTCTTGTATTTCCAGTGCTTAGCCCAATGCCTGACACAGAGCAGTGCTTAGTAAATGTTTATTGACTGATCGACTGACGAGATTGTATAAGGCTTGAAGTAGCAGGTTCAGGAGTTAATATTTATGCTAGAGACAATAGAGAGACACAGGAAGGCTTTATTTGTTGTTGTTGTTGTTGTTTACAAGCGAATGAGGTGATCAAGCAAGATCATTTTGGCAAATGTGTGGAAGATACATTAGAGCAATTAAAATTGGAAGCAGAGCTACCAAGAGTCAACTGCAATCGTTGGAAGAGAGATGATGAGCATCTGAATGAGCGTGATGGCCAGGTGAGTACTGAGATGGGGATGAATGTGAGATATTTTATGACAATATAACTATAGAATATAATAATATTATACTTTTTGGCATACCAAACAAGGTTTGGTAAACAATTGATGGATGAGGGAAAATGATGAGTCAAAGATACTCTAAAGTGTGAACCTGAATGACTGTGGTGGCCTCATCCTCATTAACCCCTTGTTGTCAGTTTCCTTTCTCTCTAACCTATGTATATTTTGTATTTGTTTATTGATGTTTGTGCTTTTTCTCCCAATAGAATTTAGGTTCCATCAGGGCATAGTCTGCTTCATTTTTGTCTTTGTATTCTCAGCACCTAGTACAGTGTCTAGAACCATTTAAGTACTCTATAAAGAGTGTCAAAGAAATTTATGAAATCATTGGCCCATTAAGTGTCAAAGTAACAACAATAAACTTTCCCTTAACACTTTATGGTCTCTAAAGCACTTCATATACATTGGATCCTCTGTGATCCATACAATACCCATTTGGGCAAATATTATTATCCACATTTTATAGATAGACAATCTGAGACACAGAAAGTTGAGGGGACTTGCCTCTAGTTATACAGCTATAATGTAGTATTGCTGGATTTCAAACCCATGTCTCCTGACTCCTACTATAAGCCATCTGCCTCTAATATCTACCTAATTATTATGTGATCAATGAAAGGTGGATAGCAGGCACTTTTGACCCCACACACAAATAGGGAAGAGGAGATTGATCCCAAAGAATTGACTACAGAGCTAAAACTCAATCAACTACTTTCCTACACATTAACCACTGTTATCTTCCTTTGAGTTTTATGCCAAACACAAGTCAACTAAAAGGAATAAGAATAACAAGTAAATAGATGAAACCCAGAACATTGATTATTAACAGGGTTTCTTAACTTAAATGTAGATATCCTATGGAGACTTTAAACTTGACATGTCCAACACAGGACTTACTATATTCCCCCCCTCCCAAACCTTTTCTTCTTGCAAACTTTCCTCTTACTATTTAGTGACATCACAATCCTCCTATCACCCAGGCTCAAAACCCACCTGTCATTCTTAGGTCCTCCTCATTTTCACAGTTGACACAACTGCTATACTGGTGCAGGCCCTCATTACTTCATGTCTGGGAAACTGAAAAAATCTGTTAGTTGGTCTCCCTACCTCAAGTGTCTCCTAACTCCAGTCTATCACCTACTTGTCTGTTCAAATTATTTTCCTAAAGTACAGTTCTCACCAGGTTACCACTCCCCTAACCCCATTCAATAAACTCCAGTGACTCCCTATTACCTCCAGGATCAGATATCCTCTTCTCTTGTATCCTCAAAATATAAGTCTTGGCCCAGAAAATCCTATACTGTTTCCTCATTTAGGAACTCCTCTGCCCATCTGCTATTATATCTTCATGTCTCATCCTTGGGGCTGGTTGGAGATAGGAATTGCTGTTCAGATTAGCAGGTTTCCCTTTGCCCTGCCTGCTCTCTCAGTAGGATGCTTCTCTTAGACATATACCTCTTAAGGCCCTTCCCAACCTGGCTCCTTCCTATCTTTCTAGTCTTCTTACACCTTACTTGCCTCCAAGTACTCTACTATCCAGTAACACTAACCTTGCTGTTCCTCAAGCATGATACTCCAATTTCCTAACTGCATTTTTATTGCCAATCCCCCCTCCCTGGAAAGCTTTCCCTACCTATTTCTTCCTCAGGGTTTCTCTGACTTCCTTTAATGTGCAATTCAAATTTCACCTTCTCCAAGAAGGTCCTTTCTCAGTCCTATTACCCTAATGCTAGTGATTATAACCAATTTACACTCTATATAGTTTCTATGTATGTAGTTGCTTGCATGTTCTCTTCCCCATTAGAATGTGAGTTCCCTGAGTTCAAGGATTGTTTTTGTCTTTCAGCACTCCCCACACATAGAAGAGAGCCTGGCACTTATTACAGTAAGTGCTTAATAAGTGTTTGTTAACTTGACTTTTTTGTGTCCTATACTACTTTGACACTCTACTGAAGTCTTTAGATCCCTTCTCAGAAAAAAAATAATTCACACAGTTGTATTACAAAGGAAACAAAGGAAAAAGAAATTGATATATAAGTAATTTTTTTTAAGTTCATGGACCCAAGGTCAAGAAATATTGCTTTAGAAGTTGGTATCTAATCATTCATAGTGACCCCCCCAAAATTATACAAATAAGATGGGGCAATGTTCTGGACTCTAGTAATAGGAACTTTGGGACGATCATGGATTTTGTCCATTATATCCTAGGATACAGAGCTAGAAGAGAGCATAGAGATAATCTAGTCCCATTCCCTCGTGATAGAGGTCCAGTGAAGTAATGTCACTTACCCAGAGACACATGGTTGGTAAGTACTTGAGTTCTATGACTCCAGATCTAGTGTTTTTTGCCCTCTATCATGGTCAAAGGAGACATTATAAAATATTGGTGTATTCAGTTTCCATCCACTGAATCCCCATGGTCATTCAATTACTGAAACTAAGTCTTTATGTTGTTTTAAGGCACATGGCCACATTTGTCCAGAGACTCTTTAGCTAAGCACCAATGGAGTCCAACACCACACCGTATTACTACTCAGTGAACTCACACTAGACCACCACCTAGGAGGGAAGAGAGTGTGAGGACCATTGAGCACTGAGAATTTCCCCAATGAATCACAATTACAGGAACACCTGTGCTAACTAAATTTGTGCTGATCCAGTGTGAAAATTTGCAGAGTGCTCAACAGCCCTGAGAATTTCTCATTTATTATCTGTAGTGGGGTGGTCTGTGACTGCACATTGGGTTGCAGAATGAAGCATGTAAGGACACTGATTCAAGACCTCTTCTGGGACCTTTTCCCTCTACCTGCAGGGTACAGCTGTGCTTCTTCTCAAAACAGAGCCAGAGCTCTGCATTTCTGCAGAGCAGACCTAAGGAAAAAAATGGGAATTATTTCACCTGAAATTAAATGCATATATTATTGGTACATAAAATCAGGTTGAACTCAATGTAGCATTGATTTGGGGAGTAACCTGGTAACCAGCTGCATGTTCAATAAACTATTGGCCTAACTACATGTTCAAAAAGAAGCATCAATATAAAGTAATAATAACGGAATAACATACTTTATGTAGCACTTCAAGGTTTACAAAACACTATACATGTATTATATCATTTGATCCTAACTGCAACAATGCAAAGAGGGTGCTATTGTCATCCTAATTTTATAGATGGGGAAATTGAAGCTCGAAAAACTTAACTTGTCCAGAGTAATACAGCTCGAAAGATTTGAACTCAAGTTTTCCTTGCTCCTAGTCCAGTAATCCATCTATTATGCCACCTAGTTGCCTGAAGACAAAGTGTATTCTGTTCAAAATATCTTCATCAGATTTCTACTGATATACTCATAAAGTGAACAGATTATAGCTATGTATCTAATAGAAGCATCCTCCTCAGAGAGTGGACTTTGGTGGATGAAGGAAGGGGAAGCCTGCTAATCTGAACTGCAGCTCCCCACCCACAACCATCCTCATGGGTGGCAGATATGAAGATGTAATGGCAAGTGGGCAGAGTAGTTCCTGAACAGGGTGGGAACCAGTGTGGTATTTCTTTGGTCAAGGTTTGTAAAGAGAAGGAGATGAGCTCCTAGACCAAGCAGCAGTAAGGCTCAAGAAGTTACAAGAGACAGAACCATGATGTGGAGAAGTAAATATGAACCTTGCAATTTACTAGTACTAGACCTAGCAGCTAGCTGGCACAGTGGATAGAGTCCTAATCCTGGAGTCAAGAAGATTCCTCTTTCTGAGTTCAAATCAAGCCTGCCATGCTTACTAGCTGTGTGACCCTGGGCAAGTCAATCTGATTTGCCTGAATTCCTTATCTATAAAACAAGCTAGAGAAGGAAAGGGCAAACCATTCCAGTATCTTTGCCAAGAAAATCCCAAATGAGGTCATGAAGAGTTGGATATGACTGAAAAATGACTAAACAACAAAAAACCAATACTGGATCACCAATATTCTGTGCTCCCTCAGGGAAATCCCAAGTGAAAGGGAGCATAAGACAAGTTTGTGGGTTACCCCATGATCCAACTCAATTTGAATATACTCAAAGTTGGGGTTCTGATCCATGGGTTAGAATTGTTTTTTGTTACAACCTTATATTTGAAAAGATCTTTATGATTTGGACATGTTTCTGTTGAAAAATTAAGGATCTGATTTCTGGGATTGTAATGTTACATAACAAATCACATCCTGGTGGAAAATCCTCTTTGGGCTTTAGTTTTCTCTCCTTTCAAATGAGGAATGTTGACCCTAAAGTCCCTTCCAACTCAATAAAATCCTAGGTTCTTATTATTCTGTAATGATCATTACCATGTGCTACTATGAATGGGTGGTGAACTTCTTACAATGATTTGTCTTGCTTCTTGAATTCTAATGTGTGAGAACACCAGATATCTTGTTAAATTGTCATAGGGGAAACTTTTGAATATTGGGTATGAACAGCACTGTTCCAGAATACACTACTACTGCCTTACCTACTAGTTGTTACTGCTCAGAAAAATAAGAGTGAAAAGGAAGGATTTTTTAGGATGGACATATTCCATATTAAGGTCTTAGAGAATGTTGATGAGGTCAAGAGGCAGTGAGATATAGTGGAAAGAACACTCCACATACAACCAGGGGCTTTGGTCTCATCTTTCATACTGCATAACCTTGATCAAGTTATATCTTCTTACCCACTCCACCCCCAGCTGCCAAGCTCCCTCATCTTTAAAATGAGAATGTTGGACTAGAAAATTGCTAACGTCCCTTCCAGCTTTACATCTATCATTGTAGAAATGAATGAATGAATAAAAAAGCATTTATAAAGTGCTTACTAAGTGTCAAGCATATCCCTGCCTTCAAGAAGCTTATATTCTATTCTAGCAAAAAAATGACACATATAGGGGAGGATTGGCCAGGAAGGTTTATTTGATTTTCAAAATGACAGGGATGGTGAGTGGAGCCATAGTGAGGTAGATTGACTCACCTTTTCCCAAGATCAATGGTAATATTGATTTGATTATGGTTTCAGAAGTGGGAAGTATAAGAGAAAAGGGAGATGTGGAGAGGGGAGCAAGGTAAACATGTGGCTGCAAGGATTTAATCCTCTAGGGCATGATATCTTATTCTGGAGAAAACCAAGCTGGCAAGAAAGTATCAAGGCAATAAAATGAATTGTAGCTGGATCAGATGTCTTGATATAGTGGTGAATTAACCAATCAGGACCTGAGGGCTTCAGAGTGAGATCAGTTCAGAATCAATGTACTTGGCACAATACCTATATGTAGTAGATGTTTAATAAATGTTAGCTGAATGACTGGCTGATGAATTTTTATATCCATCAGGATGTCTCTGGTCCAGGAAGCAAAGCCATTAGTGATATGCCTGCGCGCACACACACACACACACACACACACACACATCTTTTCTAGCCACTCTAGTGGCTCTGTAGCCAGTATGTGCTGAAACACTCATTGCATATGAAAAGATCCTTCTCTATTCAATGAGTGCCCCTATGCTGCTGCTGCTGCTCTTGCTCCTTCTTCTGTTGCCAGAGTTGGGTGACAGTAGAGATCCGATGCTTACTCTTTCTGGAAATATGTGTTACCTTGTTCCAGTCCAAAGAGGAAATCATAATGACTGAACAACACTACCAGAAATATCAGAGAAGCAACCAGGAAGAGAATTGATCCCTTAGTCCTAGGCACAAACACCAGGGGAAAAGATTTGTGCCCATTCACTGAATTCAAGTCTTTTAAAGAGTTAGCTTGAAGATGAATGTATTTCTCACAATCCTTCATTTTCAGAAGGGAAACACACACACGTGTCTGTCTGTCTATCTATCTATATCTATCTATCTATCTATCTATCTATCTATCTATTTATCTATCTCCACACACACACACATATACATATACCTATGTGTATATATTTAAAGAAGGGCTTAATCCTCTAAGCCAAGATCAAAAATCCCAACAATAGCAGGAAACAGAAGAAAGTTGAATTTCTTAAAATTGCTGAGATTTCAAGGGTCCTTTACATAAAGACCAATGGGTTAAAACCAAGCTTCAAGCCCAGTTGTATACACACAGGTGTCATGCTGCACTGGCTGTCCACAAAGTAAATGTCCTAGATTAATTCCTCCTCCAGCATAAGTGTGCTTCCCACTCACCTGAAGCAAGATGTGCTCAAACAGAATTCTACTGAGCAAAGGGAATGTGTGGTGTCAGCATTTTTGAACCATGTGAATATTTCCTACAGCTGCCAAGATAGAATAGAGGGAGAGAAAGGAAAGAGAAAAGGAAACCTTGAAGAAAAAAAAAAGAATACATTATGGTAAAGAGCAAAAAGTATGAGCTCATAAGGTATGACTCGGACCATAAGCCAGGGGGGATAAATATTAAGTGGGGCTGACACAAAGAGTAACATCTTCACTCAAAGAGGAGTAAAAAAAAATAGGTTTAGTAACAGTCCAAGTAAGGCCTGCCCTATGCAAAACTACGAAGTAGGTGAAGTTTATCTTTACCTCCATTTCATCTCTCTTTATAGCATCCTTATCCTTTCTCTCAACATTCTAACCCCACAAAGCTAAGGTCCTTATGCCGTCCCATTGATTCTTAAAGTTCTGCATGGCAATATCCCATAAAACCTGTCCTCCCTGTGAAGTATTTCATACCTCAGACTTTTCCTTCTTTTTCTTGATCATTTCCTATCAAAACTTTTTTATTCAATAATTTGAATAGGTAATTAATTAGCTTTAATTTAATAAATCACATTTTCTTACACCTTGACATTTACAAAGTACTTTCCTTAGAATTAAAATCTGTGGGTAAATATAAGTATTATTATTCTAATTTAATAGGGGATAATATTGAATATTAGAAAAGGTGAGTAATTTGTCTAAAGTCATACAGATGTGTATAGAAGATAGAATGGTAGTGTCTTCATAGGAAAATTGAGATGAGTGTAGGAGCCATGACTGAAAGGAATGTGTAGGATTTGAACCCAGGTCAGTTGATTTTTTCCATCATAACATACTGCTTTTCTAATTCACATTGGTGCATTAACTGATAAAAAGAAAAGGGGGGGGATACACATATTACCCTCTTCAGGGAATATTTTCATGTGGAGCAAGGGGTAGAGTGGTAAACCTAGAGTCAGGAAGACTCATTTTCCTGAGTTCAAATCTCACCTCAGACACATACTAGCTGTGTGACCCTGGGCAAGTTACTTAATTCTGTCTCAGTTTTCTCGTCTGTAATATGAAATTGAGAAGGAAATGGCAAACCACTCCAGTGTATTTGCCAAGAGAACCCCAAACAGGGTTACAAAGAATTGGACATGACTGAAAAATAACTGAACAACAAAAGAACTCTAGATATAATGTCTCAACCCAGTGATATTAATATTTGATTTTAGAAATTTCTGCCACTGACAAGCTGGTGGTAGAGATATCTTGTAGTCAGGAGTGTCTTTTCCCCCTGATGCCCTCAATTCATAGCACATTGGTGATTGCCTACCCTTGAATGTACTATCTGTGAAACCAACCATAGGAACATTTGCATTAAAAGGTTACATTCATTGGGAGAGAAGGTTGTGGGTAATGGTGTTAATGTTGTCCATTCTTACTGCACTCATTTTATTGTGTTACCCAGATATGCTTCAATATGCAACTTTCTGCCCTTGGATTCCCAGAAGAAAAAAAAAGATAACCATGACCTTGATTCAGAGGTCCTTTTCCTTCTTAGAAAATCTACTGGTATAGCAACATTTTAAAATTTTAATTGTGTTTATTTTTTTAATGGTGTTGAAAAGGCTTTAAAGTAGATTGGGACACAGATTGAAATGAAAACTCATGAAAGCTGGGGAAAATGCTTTGGATTAACACCATACATCATGCCAGATCAAAATATAATGTAGCAGTTAATGCACTCAGATGGCAGAGCTGTTATGCTATATCATATTAATGTATCATTTGGGTCCTTAAGTATCTGTGAATCATCCACACAATACATTGCCAGGGTCCTTTATGAAATGGCATGTCAATGCATTGACTCGATAGTATTCCTCTAACCTGGAAATCATCCTTTAAAAATCTCTGGACTAGATTCTTCATTTCCCTTCATATCTCATGTATCTCTTTTGGACAGACTCTGCCCAGGTAAAGTGGTGAATATGGTGATCTTTTTTTTTTCTATTCAGACTAGTTTCCTCATCTTAATGGTATCTCACCCCTAGCATACACCTATCCCCACCCAGAAGGGCAATCAGAACCTTATCTATCTTTTACATTACCAAAATTTGCTTTTAAGAGAGAATAAATGAATTCATTCACAATAACATATACATAGATATGCTTTTTTGTTTCCAGGAAATTGTGTATTTTGATTGGGACAAGAAGTCTTAAACCAAGGGAATCTGACCTTAATAGTAACATTTCAACCACTTGCCAACAGAGAGGGAAGTTGGATTAGGGCCTTCCAGGAAAAGCCAGATAAAGCCTGCTATATGTCAAACCATCATTAACTCGACTTTTTATTCTGATCCTACTAGAAATTTTTCTAGATTAGGTTAGGACTTCACGGATTATAATAGAAAAGAAAATCAACAAACATGGAGTGGTTTCAAAACCAACATTTTTCATTCATCATCAAAGTATCACTACAATAGAAGGACCCTAAATTCAAATACTCATAAGCTACATTAGTTTGATTCCAATAATTAAGTTAGTCTGCTGCCTTGGTATCACAGAAATGTAGTTTCTTCTTCCTTAGTAAATAATAGTAATAGTGATAGAAATACAGAAAGGTGAACATGAAGGAGCAATCATTTGCATAGAGCTTTAAAGTTGGCAAAGCACTTTACATGTTCTTTGATCCCTTATTCAACCCTGTGAGAGAAGTACAATTATTATCCTTATCTGACAAATTAAAAAAATAGATGCTGAGGTAGTAAGTGACTCTCCCAGGGTCACACAACTCTATCTCCATACCCTTATTTTTCAAGTGCCACCTTGACATAGTGGATAGAGCCAAGATGGCAGAGTAGCAGGAAGAAGCATAGCTGAGCTTCCCACCACGATATCTCCACACAGATCTAGAAAATATACCAGACCAAATCTTGATTTAAAAAAAATCCAAGAAAATAATTCACAGAAATGTTTCTAGATTATATAAGGATAGGGAGCTAGGGGGTGAAGAGACAGAAAGACAGAAGAGAGAGAAAGGGGGGCAAGAGGGGGTTGGGGTTTAGTAGAACATGGAACATTTCAGCATAAAAAGAGGCTGTTCACAAAGGGAAGAAACAGCCCCAAATCCAGCAAAGAGGGCCCCAATTTAGGGAAGGGGGGAAGAATAAACACCAGTTGCCCTCTATTGCTCACTACTCAGCCCAGTTAAAGATCCAGGGCTGATTGAGGAAGGGACCTGCACCTTGAGAGACATTCCAGGGTGAGGAGAAGTCAAGAACTGAAGGATGTGTACCAAGGAAGGAACCAAGTTAAGAAGTAAGCACTTTTTGTTCTGATCCAGGAGTGGAGTGGGGTCTCAGATTCAGTCTCCAAGTCAGTCTGAAGCCCATAGTGGAATAACCAAAATAGGAATCCCAGACCAAAGGGAAACCTGCAATTCTAGTGCTCTGACCCAGCTGGTTGACAGTGTCTGACACCAGCAGCAGTCTACTGGAACTCCAGTCATAGGCAAGCTAATAGGTGTATTGCTCAGACCCAAACCAAGGTAAAAAATTTCCATAGCTCAGACTTCATAATAGATAAAACCATTTTTTCAAGCGCTGAAAGCATTCAAGTGCTTTCCTCAAGTTACTGGAATAACCCAACACTCAACAACCCTAGAAAGCAGCAAGACCTGGCTAGATATTCACTCTAGAAGTACAAAGAGCCCTGCCCTAACATGAAGTCCAAACTCAAAAAGTAGAATGAAAAAATGAGCAAATAAAAAAGTGTCTCATCATCAAAAGCTATTATTGTAGCATGGATATTTAAGACACAAATCCAGAAGCAAAGCGTAAAAGAAAAACACAGTTTGCAAAGAAAAATTATATATAATTCCTGAAAGATATGAAGTAAGATTTTTTTTATATTTATTTATTTTATTCTTAACTTAAGAAATAAAATAAGCATTTCCATAATATAGTAAAATAGAGAAAAAGGTAATTGTACATGAAACCTCAAATCTATTATGTACAACTTGCTATTCCTTTTAAATATATAGCAATAAAGTTATCATGTAACTTTTCTTTTTCTTTTTTTTATTCCCTTCCCCACCAACTGCCCTAGAGATGGCTGCCATTAGGCATATTATACACACAGACATATGTATATATGCATATAAACATACACATGTGTGTAAATGTGTATATATGCATATATGCATGTGTATGTGTGTAAAACCATTTTATACATACTTCCATTTATCAGTTCTTTCTCTGGATGCAGATAGTGTCTTCCTTCATATATCCTTTGTAGTTAATTTGAGTGTTTTCACAGTCAAAATTATTCATTCAAAGTTTTTCTTAAATCAATATTTTTGTTACTGTATACAATGTTCTCTTGGTCCTGTTCATTTCATTTTTCATTATTTTTGCAAGTATATCTATGTTTTTGTAAGATCATTGAGCTCATTATTTCTCATAGCCCAGTACTATTCCATAATAATAATAATAATAATAATAATAATAATAATAATAATAATATACCACAACTTGTTTAGCCATTTCCCCATTGATGGGCAATCTCAGAATTTCCAGTTCTTTGCCACCACAAAAAGAGCTACTATGAATATTTTAGAACATATAGGTTCTTTTCTCTTTTCCCTAATCATCTTGAGAAACAGACCTAGTAGTGATATTGCTGGGTCAAAGAGTGTAGACAGGTTAACAACTCTTTCAGAACAATTTCAGATTGCTCTCCAAAATGGTTGGATCAGTTTACAGTTCCACCAACAGTGAATTAGTGTCCCAATTTTTCCATATCCCCTCCAACATTTGTCACTTTCCCTTTCAATCATTTTAGCCAACCTGACAAGTATAAAATGATATCTCAAAGTTATTTTAATTTGAAATTTTTAAAGAATTTTTTAAAGGGCATTTTTTAAATAAATGACACGAGAGCATAGGTGTGGGGAGGATGGAAAAGAAATGAGAGTTATGGAAGAAAGAATTGTTGTTCAGTTGTTTCGGTCGTGTCTGACTCTTTGTGACCCCATTTGGTATTTCTTGGCAAAGATACTCAAGTGATTTGCCATTTCCCTCTCTAGCTCATTTGATAGATAAGAAAATTGAGGCAAACAGAATTAAGTGACTTGCCCAGAGTCACACAGCTGGTGTCTGAGGCCAGATGTGAACTCAGGAAGATGAGTCTTCCTAACTCCAGGCCCAGCGGTCCATCCACTGCATCACCTAGCTGCCTTTAAATAAAGAATTAGAAAAGGAATTAACAGCTTGACAGAAGAGGTACAATAAACAAACCCCTTAAAAATTACAATGTACTCATAGAAGTTGATATCACCATAGGATAACAGCATGGAAATAAAGTCAAAAGACTTTTAAAAAAGAAAAGTATCCCATAGTAAAAATAACTGACTTGGAAAACAGTTGAGGAGAGAACATTTTTAAACTCATCAGACTACCTGAAATCCATGACCAAAAAAAAAGAGCCTAGACATTATATTTCAAGAAGTTATAAAACTTCCCAGATCCCTTAGAACCATGAGGCAAAGTATAAATAGAAAAGATCCTCAAGTCACTTCCTGAAAGAAATCTACAAATGTAAACTTTCAGAACCATTGTAGCCAAAATGCAAGGCTTCTATTTCAAAGAAAATACTGTAAGTGACCAGAAAAAAAGAATTAATGTAATAAGGAGCAACAGTGAGGAACACATCAAATTTATCAGCCATAACTATAAAGTAATGGAAACTTTGGAATACAGTATTCCAGAAAATAAAGGATATAGTTTTACATCCAAGAATAACTTACCTAGAAAAACTAAGTCTAACCCTACAGGGGTTAGGGATAGGGAGGAATGGATCTTTAATAAAATAAAGGACTTTTAAACATTCCTGATTTTTAAAAAATAAGGCCAGAGTGAGTAGACTTTGAAACAAGCAAGAAATCAAAAATATACAAAAAGGTAAACATGATGGAGCAGTCCTGAAGGATTAAATAAGGATATTCTCTTTATATTCTAATGGGAGGAGATGATATGTACATCCTCTTAGAACTCCATCATAATCAAGGGTCATAAAGGAAGTGTAATTAGAAAGAGGACCTAGGAGTGCTTATGTTGTTTTGGTGATCTTAAAAGAAGAGTGGAAAGAGAAGGGAAGAGAACTCTCTGATGGGAGGGTGGGGGGATGAAATGTTAATGAAAATCCTATAATCAGGATACATGAGTAGAAATCTGTGCAAAAAGGGAGAAAGTGTAGGGAGAGACACTGACATAAAACCTCATTCTCATCTGAACTAATTAAAGGAGATAAAAATATATGCATAATTGTGCACAGAAATATATGTCATTCACCAGTGAAATAGAAGAAAAATGGAAGAGGAGGAGCCCATAAAATAGAGGTGAGATTAAGAGAGGTAGTAGTCCTAAGCAAAACAAACACTAACTAAATACTAAATATTTGTGGCAGCTCTTTTTGTGCTCGCAAAGAATTGGAAACCACTCAGGCATCCACCAATTGGGAAAGGGTTGAATAAATTATGATATAGAAATGCGATGAAATGCTACTGTGCTTTACAAAATAGTGAAGGGGACGATTTAAGAGAAATTTGGGAAGAGTTGTATGAACTGATGTAGTAACTTGGCATGAGTTGGAAGGAGAGGGGAGTGGCTGGGGGAAAAGAAGAATTTTTTACTTAAAATTAAAAATAAAGGTATGAATTGATGCAGAACCAAGAGAACAATACATGTAATCACAACTTTGTAAAAATTGACCAAGGAGCAGCTAGGTGGCACAGTGATAGAGCTCTGGCCTTGGAGTCAGGAGGACCTAAGTTCAAATCCTGCCTCAGACACTTAACACTTACTAGCTGTGTGACCTTGGGCAAGTCACTTAACCCCGGTCACTTCACCAAAAATAAAAAAAAAAATAAAAAAAGGACCAACTTTGAAAGGTAAAAATTTTTAATAATACAGTTGCCAGTCTGGATTACAGAGGACAAATGAAGTCTTGACAGAATGAAATTGGACTAAAACACAGAATGAGACACAAGTTTTTGGATATGGCCAATATGGAAATTTATTTTGCTTGACTATGTACATTTGTTACAAGGTCTTTGTTTTTGTTTTTGTTTTCAGAATATGAAGAAACAGGGGTGAAAGAAAATCAATTCTTATTCATTGAAAAACTAAAATTTAATTTAAAAAATAAGGACATACTGTATGAAGAGAACAGTGAGTGATTTCTAAGGTTTTCAGAGTAGTGACATCTGTACTTTGGTATTAGGACACATTATGGCCTTATGATTCAGGTCCTGCCTCAGATCTTTACTATGTGAATATGGACAAGTCATTTTAATCTCTGTCTTTCTCATTTTACAATGTTGCAAAGATCGAATGAGATGATGTATATGAAGTGCTTCACAAACCTTAAAGCACTATATAAATGCTAATATTATAATCATCACCCCTTCTAGTCCTTGCCATCCTACTATCATTCACACTGTTTTTTAAAATGGAAGTAGCAGCTAGGTGGTTCAGTGGGTAGAGCACAGGGCCTAGAGTCACAAAGACCTGAGTTCAAAACTGGCTTCAGACACTTCATAGCAGTGTGATCCTGGGCAAACACTAACCTTGTTTACCTCATTCTCCTCCTCTGTAAAATGAGCTGGAGAAGGAAATGGCCAACCACTCCAATATCTTTGCCAAGAAAATCCTAAATGAGGTCATGAAGAGATAGGCATGACTGAAATGACCAGACAATAAAAAAAAATAAAAGTAATTTTGTTTTCAGACTTTTGGGGGGAGGTAGCTATGATATCTCTGAGAATAACTGTATATGCTGGGTATAGGGTAAACCATGTAAAATCAAGATGAAGAATCCCCAGAGCAGAAACTGGTCCTGTGGGGCAGCTAGGTGGTGCAGTGGATAGAGCACCCACCCAAAATGAGGAGGACCTGAGTTCAAATCCGGCCTCAGACACACAGCACATACTAGCTGTGTGACCCTGGGCGAGTCACTTAACCCCAGTTGCCTAGCAAAAAGCCGAAAGAAAGAAAGAAAGAAAGAAAGAAAGAAAGAAAGAAAGAAAGAAAGAAAGAAAGAAAGAAAAAAAATTGGTCCTATGTTCTCTTGGAATGTCTTTAAATTTTCATTTTTCTGGTATATTAGAGTTGAAGACATTCATGTGGTGATTTATTATATGCAATATGTAATAACAATTATGCTTATAGATTGGCCCTTGAGGAAAAAAATTTCAAAGGGGATCCCTTACTTTTGTATTGATTGAAAAACAGATCTACAGGGGAAAGGGATCTCTCATTTTATTTTCTTTCTTCCCAATTCTTACTCAAGAGCTACTTGTTCCACTTAAAACTAAGAATGATAGGATTTTTTTTTCTTTTTCTATAAAACATCATTTTGTCTGCTATGTTCATTGTCAATAACATGTACTCTTATTTTTAGGTTTCTGTAAGAACTTATATATCCCATATTTGGAAAAAGAAAAGGGAGAAAGGAGAAAAGGAAGAAGTGCATGGGGGGAAGAGAAAAGAAAGCTAAATTGTTTCATAGTCCTCTTGGACTATATTGAAAAATATTTAGCTATTTATTTTATAAATCAAGTAATGCTATTGATATTCATGGAGCAACATATGTAGAAACAAATGAAGCTGAAAGGTAGTTTTTTGAACTCTGAGCTTCCTTACTCTATTTTGGGTGTGAAAAGGAGTTTTATAGTCAAGTTATAAATCCCTTAAAAAAAAGGTTTGTAAAGAAAACTCTGATGTACCTTATCTATAATGGTCCAGTTGGGGGTTGCAATAATAATCCTTTTGCTTTTATGTGACCATCTGGACCTATTAAAAAGAGTATCTAAAACAGACACCCCAAGTGTGCTGAGTATGCGAGTTTTTAGTAAGTCCCCAAAATATTGGAGGTTGCTTTGCTATAGGGGAATGTGGTCCTCTACAGAGAGGGGGTTACCAAAAAAAAAAAATTGACCTCTCACCTTTGCCACTGTGAACGCGTTGTATAGAGTTGACTCTGAAGCACATGTCATAAATGTGCAGAAATCTGGTCTGTTTTACACCTCTCGGGTTGTATGATGAGATGGAAGAGTCTAGGGAATCTGGGAATGGGAAACTGTGCATTTAATGAAGCATCATGTTTCAACTGGATAATATTCCACTTTGATTTGTGTAGCGAGCAAATATGAAATATTGGAATAATATTGCAAGTTCCTGGTTTTGGTGGCTCACATAGATTTACAGAACATTTGTGCTCTCCTGAAAACTATACCTTTTATCAAAAGTGTAATCCAAGAGGGCTAAGGACATATGTTGGATTGCAAAATTGGAATTAGATAAAAGTTGGCATTTGTCTTTAGTAGATTATTAAAATCGGCGAGGTAAGAAATCTGCTCATAAAGACAGAGTGAGTTAACAGGGGCTGGGTATCATTTGTCCAAAATAGTCTTTTCTATACACTCATTAACCATCTTGCCCAGTAATGTGGTTGCATCCTATTAAACCTGATACATCAAAAAAAAAATTAAGTTTCTGTCTCAAACTGCACTACAACTCAGATCTAGGACCAAATAAGATGCATTAATTGCTTTACTGCTTCACCGCAAAGCCACTCTTAAAACATAATTCCTTAATGAAGTCCGTTAATTTGTTCATGGCAGTACACAAGCTGTTCAATATGACACAGAATTGCACTCTGTTTTCTAACCCCTGCAGTTTCTTCTGTTAGTCACTCTGTCTTGTGTTGTTATCCCATGGATAGTAATTATTTTATAGTGGCTGTAATTAGGAGAGAATTAGGCTTGGTAAACAAAACCTGCCTTCTCCTGTTAATAGCTAAGGATAATAAATTTGGCTCTGACATTCACTATATTTGGACAAGCCTTGGCCTACTTCCAGTTTTCCCAATAAGAACTTTATTATATAATTATGCCTTGGAGGGGCTCATATTACAAGGTAATTTTTTTTGTAAAGACACATATTGCATGGCTTCCAGCCAGTAAATGATATACTGTAATATATGCCTCCAATAAATGTTTTAAACAAAATCTCTCTAAGCAATATCCTGCTGGAGCTATACACTGCTATTCAGCATATATTATTTACAGGATTTATTTGTGAGGTTTTTCATAATGTAAATTATTTTCTTTAGCTTACATTGTCCACCATTATGACAAGTATCCAAAAGGAAGGCCTGAATTATTCTAATCAGCAAATGACATGTTTAGATCCCTAACTGCCCATATCACAGTTCATATACAGAGGTATATTGTTGGAAGGTGAGAGGGTAGGCTATATAAACTGCTTTTTCAGTCTATTTGTCAAGTGGAGAGGAGCCAGATGTTCTGGGTTTCAGGCAGACCACATCACCTGGCAAAGTTAGGGCAAACTCTACCCAGGATTTAAAAAATATATATAAAAGAAAAAAGAAAGAAATCAGGTCAAACAACATTATGCAAAGCCATTCCGTACTTTACCAATCAGAATCTGGCAAAATATAGTTTGTGGTCCCATTCTCAACACTCAATGGTCAGCCTTAATCCATGGATAGCTAGATGGAAAAATAGATAGATACATACATACATACATATATACATACATACACACACACATACATACATACACACATATAAACATACATGGATATAGATATGGAAATAACTATATCTATCCACATTTATTTGTAATATAGAATGATCTTTAGTGCAGCCAGCCAAAGACATGGAAAAGAAAGATAACAGATATCTTACAATACCCCAAAGGGCAAGACGCTGGTGAATAAGGGACCCAGAAAATAATAGCAATATGAAGTTAATGGCCAGGCCAGGCAAATGGACAGAAGCAGAGATAGGCATAAAGGACACTTACTATGTCCTTGCCATGGGAAAGCAGGTGTGACAGTTGTGAGATGCAATTGAATATTGCATTTTTAAAAGCCATAGAGGGGACATGCAGTGAGCCCTTTGACCGTAGCTGACTCAGAAATCCATACATAGGCAAATGAGTGACTAGCCAACTCAATATAGATGCTTGTTGTCCCATAGCTCTATCTCAATATTTGATCTGTTGTGTGGCTGGGAGAGGGAGGGTTCTAGTAAATGGAGAGAAAGATTAATACAGGTTTCTGCTTGATACCCCAAGCCTCAAGGATTACCCCATTAATTTAAGGCCTCTAGCACAGAGATAGTTGAGAACATAATTCTTTTTAGCAGAGAAAGAAAGATAGCTGTAGGGACCAAGATAATGCTGAAAGACCAAACACAGAGGTGGCTGTGTGGACAGGCTATTCTAGGGTTATTTTTAGAGCTCACAGGTGTGTATATGTGTGTAAGTGAATGTGTATGTATGAATATGCATGTATATGTGCATGTGTGTGCATATCCACACAACATAGTACAATTTCCTAAGGGAAAAAACCTTCTCTGGCTCAGATCTCCCTTTTTTTGTGACCTTGTGCAAATCACTTAACTTTTCTGGGCTTTATTTTCCTCATCTATAAAATAAGGTGTTTGGACAAGGTGAAATCTAAGCTACTTTCCATCTCTAGACCAATGATTATCTCTTATGATCAAATGAGATAATCTTTCTAAAGTGCTTTGCAAACTTTAAAGTGCAATATAAATGTTAGCTTTGGGCTATTCAACTACTTTGAACCTATTAACAAATGGGGGTAATAAGTACTCTTTGCTCATGTTGTCCCTCCTTATCTATACATTCTAACAGCAAACTTGCTAATTTTTTGCACTAGCATGTTATTTCCTTCTTACATTTTGGTTTTTATTTCCCATGTTAAGGGTGAGTAAAATAAAATATTTAGAGGCAGTTAGAGATGCAGGTCTGGGACCAAAAGTAAAGTTCAAGACAAGAAATATTGTTTTAGGGCTAATCTGCACGGAGGTGGTAGACAAAGCCCCAGGAGGTGTATGGCAATGCCAAGGAAGTACACAGATGTATATAGAGAGAAGGAAAAAGAACCAAGGACAATCCATTAGGCAATACTTCCCTCAATTTTTAAGGGAGAGGGTAGGGAAAAGAGGATGAACCAGAGAAGGAACAGTTAAAGATAGAGAAGGAAAACAGTTGTAAAATGAAGAGGCTGGACTATATGACCTCCAAAATCCTTTTTAATTTTAAATTGATGATGCCATGATCTTAGGAACAGAAATAGTATCTCTGAGAGCAGCTAGGTGGTACAGTGGATAGAGTGCTAGGCCTGAAGTCAGAAAGGCTCTCATCTTGCTTAGTTCAAATCTGACCTCAGACACTTACTAGCTGTGTGACCATGGGCAAATCACTTAACTCTGTTTGCCTCAATTTCTTCACCTGTCAAATGAGCTGGAGAAGGAAATGGCAAACCACTCCAGTATCTCTGCTAAGACAACCCAAAATGGGGTTATAGAGAGTCTGATGTGACTGAAAAAAAAATGACAACAATATCTCTGAAACCAAGAGAAGCAGTGGTCAACAGGGCCAAAATGCTAAAGAAACATCAGCAGTCAGAGAATGAAGACAGAACCACCACTACTATTCCTCTCCAAAATCTGTGTGTGTGTGTGTGCGTTTGTTTTTGTGTGTGTTGTGTGTGTGTGTGTGTGTGTGTGTGTGTGTGTGTGCGTGTGTGTGCACATGTGTGTAGGGGAAGAAAATAGATTGCAAGAAGTTCTGAGGAGAAAGTTGAGTATTGAGAAATGCAGGCCTAGTTTCAAATTAGGGGTATTTTCATGCCTTACCTTTGAGTTATTACTCATATACTTTCCCTTAAGGATTGGGTATGGGTAAAGTGAAATGGAATAAATGATATTCTTTAAAGTATACTTTGGACATTTTTATCTAAGGGGGAAAGAGCATACTATGTCCATACGAAAAATGAAAAGCAACATAAGGAATTGAAAAGATATTATTTGAATAATTTAATTCATCTCTTTTCCCTTCATAAAACAAAATGTACGTAAAATTCCTAGACACTTCAGACAAACGTAGTGAATTTTCCTTCCATTTTCTTTAGACTGCAAGAAGCTTGCATTTAAGTGACACTCCCTCCCCTGGCTTCTCTCCTTTCTATTTCTGCTTCTTCTTGTGACTCTAGACTTCCCTGAGATTTAAATAATCAAAAAGATTTGGGCAAAAAAAAGAAGAATGTTGTTCAAAGAAGTACAATGACTGAAATTAGTTAATGTTAATATCGTTCCACCAAAGCCCAGTTCCAATATACTTGATCTGCTGCTGCTCAAGGGTATTTGCTCAACAACTTCAGGTGGTACTGAATACTAGTCCTTAAGTTATATCTTCATATTCAAGATGAATGGGTTTGCTTTCTGTCCTCCCTGTCACCACCCTCATCTTCCCACAGGCCACACTCATCCCTTTTTTATTTTGCCTCTGACTCATTTTGATAACAAAAGGAAAAGAACACAATGCCTTGTGACATAAAAAGCAGTTAATAAATACCTATTGAACAAATTAATTCATAAATGAATGATGACATAACCATTAAAGGTAATTCGAGATAATTGGTTAATTGGTGAGTGTTCAGAGGTGGCTATTTAGACAGCTAGAACCATAACTAACAATATAAAGAACTTAAAAACTTTGGTGTTCAGGGCAAATTATTGCGAGGGGGGGTTACAGAGAGAAAAAATATGGAGAATGGTTCTGTTAATGAAGTGCAGTTAGGTACAGACTCCAAGTGCCTATAGCTAAGCTGGTTCCAGCCGCTCACCCCAAGAGATAAAGGTATAGGGACACAGCAAGCAGAAGAATAGTGGGAAAGGGAAAGTAGACCCTACTCTACTTTGGCTCTATAGTTTGAATAATTTCTTAGGTAAAATTCATGATGGACATGTTTAATAAAACATATCCTCTAATTATTTGTTTAAGCTATTGAATGAACCGAAGTGGATATGCTAAATTGCCATTATTTCTTGGGGGTAAGATGGGGAGAGGAAGTAATCCTCAGCACATTATCAGAAATTTGAACGTTAACATGATTTCTAAGAGGCCAAGTTTTCTTCCTTTGTTTACAAGCTCAAAGAACTTAATGCCTATGATCTTATTTATCTTTGTGAAATCCCTTGGGTTAAGGAACATTTTTAATACCCTTCAGAGAAAACAAAAGCATCACTGAGAGGTTAAGAGTCATACCTGAGATCTCATAACCAATCAATGAAGAAATAGTGTCCATCACCTGACTGAAGCAAGGCTTCTTCCCATAGGTTCTGCAGACTCCCCTTCTCCCCAGTATATGAGTTATGCTGAGGTATACTTTCTTATTCAATTTAGTATTGATAAGTAGACACTCAGTATTCATTCCTAAGGGTAATAGGAGTCACAAAGGTAGGGCACAGAAATTGGGAGACATGCCAGACTTGTGCATGCCAAAATATTCCTGCCTGGTAAGGAAATGACCTGTAAAGGACCAACAACTAGATAAAAAATCTAACAGGTCACATAATCTAAACCTGAGAGGAATCCATATTTCAGGCTGTATTTTTCAGGTGAACAGCTCTATTAAGATGCAAAAATTATACCACTTCTTAAGTGGCTGAAATAATCATTTTCATGAGTCTGTGTAAATAGATTATTGGAAAGATGTGCTTTGGATTTTGAAGACAGATTTTGGCACTAAAAATTAAAATTAAAAACCTTATGTCCTTATAATGAATTTGAAAAACCAAAAATAATGACTTAGTATAAGGAAGAATCATAGCCATTAGAGATGGAAAAGACCTATTAGGTAATCTCTCCCTGCTGCTCATGCAGGATTATTCTCCAGAGGTTACTGTCCAATTGGAGTTTAAAATCATTCTGGAGCTATGCCTTCCACTTCTGGGAGACTGTTCCACAGCCTTAATTTTTTGGGAGATAATAGTGATAATCGGCATATAAAAGACTTTAAGGTTTCCAAAGAACTTTGTCTACATTATCTCACTTGACCCCCTCAACTATTCTGTGAATTAGTTAGCCCCATTTTACAGAAAAGGAAACTGAGGTTGAAAGAGGTTAAATGTTTTGCCTTGGGTTACATGGCTAATTAATTTCTGAGGCATGATTTGAACCCAGATTTTCTTGATTCCAAGTCTTTGTCCACTACATGACCTATATTCTCCTGTTCTTACCTCTATATGCAATAGAAATGTTTGGTGTTTTTCTTTTTTATTACATCTTGCCATATCCTTGAAATGTCTCCCTGCTCACAACATTCCCTTTTGAATTTTTCATGCATGGGTGAATTATTGGAGCCATGATTTTAATGGGTTACTTAATGATTTTATTCCAAACCCATAAACCAATTCTTTTAAGACTCTGATTATCACAGCAAATATTACTTGAATAATACCTCGGAGATAGTATCTCTGAGAGCAGCTAGGTGGTACAGTGGATAGAGTGCTGGAACTGAAGTCAGGAAGACTCATCTTGCTTAGTTCAAATCTGGCCTCGGACGCTTACTAGCTGTGTGACCATGGGCAAGTCACTTCACCCTGTTTGCCTCAATTTCCTCATCTGTCAAATGAGCTGGAGAAGGAAATGGCAAACCACTCCAGTATCTCTGCCAAGAAAACCCAAAATGAGATTATAAAGAGTCTGATGTGACTGAAAAAAAAATGACAACAGTATCTCTGAAACCAAGAAAAGCAGTGATCAACAGGGTCAAAGTGCTAAAGAAAAGTCAGAAGTCAGAGGATGAAGACAGAACCACCACCAAAATTTTCTCCCTATTCTTTCTGGTATCACAAATGCTCTCAGCTTGAAAAGGATTCTAGAAGTGGCAAAATAATGCCAAAAATATAGAAACCACGACCTTCACTGACTGGCATTACTGAAGGAAGGAAAAGAGGAGAAGAGGAGAAGGGGGATCAGTGGGGAGGGAGGTGGAGAGAGATAATCACATCAAGATACCAAATGGTTTTGGGTAAACACAATTGCTTCATGCTTAGTCTGAGCAGGACACCTTCTTGGTACACTCTCTCCAGAAACGACCAATAGTTAATGCTTAAGCATATTATATGTTCTGTGGGGGAAAAGACACCAAAAGTCAGTTTGTATGAGACCAGTTAACTTAGCTTCCACAATTCCTCCCCTGCTGCTCTCATGGTCCCCCTTCAGTTGTATTTCAGTCCATTAACTCCTGCAACGGGTATTTGCTCACAATATATGTGTGTGGGGGTGTACGTGTGTTCGTATTTGAGAGGCAGAGTAAGAATGCCCATGCACAAGAGACAGCATCTTCAAAGAGCTCAAAAAACAACTTTATAATTAAAAAAATCCTATTTCCACTGTTGAGAGTTATTAATTTAAAACATGTGCACACACATATCAACTGTCTGATTACCTTTCATAACTAGTATGTATATAGCACCTACTATGCATCAGGGATTGTGCTAAGCACTTTACAACTATTTTATTTGATTCTCACAACAACACTTCAAGCTAGGATTCTTTTATTACCTCCATTTTACAGTTTAGGTAAGTGAGGCAAACAGATTTTAAATGACTTGGCTAAGGTCATACAGCTAGGAAGTATCTGAAGTCAAATTTGAACTCAAGTCTTCTGACTCCAGGTCTCACACTCTATTTACTTTACCATCTACCAGCCTCCTAGTCTGACTCTCCTGCTGAGAATGATGTTCTGAATAAATTCCTTCCTTTCACTCTTACAGAAATGGCTTCTTGATGCCTTCTCCCCCAGCTTCATCACTCCTCTTCGATCTTCCTTCCTGGTAAGATGGTAAGAAGAATGCCCACATGGCTGTTGCCACTCACTATGGCTAGTCCAACAGTTCATTCAGGTTCTTGTGTTCTGCAAACTGTTCCAAACACTATGCTGAAGTTTTAAATTTTTCTGTTAGCGAGAAGTGGTAAACTGAGCTCTAACACTGTGACTTGTATGTAACCACCACATGCTTAGCACAGCTCTGATCTCTGTGTCTGGGGAAAGTAACAGTTTGGGGTTGACTGGAGAGTGTTACTGCATTCACATCACATTTCAGTCTCAACACTAGACATAGAAGATTGAGCTATTGTCCTTAATTCCTTGATAAGTTGGGTTCATTTAATTAATAGAGTCTTTACCTTTTATGTGTTATGGATCCCCATAGATGTCTGATGAAGCCTATGGACCCCTTAGAATGTTTTTATGTGCATAAAACAAAACACACAGTGTTACAAAGGAAACCAATCATATTGAAATGCAGTCTTCCAAAAAAAAAATTTTTTTTAAATTAAGTTCATGGAGCCGTGGTAAAGAACCTCTGCTTTAGCAAATGACTGAGAGGGTTAGAATAATTGCTTTGAGGGCATATATAGTTATTACTTAATACTTCCACAGTCCTCTCCCTCTGATTGACTGGTTCCTCCCAGAACCTCCATTTTAAAGAGGAGGCTGAGGTTAGCCATTTCTTCATTTCTCTCCAAGCTGTACTCTAGGCTCTTGTGGACTTTCTCAACAATGCTTCCATGCCAGATGTCTTCATCTCTTCTTTCCCTTCCAGCTTCTTTTTGTATGTAGTCTTCCCTAACTAAAATGTAAGCTCATTGAGGGCAGGGACTATCTTTCTTCCAGTTTATATTTGTATTCCCAGAGTTTAGCACAGTACCTTACACTTAAGCACTTAATAAATGCTTGTTGACTTGTCTTGATTGATTTAAGGTGAGTATGATCTTCACTGATATAGATCACAAACTGTCTATTAAGGGACAGACCAGAAATTTCTGGAGTGGTTTAAAAAAGAAAAAGTGTTACATGGCCAACGTATGATGACCAATTTTCTAGAAGTCAGTCTCTATAAAGATACCTAATTTGGTCCTCCAATTATAGTCACATAGTCTACTATGATGGTGCCCATCCTCAAAGACTTTCCAGATTGACAGGATCCATGAAAGCTTGAACTATCTTGGCACAGTCATTGAGAACCTGGGATCACTTCCAAATTATGAAGAGGCCTTAGAAGAGGACTTTAATGAAGTTGATTGGTATGAGTTTAGGGAAAAAAATGGAAGAAAAGATTCTTATTAATTTAAATTGTAGAAGTGTTAGAGAGATAGAATACTCACTTAAAGTTGAGTGAAGTCAATTCAGCCAAGAAGGAATGATATCATCCTTTCTTACTTATGTGACATGATTACAAGATGGACTAGTGGATAATCATAGAATGATAGCTGTAGATCTGGAAGTGACCTCAAAGGCCAGGCAGCCTAACCCTTTAATTTTATAAATGAGGAAGCTGGGGCCAAGGGAGGCCTAGGTAACTTCCCTAAAATAAAACAGGCAAAGATGGGATTTAAAGATAGGTCCCATGATTCCAGTTATTTTTTTAATTTAATTTTTAGGGAATTGGGGATAAGTGACTTGCCCAGGGTCACACAGTTAGCAAGTGTCAAGTGTTTTGTCTGAGGCCAGATTTGAACTCAGGTCCTCCTGACTTCAGGGCCAGTGCTCAATCCACTGCACCACCTAGCTTCCCCCATGATTCCAGTTATTGCTCAGGGGTAAATACACCTGCCCAGGGGTGGGGAAACTGCAGCCTTGAGGCCACATGTGGCCCTCTAGGTCCTCAAGTGCAGTCCTTTGACTGAGTCCAGACTTAACAGAATTCTGAAGTATGGGATCAGTCAAAGGGCTGCACTTGAGGACCTAGAGGGCCATGTGCGGCCCCAGAGCTGCAGGTTCCTCACCCCTGCACCAGCCCTTCTCTTAATGTTTTCCCCATTTGCTGCTCACATACTCCAAATTCTTTTAACAAGGGACAACTGTGAAAATTGTGATTTTTGAAATTATTGCTTGATGTTTTTATTATAAATGACAAGACTTCAATATGGCTAAGTGGTCCTAATGATTATAAACATATAAGCAATATAAGACAACCTGTACTTTTCCACTATCTTGACTCATTCTGACCCTATGTCAACCGTACAAATGATTATGGCTCCTGAATGGATAAGACTCTTAGACAACTGGAGCAGCTTCATGCCAGCACATATTCTTAGGGTCCACATTTACCAACTCAAACCCTCACCTGATTTCTGGTTCCAATTATGGAAATTCTGAGGTAAGTGACTGGGGGAATTTCCCGACTACTTCTGGATCTGATTAGGAATATCCCTCCCACAGGTTCTCAAAGTGGGCGATACCACCCCCTGGGGGATAGTGGAATGATCCAGGGGGGCAGTAGTAGCCTTGGGTGCAATTAGGGCCATTGAATACAAATAAAGAGGCAGTAGAAGCATAAAGAAGAGAAGAAAATTTTGAAAAACCATTGGTACATGTTTCATCTGTTGTGTAACAATGCTAAAGTATTAGTGATTACATTATTTTCCAAATAAACACCCAAAATACAAGTTATAACCAATCAGTGGTCAAGTCTGCCAACAGATCTTAGCAAGCAAATGTTGGCAAACGAACATGTCTCACATTGTTGGGATATCCAGCAAGCATCAGCAGGAATATGTGCACGTAATGACTTGTTTACAATATGGTTACATGATGCAATATTACATGATCAAATTCTCAGTGCAGGAAAAAAAACACCACAAATTTACAAAAAAATATTAAATTTAAGATGCATCATTTAAAAAAATATGTATTTTTGAAATTATGCAAATTTTTTAAAACCCCCTAAAGGGTTAAAGAAAGTAGATTTCCAAAGAGGTGCTGAGTAATTTTATCTTTCTGAAATGGGGGTGGTAGGCCAAATAAGTTTGGAAACCTCTGAATTATTTGCTCTCATCCAACGTCATCTTTAAGATATAAAAACTGCTTTGCTTAGAACCCACTCTGAGTGTGTACTCCCATGTAGATCTTTGCCACTATACAGATCTCTCTCCCTCAAACTGAAGGGTTTGGGTCTTTGAGTATGGCCAAAGCTCTTTATTGCCGTGAAGTGTTTATGTGGGTAATTTTTTTAAAAAAATTTTGCCTATTTACTATTGCACATAATAATAAAAAAAACCCTCATGATTATACAAGTTTCCAGAGTACCAATTTCCTATAAATCCTTAAACCTAGGTCTGGGCTAAACCTCGGCTGCAGGTCAGGAGGAGAAAGTAAGCAGCAACCATTTATTCTACAATTTAAGATAATATAAGGCTTATAATGCAAATTTTGCTGAGATAGATTAAACACATTGATTTAAATTCACACTAAGATGTAAATGAATGACAGTAGATTTTCCTGAAGTTTGTTTTGGTAGCAGTGTGGATAAAGAAGAGGAGAAGGAAAGACCCTGAATTAGAGAATAGAGTTTCAGGATAAGGATATATAAAAGGGAAGTTGGGACCTCCAAGGACAGAACCTGTCCTTCAAGGCCAAATTGAAAACTTTCCTTTTCCAAGAAGATTCCCTTGCTAACTCTGAAGCTTTTCACTCTACATTCCCCAAGAACCAAGTGTACTAGATTAGTTTGCAGCAGTCCATATGATTATTTGTAATTTGTCATTGTAATTTTAATTGTCTTCTTGTTGCTGTCCCGTCATTTCAATGCTGTCTGACTCTCCATGACCCCATTTGGGGTTTTCTTGGCAAAGATCCTGGCATTGTTCGCCATTTCCTTCTCCAGTTCATTTTGCAGATGAAGAAACTGAGGCAAATGGGGTTAAGTTAAGCACAGGGTCACACAGTCAGTTAAGTGTCTGAGTCTGGGTTTGAACTCAAGCTCTTCCTGTCTCCAGGCCCACCACTCTGTCCATTGCACCACCTAGCTACCTCAGTTGTTGTCTAATTGCATCAATTCGGCCTCAGAACTAAAACTGAAATAGAAACTCTGGCATCACAATCACATACTCTGTTTTATAGTACAGCTATCCCTTCCACATCATGGAGGTTAAAGGTACAGAAATCTGGAAAATCCATGTAAAATTTTTTGGAACTCCTTTCTTACTGATGTGGTTTAGGGGCTTAGGGCTCCTGGGACCCCAAAATCATAACATGCAGGTCCTGTCCAAAAGAATTCAACCCAAGCCTTCTTTCAGCCAAAGACAAGGTTTATTAGAACATCTGTCATATTAGGCAGACTCTTAAGGAGTTTGAACATCAGTAAGCTATTGGCTAGATTATAAGAATCTGACCAGTGGTTAGATTTTAAGAATCTGAGCAGTGGCTAAATTATAAGAATCCCAGTGTGTTAATGGAGACAAGATGGACCGTATATACAGAAAGACCATGGGAGGGATCTAGGAGTGGCCAAGTAGTCTATGAGGTAATAGAATTCCAGAGACCTGGACCACAAGACCAAGGGAGAATGGAGAAGTGGCCTGGGGCCATAGGGAGCTCCACAATGAAAGGCCAATTAGTGGGATTATAGCCTCAGGGGAAGGCCAGAGATTTGGCCATGTGGGAAAGTTCAGGGATTTTCCTTTTTGGGGTCTAGATCCCAATCCCATCAGTACCACAGAAGTCTGATTTTTTTTAAATTTTTCATTTAGGGGGTGTTTACAATACCTTATTGTAATTTTGGATTAATATTATACAATACTATACCTATATTTTATGCATTTCTGAGTTTGTAAACTTTTCTGTCATCTGCTGGCCTTCTCGTGTTTGCAGCTTCTACAAAACTCCCCCAAAAATCCCTATTTAATTTCTTATGCCAACACATGATATATTGAAATCTGCAATGGGGAAAGTCACTATGTGGAAGGGATAATTGTATCTTCCCTTGTACCATTGCTTACTCCCTAGCAAAACATGGGTGCTTCATAAATGATTGATTACAAAACAAAAGAAGGCAGTGTGAGGGGATTCCTTGTTTTCTCATTCAATCAGATAAACTAACCCCATTAGCTGATGGCCTCCTGATAACTTATAGGGTCAATTTATGTGGTAAATTTCTTGTGGATAGGAAGGGATAAAGACTAGAACTATCATTCATTGCATGGGAAGCTTACACATGAGGAAACTCATCGTGAGGAAAACCCTCTACAAATGGAGTTGCCTTGTACCAAATGTGTTTCAGCACCTTCTATAGAATTTATAGTCTTAGAAAGTTGTCTAGAAGACCCAGACATTAAGTGACTTGAACAGGATTTGTTGTTGTTGATTTGCTCATGTCTGACTCTTTGTGACCCCATTTGGGGTTTTCTTGGCAAAGATACTGGAGTGCCATTTCCTTATCCAGCTCATTCTACAAATGAAGAAAATAAGATAAACAGGGTTAAATGAATTGCCTAGGGTCATACAACTAGTGTCTAAGGACAGATTTGAACTCAGGTCTTCCTGACTCTAGGCCCATCACTCTCTTCACTGCACCAGCGGGCTATCCCAAGGATTATATAGGATTATACAGATAATATGTGTCAGAAGTGGGACTTGAATCCAGGTCTTCCTCATCTGGGGCCAGGTTTCTATCCATTATACTCTACAGCCTCTATTATGGATGGAATCATTCTTTAATATTTGTCCCACAGAGTGATATGTATCCTGTAAATGAGAAATAAAACTCTCAGGTGTGCTTTGCATGGGTTTGGAGTAGATTGGGGTAGATTTGAAGCAAACATTAAGTTGGTAACTCAACAAAATCTAAGGTCCCTGAGTATCATCTAAATAATAACCAGCTAATCTGCCTTGATTTAGTTACTGGGCTCTGAGTGGCATATACCAACCTTTGCAGGAAACATAAAAAATTTTGGTAATTATTTTCCTGGTATTATAGGATCATGTGATTCCACAGTTTGGCAGAAAGCACTGGGTCCCTTGCTTAGTAGAAATTAATTTTTGTGATTCTCTACAAAGCCTATAGGATTCATTTACTTGAAGAGGAGCATCCACTCATTTATTTGTGACTGCCAATTTTTGGAAGAAGCAGTAGGCATGAGTGAAAACCATATTTCTCCTTAGTGGTGGCCCTAGCTCATCACCAATTCTGGAAAAATAGTATACCATCTGGGAACTTGAAAGATGGGAGTGGCAGCTACCTTCTTATGTTTTTCATAACAAATAATAGAATACTGTGGAGGCACACAGGGGAGAAAGATGCCAAATAGGGCCCCCACAAATAAATAAGCAAATCTCCAAAGATGGAAAAGTTAACAAAAGAAAAATGCAGCTGATATGAATACAGTTTGTGTCCAAATCTTCAGCTAGAACATAGGAGTATGTCTTCACTTAGCTATTGCTGTCCCTGAACAGAGGTGAGAGAGATGCTGTTAATAACAAAGACAGTCCCTGATGATGGCAAGTCTAATTACAGCAGGAAAAAAAAAGTACAGGGAAAGAAAGGGTTTGGTTTTCCCTAGACATCAGTTTATTACCAGCCTGACACGGCAACTTTAAGGGTCATTTCTCTACAGTCACTAAAATACCAAAACAGTAAGAAACACAGTACAGAGGCAGAAGCAAAAGCCCCTGACACTTCATTTCTGAAAACATTTTCCCACAATGATAGGTTTTAAAAATTGTTTTTCCCCTTTTAATTAAAGAAACAATTTTTTCCTCCTGTCATCTGTAAATAGATGAGAGACTGAGTGACAGAGAGAGAGAGAGAGAGGAGAGAGAGAGAGAGAGAGAGAGAGAGAGAGAGAAGAGCAGAAAGGGGGAAGGTAAGGAAAAAGAAATGAAATGAGGGAGGAAAGATTGAAAGTTGAAAAAAGGAGGGAAGAAACCAAGGAAGGAAGGAAAGAAGGAGAAAGGAAGGGAGGGAAGAAGGTAGAAGGGGGGAGGGAGAAAGGAAGGAAGGAAAAAAGGGGAAAAGTATCTCTCCATCTCATAAACCTGAAGGACAATTTTAAAATAACCAAAATAATACCATTTGTTTCTGAGATTTCTGGAAGAAGAGGGTAGAAAGGTCTTGCCACATATACTTTGATATATCTATCCTGAATGAACCATAATCTTTTTTTTAAATTCTCATCTCCTCCTTTCCTCCCCCTGCAGTGCTGAGCATGTTAAAGAAGGAAAAGATAAAGAATAAGAAAAAAATCATGAAGGGCTGTATGAAATATGTGCTATTCTTTTTACAGCAATTTCTAGGAAAAGCTCATTAATTCCATTTACTGTATATACTTTGGAGTAATAAGACTTCATTTCTATTAAAATATGCCATAATTCAGGATTTTTCATTAATTCAGATAGACCTCAACCTAAAAGTGTCTGAATGAGTGAGGTTTTACTGTAGGTAGTAGATAAACAGTTGTTAATAATAATACTGACATTTATATAGTACTTTAAAGTGTGCAAGGTACTTCATATACATTCTCTCATTTGAGTCTTACAAGAACCTTATAAGGAAGGTAGTATGGCTAAATTATCCCCATTTTAAAGATGGGGAAAGTGAGGTTCAGAGAGATCAAGTGACTTGCTCATAAGCACATTGTAAATGCCAAAGACAGGATTTGAACTTTTGGTTTCCTGACTCCGGGGCCACCACTCTCAAGTCTTTCGTGGAAAGAAACATGGGAGTAGTGTAGTGTAATAGAGCATTTACGTGACTTGGTTTTAAATATTAGATCTACTGCTTAGTACATTTGTGACCTTGGGAAGGTAATGTAACCATTCTAGGGCTCAGTTTCCTCAGCTGCCAAAGGAAGAGGTTGAACTAGACAATCTCTAAGGTCCTTTCTGGCTCCATATCCTTTGATATTCACGGAGGTCTGAAATTATGGGGATCTTTAATATATGAATGTTTACTAAAAAGTTGTTTGTAAAAAAAAATCATCCATTTCAAATCCTATTTCTCCGTTCATTTCATTATAAAATCTGACGTTTGATTTAAAAAAAAATTGAAACATGACTGCTGTCTTAAAATGACCCTTTCCAATGCCTTTATAGAAAAAAGAATAAATTCCAGGTAAAATAAAATAGAAAACACTCAAAATAAGGCATAGAAATGGTATTTTAATTGAAAATATCAAGAACTGTTAATTAGCTTGCCAGTGGGTGATGCAATAAGATATGGGTGGAACTGAGAGAGTCATTAGCATCATCCACCTCACCATGTAAAATATTAGCTCTCTGCTTTAGGCTATTTCTAACAGAGGGCAAAGGAAACTGCAAAGGGGATGCTTGTCCTTCTCTGGGCATTTCAGAATCCCAAAATATCCCTAGAAGGGACCAAAGAGGCCATCGAGTCCAACCCATAATAGTATATCCTGGAAAGTGGTGTTTGAGTCTCTACTGGATGTTCTGTAGTAATGAGGAATCCCCTGCTTCCTGAGGCAGCTGATTTCACTTTTATTCAGCTCTAATTGTTAGAAGTAATCAATGAAGATTATTCTTTGACCTCCCTCCCTCCCCTTCTCTCTTCCTCTCCCTTTTGCTCCTCCTCTCCTACTCTCTCATAGTTCTTCTAAAAATTTAAATAAACTCATTAACCCATCCCTGTCTTAGTATTTCTGATTTATAATATACAGAGAGAATCATTTAAAAAAATAGTTTTACAACATTTTTTTTTGTTGTTCAATCATATCCAATGCTTTGTGACCCCTTTCAGGGTTTTCTTGGCAGAGATACTGGAGTGGTTTGCCATTTCCTTCTTCAGCTCATTTTACAGATGAGGAAACGGAGGCAAATAGGGTTAAGGGACTTGCCCAGGGTGGCATAGCTAGAAAGTGCCAGAGGTCAGATTTGAATGCAGGAAGACTCATCCTCCTGACTCCAGACCCAGTACTCTATCCACTATGCCACCTAGCTGTCTCTAGACAATTATTATAATACTGTATAATGATGTACAATACAGCATAATACTGTAAAAGGATAGACATTGGACATGTGAGAATTAGTAAATTCTCAGGGTTGAAAATTCCCTCTGCCAGTGAAGGTTGGCCCAGTCAGTCTCCTGGACAACTCTCTTAAGATTATAAATTACAGAAACGTATAATCTTAAGAGAGTTCCGTAGAAAACTGAGATGTTATATAACTTGCCCCAAATCACACAGCCAGAATGAAAACAAAACAATATACCAGACATTTCTCTCCCTGTGCCACCTTTCTCTTCCTTCAAGGCCTTACTAAGGTGCCAATGCCTCCATAATTTCAAACCTGATCCATGTTAATGAAAGTGATCTCTTTCTCTCTAATCCCTCCCTGACTGACTTCTAGGAAGATCCCTATAGAATCCAAATTCAAATCACAAGATCTCAGAGTTGTAAGAAACCTTTAAGTCCATGTAGTACTTGGTTTCTTTTTTTTTTTTTTCATAGACACCATTTGCAATCTGGTGAAGTCTATGGACTCCTCCTCAGAAGAATGTTTTTAAGGGCATAAAATAAAACATGGGATTATGAAGGAAACTAAAGGTTAGCAAAATAAAAATGTGATCCAATTTCATAGACCCCCTGAAATCTGTCCATAGACCTCTGGTTTATAACCTCTGATCTAGCCCAATCTATACTTCAATCAATAAACCAATAAATAAACATTTATTTTACACCTACTATGTGCCAGGCATTATGCTAAGTGGTGCAGATACAAAAAGAGGCAAAAGACAGTCCCTGCCCTTCAGTTGCTTACAATCTAATGGACACAACAAGAATCCCTTCTATAATGTTTCCAATAAATAGTCATTTGGCCTTGGCTCGAAGATCTTTGGTAAGGGAGAAACCCCAAGCAGTGTTATACTTATGTGTGTGTATGTGTATCTAATCCACCTACTAGAATGTAAACTCCTTGAGGGAAGAGAGTATATCCTGCTTCATCTCCATATTCTCAGCATACAGAAAAGTATATTTTCCCAAGAGTAGGCACTAAATAATTGATTATTGAATTTCACTCAATTCAATGATTCTGAAAACTGATCACTCACTTTCTAGATGAATTTAAGGTAAGAAATACTGAACGCTATTCTGAATTAATATGGAATTATGTTGACTGTATTTTAGCTTTCCTATAAATGGCACAGTGGATAGAGTCGCAGGTCCTGAGCCAAGCAGGCTTATTTTCCTGAATTCAAATCTGGCCTCAGATACTTACTAGCTATGTGTCAAGTCACTTAACCTTCTTTGCCTCAGTCTCTTCATCTGTAAAATGGGCTGGAGAAGGAAATGGCAAACCATTTCAGCATTCTTGCCAACAAAAAACTCCAAATGAGGTCACAAAGAGTCAGACAGCACTGAGAGGACACAACAACAACACCTATGGATTTGTAAACATGTCTATTCTTCCTCCATAAGCAAAGAATGCTGTAGAAGAACTATATGTTTCATTGCATAGCTAGTTTTTATATGGTGCTTTAAGGTTGACAAAGCACTGTACATATGCTATCTCATTTAATCCTCATAGTCACCTTGGCTGATTATAATTTTAAAGAGGGGGAAAGTGTGGAAGGAAGAACTTAAGTGACTAAATCACATGGCTAGTAAGTATCAGAGGAAGGATTTGAACTCAAGTCTTCTTGACTCCAAGACCATAGGTCTTACCCACTGTGCCAGCACTCTAGCTGAAGATATGCCAACACTGAAACCAGGCCTTCATATGAGGATAAAACTTCCAGAAATGCTCATTTTAGAGATGATATTTAATCAATGATTTTAACCAATCAATATTTGGAAGTGTTGTAAGGTACTTCCAGAATGGCCTCTTTAGTGAATAGTAGGATTATAGGAATTGCACAAAATACTTTATAGATAGATTTTTTTTTTTTGGTAGGAGAGGGGAGAGGCAATCAGGGTTACATGAGGGTCACACAGCTACTAACTGTCTGAAGCTGGATTTGAACTCAGGTCTTCCTGACTCCAGGGCCGGATTGATTTTTTTTTAATGATATATAATATACAAAGAAATAAGGATGTAAGGGAAGGCTTTATAACAATTAATGTATCTATCCAAAAAGTCAATGGACTCCTCTAAGAAGCAGTGGTTTCCCTTTCATCAAAGGTTTTCAGTCTTAAGGGAGAGAAGTAAATTTTTTAGACATAATAGGGATTCTTATTCAGGGTTGAGCTGTCTCCTTTGATACACTGGAAAAGAAAGGAAAAGGAAATAATCATTAACATAGTTCCTACCATGTATCAGACACTATGCTAAGCACTATATAAATATTATATTGTATGATCCTCAAGACAACCCTGGTTGCTGTAATTATCCCCATTTTACAGTTGAGAAAACTGAGGTAAGCAAAGGATAAGTGTCTTAGAGTTATTTGCTAGTAAGCATCTGAGGCCAGATTTGAATGCAAAGCTTCTTGATTCCAGGTCCAACCCTCTAGCCATGTTTCCACTTACCTGCCTCAAAGCAAAGTCCTTACTGAGCAAGGACTCATTCTCTGTGATCACAGTACACAGCATAGCACCAGGCATTTAGCAGTCACTTAATAAGTGGTTGTTCAACAAAACAAAATGGGACTCAGTGATAATTCTAAGTATATATCTACAGTTGAGGAGAGAATGAACAAATCTACTTTGTGGGATCAATGTTGCTGCTAATAGAATTAGAATTGAGACTAACAGAAGACCTGCCCGACCCAATGTCCAATTTTCATGATTGTGTTTCCTTTTCTCCCTCTTTATTCTCTTCCTTTTTCCCTTTCTTGATGGATTTGAGATCCCCTGTTTATGTTTTAAGTTTCATATACATATATTTATTAATAGAACTAAAATTAAGCTTATAGGCAAAGGTTATACATTTTAATTACTGTGGGTTTTTTTTCTCATTCTTTTCCTGTTTGTCTTTCAAAATGTTATGCATAGGTTATAACAAGTTATTCTACACAGTTGAAAACTCTAATGAGAAAAAAAAAAGAAAAAGGAAACTTTAATCATGACAAGATACACAGAGGGGTCTGTCATTCAGAAGTCACTTTGTATGACTCGTCTTCATTCCTTGTCTTTTTCCATTTCCAGGCATTGCCTAAATCTATATATGCAACCAGTCACAATATTCTTCTTGAATTGATCCGTCAAAAAACTGATGTTAATAACATCTGACACTCATAGAGTACTCTAAGATTTGCAAAGTGTTTTACTTGTATTGTCTCATTCAAACCAACACTTTTAAGGTAGATCTTTTGGGTATTATCACACCCATTTAATAGATTAGGAAACTGAGGCTTAGAAAGGGTGACTTGAGTATTAGCAACTAAGTGTCAAAGGCAGATTAGAACCCAAATCTTTTTGACTCCACTTCAGCTGTTTATCCATTTGGTCACATTGCCTATATTATAATACACCAGTCTTGTAGTGATAAGCCCAAACTTGAACTAAGGTGGCAATAGGGTAAGGCACAAGAAAGGGATAGAGTAGGTGGCGCAGTGGAGAGTGCACATGCCCTGAAGTCAGGAGGACCTGAGTTCAAATCCCACCTCAGACCAAAACACTTAACATTTACTAGCTGTGTGACCCTGGGCAAGTCACTTAACCCCATCGCCTAAAAAGGGGGGGGGCAGCTAGGTGGTGCAGTGAATAGAGCTCTGGCCTTGGAGTCAGGAGGACCCCAGTTCAATCCAGCCTCAGACACTTAACACTAACTAGCTGTATGACCTTGGGCAAGTCACTTAACCCTGATTGCCTAATCAAAAAAAGAAAAAGAAAGAAGAAAGGGATAGAGATTCCCTACTAGACTTGGGTGGGGAATAACGAATAGGTCAGGATGACTACAAAGTTACAAACCTGGGTGACTTGAAGGATGGTGATACCCTCAATAGGAACGAGGAAGTTTGGAAGAATGATGTATTTGGGAGGGAAACTAATAAATCTGGTGCAGTCTTCTTATCCTTTTTCCCCTACAACACATTTGCTTCTCACTTAAACAGTTATTGGCTAAATTTATCAAATGATTTAATTTTTTTTATTATGTGGGCATAAGCATAAGCATTGCTTTCTTCCTGGACCAACCAAGTGCAATCCCTGTCGAGATGACGTCAAAGGACTTCGTGGTGTTGACAGACCCATAAATCTACCTAGCTTCATACTCAGATGAAGATCTCCAAATTCAAGTTCAGTAGAGGTCGTGAAGAGTACAATGAATCATATTCTGCAAAGGCATTTGACCTGAGTGCAAATTATTTCTATGTTTTGTAGACGCAATAGACAATATAAAGAACCACAGATACATTTTGCCTATATTCCTAAGGCAGTAATTTATGACTTCTTCTGAGCATGTATACTGTAGAAAAGACAGGAAGCTGACTTTGCTAGAAACTTCTCCTTCTCCTACCAATACCACTTTGGCCTGATCTAATCTCATTTCTTCAACATGGGAAGTTGGAGAGTCAACACTTCTTGGCCCCTCGGTGGTATAGCAGACTGATATTGACCCTTCACAAAAGTCCAACCAGGCCATGATTCCAGATGTCAGCCTCCTACAGCCTTCCCATAATGGGAAGGGCTCAATACCCAGTTTGCTGCATTTCTTTTTCAATCAAACAGTGTATTGAAGCAAATTAGCAACAACCGCATCTCTATTAGGTAAATGTCAATTTTCTTAACTACTTCCTGTATTCAAATAAAAAAATCTTACTTAGAAAAAAAAAAGACAGCAAACTTGCCATCGGTGGAAGTCGTCATGCCAAAGAATGAATTACAAACCTAGACCAAAATAAACGACTATAAAATCTGGCTGTCAAGAGTTGGAGTTATGACTGTGTACTGGAGACACAGGGTTAGCCTCTGGATGTTTTCTCTCATACAGACCTCACAAAATCTGGCCACAGCTGTGGAGTCAGTACTGCCTAGATTTGAAGTCTGATTCAGATCATCCTTTCTTTTTTCCCCCTCCCCCAAAAAAAAGAGAGTTTTGATTTATTGTGGTTGAATTACAGCGATATCTGATTTTCTTGTTATTGTAAAACTGGGAACAAAATGTCATTTCCCCACCACTCTCTTTCCATTGATGTATTTTAAATGTACTACAAGGCAGAGGGAATCTTTAAGAAACAAGCTTACCAACTGCAGTATGTAACTGTTTACAAATCTGTTAGTAGAAAAGCATGAAATGGATGGTGAAAAAATTAGTTTCCTCTTCCATGTCTATACAACCAGTTCTTCATTATGTCCAAATAAACCAATTAATGGGAGAAGAGAGACTTGGAAAAGCAAATAATCCCTGAATTAGAAAGCTTTTCTGAAGGCATCAAGCACTCAGGGAAGATTTCTTATGCTGTGTGTATCACTCCCATCTTATAACATAGTCAAGATTTTTCGGGGGTTACTATCATACCACCCAGTGGTCTAACATGTATTTCTGTTCCCTGTTGTTTCCTACTTTTGTAATGGAAGAGAGAAAGCATAGTTCATCAATAACTCTCTGGGACCAGGATTCATTGCTGTGATTAATCCTAATTTGACTTTTCTTATTTTGTTTCATTTTTTAAAATTTACATTAGTATATATAATATTGTCTTCAAAGCCAAAAAGATCTGGGTTTAAGTTATACCTCTGGTACATTATGGTTTTTGTAACCCTGGGCTCTTTAACCTCTCAGAGGCCCAGTCAATTCCCTCAAGTTGTAGGTTGCAGAACTGTTCTGTCTGAATTGGTAGAGGGAGTTTCTTCATCAGGAATTCCACCAAGGAAATCACAGCTGCAGGTCTAATCCAATATATATTATTCTTCTGCATTTGCTTTCTTTGATTGTGAAAATTTATAAAAATCTTCACACATTCCTCTGAATTTCTAATATTTGTCATTTCTAAATATTTGTTTATTGATTTTATGACATTTTGTGATTTTTATCCACTTTCATATTCTGGAATCAATGGGCACTAATTTTATTTCCAGAGTTTTGTTACCACAAAAAAATGCTGCATGAATATCTTCATATATGGTGTGTCCCAAAAGGCTTAGTGCAATTTAAAACAAGTTTAAAACTACACTAAGCCTTTTGGGATACCCTATAAATGGAATATATCGGACCTTCTTTGGTTATCAACTCTAAGGGGGATTGCTGAGACAAAGAGTATGGACAAATTTGTGACACTTCTTTCATATTTCCATTTTTTTCCCTTTGGGATAGTTGGAACAATTCATAGCTCCAGTGGCGAATTAGTGCAACTGTTTTCCTATATCCCTTCCACACTGACTGCTGTTGGAGTTTTTGTTGTTATTGTTTTTTACATTTTTGCCAATTTGATAGATAAGTATAAAGTTAAGCTTCAGATGAATATAAGGGTTGTTTTAATTTGCATTTTTCTCATTTAAATGATTGTGCCCTGTATATCTTGGATATGGCACTTTTATCAGATATTTGTTCCAAAGATTTTTCCAGGCATCTTTTCTCTTCTTACTCCAGCTGCATTGATGCTTTTTGTACACAATCTTTTTTTTTAAACTTATATAATCAAAGTTTTCTATTTTGATTTTTGTATCTCCTATACCCCATTTTTGTTTAGGAATTCATTCCTTATCAAAAAATTTGAATTGTACTTCCTTCTAACTTCCTCAATTAAAAAAAAAATGATAGACCCTTTGACATTTCGTGAGCTTGGTATAAAATGTTGATGACCTAAACCTGTCTTCTGCCAAAATGCTTTCAGTTTCCTTAGTAATCCTTGTTGAATTGGGAATCCTTAACCCAAGAGTCTTTGATCTTAGCTTGATCCGACACTGGGCCTTTGTGTTTGATTGTGTCTCAGTCTTGCTTATCTGTCCTGTTCCACTGATCTACTTTTCTGTTTCTCAAACACTGCTATACAGTAGAGTTTGAGATCTAGCAACGCTAGGCCATCTCCATCCATACTTTTTATTTTCATTATTTTCCTAGAAATTCTAGACCTTTTATTCCTCTAAATGAATTGTGTTATTATTTTGTCTAGTTCTGTAAAGTAACCTCAGTATCTGTATTGCTACAACACTAAATGTGTAAATTAATTCAGGTTTCATGGTCATTTTTATTAAAATGAGAATGGATATATCTTTAAAGCAATAAAGTAGAAACTCAAAGATTCCAAGATGATGTGCTCTGAAACTTAAAAACACTTTTAACAAGATTTCTAGCTCTTATAACAAGATTTAGAGATTTATCTAGTGGCATTGAGAGGTTAAGTGAAGGCTGGACAGTGACCTGGGCAATTCCCTAAGGCTAAGTGATGATATGTATTGGAAAAGGGTTTCCTCACAGGGATCTCCCTCCATTGATGATGTAACAACAGACTGGTGCTGGCCCAGAGGGGCTATGGGTACCCTCTCCCCATTGGGATCCCCAGCAATGAGCTCAGGTGTAGACCAAATTTAGCAATGGGGAAGCCTAGTCTCTAAAGAGAAAGTGAGGCTTCTTTTTTTCTCTCACTCCATGCTCTCACATTGATGCTCCAGTAAAAATTGCTCAAAGACAGTTTAGTTTTGAATCATGTCTCAAATCTCCCCAAAAAGGAGAGAGGAGTACTCAGTGTACAATGTAGATCAGTTATAGGACAGCTATTTATTTATTTCACACAAAAGAAATACTTAAAACACAAAAGACTTTTGTGCATATGATGACAAAAAAAAATAAATGAAATAGTAACCAAAAACTCCTGTCTTATTCCTATCTTATCTGATAAGTTGATACTTAAAATATTAAAATATGGAACATGTATTGGGACTGATGAGCAGCCATTTCACCTATACCTCAGCTCTGAACTGTTTAAATAATTCCCTCAAGGTCTACATCTTCTGCCATACCAGGACATGGCTTGGATTTACCCTCCTATCAGTAGTCCTCTTCTCTCACAAGAATGTAGCTACAGAAAATGCCTGCTGCTGTCAGCCAGCTCTGACTGAAAAGTCCCAGAGCTACCGAACTCCTGAAGAAACCATTCCCCAAAAGTCCATCTCTGAGGATTAGTTTGCTTTGACTGAAGAAAGAGAGGCCTAAGAAAATAACAATAGCCTGACATCTAGGCTCAAATTCACCTAGAAAGCACTTATACCTTCTGCCATGTGTAAATGCTGCCATAGATTCTGGGTTAAGAAGATCCCTTCTCTTTTTATACCTCCTAAGGGAAAAATCTGAAAAAAGAAGTGCTCTCTCACTCCTAGATGGGAAAAGAGAGAACATCACGGAGTTGAGTCATTCCTTTTAAGGTCTACTGAGTGGGCTATTCTTCCTGGTCCAGTAGACAATCTTCTTTGACAAAGGAAGCCCTTGCCACCATCATGGGGCTCAAAGGACCAATAAGTAGATAAGTGTACTGCTTAGTATTTCAAAATATAAGTACTTAAATTCAAAGTTACAAGCATGATTGGAAGTAGCCAGGAGAGTGTGGTTCAACTACATATACACTCAATGGAATGGTCCACTCTTCCCCAGGCCCATTCCCACACATGCTCCATGATGTACTCTCCAATCTTCCCTGCTACAATGAAAGAATAGGTATAATCAAAATAAATAAATATCAAAACATAGCATTTGTTGGTAACTGTTTATATTTTTAAAGACATTGTGGCAATCAGTCCTCTGATTCCAATATTTTTCAAGAGGAAAGTGAAAGTATGGAATTATCCTAAGATGACATGGAAAATCCCAATGCAGAATTTATAGTAAGAATATCTAGACATTGGGTGAATAACTGAGCATATGCACTAATTACAAGAATACTTTTTTATTTACTTCCTCTGGTCAAATAAGCCAAACTTTTCTAAGACCTCATGCTTGACCACTCTTAAACTTTTGACACTGCATATTATCTACTTCATTAAACTCTCCCTCCATTGGCTTTCATGATACTGCATTACCATGGTTCTCCTTCCTCTCTGTGTACTTCTTTGGAAGCATCTCTCCCTACCCCATCTGGAAATCCTCCTGATTTGATCTCTCCTAAGGCCTATTTTTCTTTCATTACACTCACTTCATGGATGATCTCATACATCCTAATGGCTTCAGTTATTGTGTGTATAAATCCTCACATTAACTGTCCAAGTAATATCCTCTTAATCTCCAGGTTTGTGTCTAGGTAGGAGCTTAGAATGACTATGCCTTAAGGACTAACACCTCAAGTTTGCCAGATTCTATCATCAAACACCTATCTATGCTAACAGACATTAATTAATTAATTACATTATTAATGAAATAATGTAAGAGATTTCTTTCCTATATTTTAGAATACAAATACAAAATTGAGATTTCTCAAGAAAAGTCTTCTCTACTTAAGAAACAGATGGGGCAACTCTGGCCCCTAATAGTGGATCAAACCCCCAACTCCCCTCAGGGATTACATAATGCCAATGGCAATGAGAAAGGAATAAATCACATCTAAATATGCTGGCAAGATCCACATTGTCTATGACAATCTAATCCTCAGTGAATTGATACTTGAAATAACCCTACATGGGGGGGGATCAGAAAATAATATTAAACGCCATCATTTATATATACTTTTTAAAATATGCACATAATCTCATTTGATTGTACTTGATTGTAATATGTACATTATCTCACTCATAACTATCTTATGTGGTAGGTACAATGGGTTTTATTATCTCCATTAAGGAAACTGAGGCTCAGAAAATTTAAGTGACTTGTCAATTGTCATCCAACTAGTAAATATCAGAAGTGAGAATTGAATCTGGATGTTTCTGACTCCAAACCCAGTATTCTATCTATTATGCCTCTTACCTTCCTACATAGAAGATAACCAGGAGCAGGTTATCCTGAGGGAGAAATAGGAGACAGCATATAGTGGGTAAGCCAAACCACCACCATTACTTCCTTGACCAAAATCTCTCCTTAAGCTCCAATGGAGATGACTCAGGACCCTGAGTCCCAGAGCTTGGGAACAGCAGTCCCCCTTTCCACCCCCAAAGACCACTGGTCCTACTTCCAGCCCAGTCTTTATAGACATCGTCCAAGAAGCAGCTCCTATGGAGAAGAGGTCAGCCATCTCTACCAATTGCTAAACAAAAGGGCAGGTGGGCCAGCCTACTGAGACAATGAGGTACTGGAGGAGAGAGACAGGAGGCAGCCAGCATGTGCTAGGTAAGTCAAACCACCACCACCACTTTGCCCATCATCTCCCCTTAGGCACCAGCAGAGACAACCCAGAACTCTGGGTCCTAGAGCCTTGGCAATAGATATCCTTCCAGTCCAGTGCCCACAGTCATCGACCTGGTGACACCTGTGAAGATGCATCCTAGCAACTGCTTCTGTAGGTACTATAGCCGCAGTTACTAAAGACCCAGAAAAGAAGCTTCTTGCTACCAAGGCCTTAGCACTATCCAATGGTTCAACAGTAGAAACATCAGAAAGATTTTCAGTGGGAATGAATTAAAGAAAAGGAATTACCATCTGCTTTACTATGTACCCTAAGGACCATGGGACCTTTCAATCCTACCTGTCGTCAGAACTTTCCACATGTGTTGTCTCCCTCATTAGAATGTAAGCTGTTTGATAGAGGAAACTGACTTTTCTATTTGTATCTTCAGGGCTATATGGATATAATAAGACTTAAATGCTTTTTTCATTCATTCATTTATTCATTCAATCAGAAATGAAAACTAACACTGCTTCACATACAGCAGCAATGTCCCCAGATTTCTTGAGCACTATGGAGCAGATGTATTCCACAGTTGTACAGGCCAAGACATAGGGGTACTTGTCTCTGAGTCCAGTTTCTTCAATGTCAACATCAATTATGCTGACACCAAAAATTTAGATTTCCACAGCTATCCTTTGAGCACCAATCCCCTTTAGCCAGCACCACTGTGACAATCTACCCTTGGCTGCCCTCCATCAGATCAAAGTCAATATGGAAGAGCACCATTCTGGAAGTCAGGAACTCTGATGACATGCCATAAAAAGGAGTTGGGGAAATTTGGCCCAGACAAGGAAAGACTCCAGGGGGAAATATGATAACATTTGTAAAGCACTTTGTAAACCTTAAATCACTATATAAATGCTAGTTATTTTTCTGATATTATTATTGTAAAAATGTGGCATGGGAATAGAGACCTAACATTGGTGTCAGGAAGATGCGAGTTCAAAGTCTTGTTGTGTGATCATGGTCAATTCATTCATGTAGATGAGAAAAAGCAGATTCTAGAAGTTAGAGGCATGCCATACCTTCAGTAGCAACATCTACAAGAGAGTGAGAATTGAATAAGCATTTAAAGACAATTCCTGGCAGGTGGTGGTTAGATACTTGAAAGATCTAGAGCTAAAAGAGAGAAGAACCAAAGTCCCACGGTTAGTGTTTAGGACTAAGATGAATTCCCAAGATACTTTGTAATTTGGAAACCTTATCCTTTTAATCTTTTTAAAAAATTTTATATGCCATATCTTCAGCTCCAAATGTGAAGCAAACAAAATGCTGATGTGCTTCTTTCACCGAGTCAATACAAGTCAAGTTAACAAGCATTTATTAAACTTTTACAGTACTATAAGCCAAACTGTGCAAAAACCTGGAGAGTTGAAGAATGGTAAAAACAAACAAACAAATGAAAAAAGCAAACAAACAAACCAAAAAACATGTCCCTGCCCTCAAGAAGCTCATATTCAAATGGAGCAAAGAGCACACAAACAACCAGGTACATACAAGACATATTCAGAGTTAGGTGGAAGGTACTTTCAGAAGGAAGGAACAGAAAATGTTGGGGGGTAGGAGGAGAATGGAAGGAATGGCATCATTGATTTGGATGACCTGGACCAAGAAAGGCCTTTTGCAGATGTGAGATTTGAAAAGAAATAAAAGGAGAAAGGTGAAGAAAAAATTAATACTCTCTCCGAAAGGACATTTTGTCTGGATTTTAGGGAACCCAGGAAAACAAGAAATGATGGTATTGGGAAATCATTAGAATTCACTGATTAAAAAAAAAACCTCACTGATTTAAAAAAAACTACTGGGCTTTCTGAAGCCCAGTTTAGCTGGACTGGCATTCTCCATACACTGGCCCCTAGCACCAGTCTTCAGTCCAATCGGGTCTCTTCTCCTCTTATCTTATCTTGGCTCTGACCTTTTAGCTTCTTCCCTGCTTTTTACTGATTTCAATTTATTACTTTCATATGACAGAATTTTAGAATTAGAATAATCTCCATCTAGCCCAACGCCCAGCTGTAAAAGATAATCACTTTAATGTAGCCAACAAACTTGAAGACCTTCTATAAGCGGAAAGCCACTAGTCCCCAAGGCAGCACATTTCAGATGTTAGATGACACTGGTTGTTAGGACATTTTGTTTTGTTCTCCTCTTCCCCTCCCATTAGGCTAAATTTGCTTCTTTGCTCTCCTACCCATTGCTCCAGTTTTAGGTGTCTGGAGCCAAATAGAACTAAAGTTTCTCTTTCACATTAAGAACTTAACAGACCTTCAAATAATTGAATGCAGCTGTCATGTACACACGACACACAGTCAGGCAAGCAATAAACATTTATTAAGCTCCTATTATGTGTCAGGCTCTGTGCTAAGTACTAGGAAAATGAAGAAAGTTGAAAAGATAGTTCCTTTTCTCCAGGAACTCACAATGTGATGGGGAAAACAACATGAAAATAACTGTGGAGAAACAAACTACATTCAGGAAATATAGGAGATCATCAGTAGAGGGAAGGTACTAGCCCTAGGAAAGATTAGGAAGGACTTCCTGTAGGAAAAGGTGGGATTTTCGTGGGAATCTGAAAGGAGGCTAAGGGAGGCTAGGAAGCAGAATTCTTCTCTACATTAAATCTCCTCAGTCTTTTTAAATATTTTCTTTTCTAGGCAATTGGGATTAAGTGACTTGCCCAAGGTCACACAGCTGGTAAGTGTTAAGTGTTCGGTCTGAGGTCACATTTGAACTCAGGTCCTCCTAACTTCAGGGCCAATCCTCTATCTACTGTGCCACCTAGCTGCCCTCTCCCCAGCCTTTTAACTGACCCTGATTTGGAATAGACTCAAGGCCTGTCACCACCCTGATTACTAATACCCGCATACTTTTCACCTTATCCATATTTTTCCTAAACTTTGAACCCAAAAACTGTACACAATAACCTTTATGTAGTCTGATCAGGGAAAAATGTGGTGGGATCCTTATTTGCTTATTCCTGGAAGTGATGTCTCCCTTAATGTCTAAGATTTCATTACCATTTCATAATGAGTTTCCCAGCCACTAAAATCCCCAGATCTTTTTCAGATAAACTGCTGTCTAGCTATGCTTTCCCCATCTTATACTAGTGAAGCTGATTTTTTTGAAACTGTTTGCAATCTTTATATTCATCCCCATTAAATGTCATTAGATACAGCCCAATATTTAAATCCCTGAAGATTTTTTGAGATCTTGACTCTACAATCTCTCCTCCTCACCCAAACATGTTATTTGCAACTTTGATAAGGATGCAGAAAGAAAAAAAATATGTTAATTATTTTATAAAAATGATAAGTATTTTAGGAACTACTTAGCACAGATCCCTGGGGCACTCCACTAGGGATCTCCTTCCAATTTAACATTGGACAGTTAATGACTACATTTTTGTTTAGTCATTTTCAGTAGTTTATGATGTTATTTGGGGTTTCCTTGGCAGAGAGACTGGAGTGGTTTGCCATTTCCTTCTCCAGCTCATTTTACAGAAGAGAAAACCAAGGCAAACAGGGCTAAGGGACTTGCCCAGGGTCACATAGCTAGTATCTGAAGCCAGATTTGATCTGAAGCCAGGAAGATGAGTACCACTGTACCACCACCTAGCTGCCCTAATGACTACTCTTACTTCACTATAAAAGAGGAGGCAGCAAGCTGCAAGTTCCCCTGGTATGTTCCCTATAGATCTGTGCTTTTCCAAGAGTGATGCACTTTTACCATAACTCTAGATATGAGAGAGAAGTGAAGTGTTTTGTGCTACAGCCTCCTCCCATTGCACTGGGAGAAGGAGCCACCAAGAAGGGGTTAAAGAAAGAGGTTAAAGCTTTTTGGGAGGGAAGCTCCACCAAACAGTGTCAGATAACATTGAACTGGAAATTTTCACTGCTTTTTTGCGACACAATACAGTACTCCCCCCAACTCCACCCCAATTTATTCCTCTTAATTCCTTTAGTAAGGTTTTCTTTGTTTTTAATCCTTGATTTGATTGAATGGAGCTAAAGAACATTTTCTTGCAGATGAAAGTGCTGGATTGTCAGGGTGAATGTCTAGCTGTCTTGAGAACTTCCCCTAAAACTGCTAACTTCGAACCATCAAGAGATAGTGAATAGAGAGCCGCCCTTAGAATTGGGAAAACCTGAGTTTAAAGCCTCTGATATTTACTAAGTGAGTGAAAGTGTAAAAATATGTGTAAATTCTCTGAGGCTCAGTTTCATCATCTATAAAATGGTGATGTTCCTAGCACCTATTGCAGGGTAATTGTGAGGAACAAATGAGATAATATAGGTAAAGTGCCGTTTTGCATAACCCCCACACACACTTAAAGGAGCTTTAGGGGGACTATTGCAGATTCTCTCAGGTGGTACATAGTGGGCATTTCATAATTATTGGTTTACTAATTGTAAGTGAGATGACTTGTTAGCACAAGGAGTTTCTTTTCTTCTGGTCTTTTAAGTATGGCATTTTGGGAAGCCTTTCAAATATAAAGTATTGAAATAATTTGAGCTCTTATTTCCTCAAGGAAGCAATAAAACATTTGTTCAACTAACCAGGTGGTCCTAATTTCTTCAATCTATTATAAGATATTTCCCCATTTAATGCCACTACTTTGGTCTCTCTGCCTGCTTGGCTTAGCCAATGTTCAACTCTGCGTTCACCAGACATTAAAATAGACGAGCATCCATCTTTCAGATGCGATATAAAGTTGAGGCCCTGATGACTCATCACTGTTAAAAATCCCATTGCACTTTTCACAAGAGCAAAGATATTAACCCTGGTGACTTGGCCCAGTTCCAAACTGGGTAATTACCTTCTGCCTCGTTCCAATTCCCCCTGAAGTCTCAAATAGAGGAGTTATCCCGTTGCTTTTCTAAAAATGCTATGGTGACAAAAGGACTTTCTGCCCTAAAAAAGGCCACAGTGGATGATGACAACCTTTATTTGTTGCATGTGTAGTTTACAGATATATAAGGATTATCTGGGAATAATTATCTTTAGTTGTTCTATTGCTAGTGTCTGTCATTCCAGGACTGGTGGGAGCAGTGACTCACCGTCAGGTAATGCCTGTCCACCAAGACACTTTGAAAATACTCTCAGCCTATGTCTGTTTAAGGTATAGTTGGTTGAAGAAAAAAACCTGGCCCCAGATATATAGCAGACTATTGCGATGTTTTCTGAGCCAGTAAAACTCTGCGTTATTAAGTGATTTTTTAAAAAATATTTTTCTTTTGAAGTCCTAACATGATTAGCACTAGGTGAGACCCAAAGTTGGAATGAAGAACATGAATGAACGACTGTTTCCTTAGCAACAGAGACCATGTTTCCTTAGAAACCAGAAACCAAAAGGAATCATCCCCTTCCTTTTATTTTTCTGCAGGTTAGCAGTTTTAAATGGTAGTTTACACAGGGGTGCAGTATTAATGCAATGAATACTTATTGAGTGCCTACTGTATACAAGTGTCAATGCTAGGCACTAATTCCAAAGTTCCCTTTGTTATTAAGGGCTTAAAAGTTGTTAATTTCTTGCAAAATTCCCAATATGTTTTTGCTTTTTTTTGTTTTTCGCTAGGCAAGCGGCCTTAAATGACTTGCCCACGGTCACATACCTAGTGGCAAGTATCTGAGGTCAAATTTGAACTCAGGTCCTTCTGACTGCAAGGCCACTTCACCACCTCATTGCCCCCCGAATGTTTTTGGTATAAAAAATACTCATTGATGCAAGTGTTCCCTAAGTGAATTTATAAGAACTGATGACTCAGAGAAAGAACTTCTCATATAACAAATAAGTGACTGCATTTATGGAAATCTTCAGAGAAAGTATGCTAATTTCTCCCCTAACTTTTGTTGTTGTTCAGTTGAGTCCAACTCTTTTTGTCCCTGTTTGGGGTTTCTCAGAAAAGATACTGGAGTGGCTTGCTATTTCCTTCTCCAACTCATTTTACAGATGAGGAAACTGAGGCAAACAAGGTTAAGTGACTTGCCCCAGGGTCACATTGGTAGTGACTGGATTTGAACTCAGGTCTTCCTCACTCCAAGCCCAGTGCTCTATTCACTGGTCCACCCAGATGCGTTACCTTACCTGTTCTTATTGAAAAGCATGCCTCTTAAGGTTGTGGCTATTCTTCAGCCTTGGAGCTCTGTTCACTGCTTCCTGTCACTGCCTGTAGCTCAATATTGGTTGCTGTTTCTCCCGTTACTCTTGCAATCTTATAGTGGGGTCTCTGTTCCCAGAAACTTTAGTTGAAAGAAGTAAAGAAAATTGTTGCATTTGGCCTCAGAACTGGGTAGAGATATTCCCTGTCCCAAGATATTGAGGGAGGACTCACTCCAAAAGGCTCACTCTAAAGCCCACAAAAAAATAAGCAAGGAAGAGCCAGCTACCTGTCCCTGGGAGTATAAGGACTGCACAGCACTCTATACCTTAAACCAGAGGCTTCCAGGACACTAAGAAGTCCAACTCTTCTTCCCTGCGTGATACTTTGTTCTTCAGAGTTTCCAAGATGAAAGAAAACCTACTGCAAAGTCAGCGAGTCCAACCAAAACCGTGTAACAGAGGTGGTAAGCCACAGCGCCCCATAACATTGCCAAACAAGACCCAAATCAGATTAAAATGTAATTGGGAAATATCTGACAAAATAAATAAAAGCACAGTAAAACACAGATAATATGAATATGTGGTTTCCTAAATCAACATGTGGTGCAGAAGGATCATTATATAAAACTAAATGGCCCCTGTTTCTATCTGATTTTGACAATGATGAGGGAAAACACTGTAAGAAATTTTGAATGTCGGAAATCAGATAAGAGAAGCCATGATATTGGTTGGTTTCACTTAGTTGTTGGTTGCTTAATCACATAAGTAAATTCAATGGGATTGGGGGTGTTTAATGGGAGGTGACTATTTTAGTAATAAAATGGATCAGCAAAACCTTTAAAATCTAAAAGTTTCATATCAAGAAATCACATATATTTATACAAATCAATTAACCAAAGTAATGTGCTGAATTTACTGCTAACTATTTTTCCATAAGTAATAATATTTTAAACAATAAGCAACATTTCTTACTTATCCTCAATCCTGCTTTTTGTCTTCATGCATATTTAATTCTCCACCAATCCAAAGGCACAAGAGCTATGTATGCCCAATTGAAATAATGTTCTAACCTTGCTGCATAACCTTTCCCTATTATTAAGGAAAACATTGACTTTTGCTAAATGTTGGTCTACTCTGTTGAATTTTGTTCCAATCCTAAAATTGTAGGCATGGCCAAAGTTGTAGAGGCATGAGGGTGAACCTGGGTTGTGCCACACATCTCAAACAACACAAGCCACAGAAAGTCTAAAAAGGTAAACTGCTCAGATCAGGGAAAAGGCCCTGAAAACTGTTCTCCTAGTTCCTACATCTCTCTAAGCTGGACCTAGTCTATCTGTTGTATTAGAAATACTCATCCTTGCTTTGTGCCAGGTGCTGAAACCTCATCGTTCCTTGAAAAGTAGGGAATAAATGGGGCTAAAAAAAAAAGGAATGCAGGTTAAGAAAAATGCAACACAGGTTAAGTTAGATTTCACAAAGTTAAAACATGTCTGAAGAACTGAGTTCCAATCTTGGATCTATTACTTATTAGCTAGGTAGCAAGGCAAAACAAGTTACTTAGCCACTCTGGGGCTCAGTTTCTTCAATTCATAAAACAAGAGGATTGAATTAGATAATCCCTAGGGTCTCTTTCCATTTTTAAATCCTGTAATGCTAAACCCATATATCCAGCCTTATTCTTTGTTGTTTTTTAGTCATTTCAGTAGTGTCTGACTCTTTGTGACCCTATTGGGATTTTCTTGGCAAAGATAGTAGAGTGGTTTGCCATTCCCTTCTCTTACTCATTTTACAGATGAGGAAACTGAGGCACATAGGGTTAAGTGACTTGCCCAGGGTCACACAGCTAGTAAGTGTCTGAGGCCAAGTTTGAACTCAGGTCTTCCTGACTCCAGGTTGGGCGCTCTATCCATTACACCACCTAGCTGCCCTTATCTATATATTATTATAGTAGAACATTTAAAATGTTCTTTTCAGGGGGTATTAGGTTTTTTTTTTAATTTTCAAAAATCTTATAAATTCAAGAAATTAAATGAGGAAAATAGTTTTCATGTTCCTTATTTACTATAGAAATGGCAAGGTAGTCTCACACAAGTTGGGTTACAATTTCCAAGTTCATTTATAAGAGTAATTGAAAGACAGTATGAAATGACAGTCAGTATGTATAAATAGCAGCTTGCATAATGACTGAGGGAAGAGAATGAGAAAGGAATAAGCATGTATTAAGTGAATACTCTATTTCAGACACTTCGCTACTTGCTCTTCAAATATTGTCTCATTTAAAAGTATTACTGCATCTTAGCTCGTTTGAATGAGTGGGATTTATTTAAGGAATTTTGAGGCAGCTAGATAGCTCAGTGGATAGAGCACTAGATAGGGCCCAGAGTCAGGAAGACCTGAGTTCAAATGTGACCTCAGGCACTCACTATCTGTGTGACCTGGGCAAGTCCCTTAACCTCTGTTTGCCTTGATCCTCTGGAGAAGGAAATGGCAAACCAGTCTAGTATCTTTGCCAAGAAAACCCCATGAAGAGTATTATCCACAGGGCCATGAAGAGTAAGATAGGTCTAAATAACAAAAATTTAAGGAGTTTAGGTCTACTGGATCAAATGGCTGTTGTGAGATTCTAATGTCTAATTCTTCATGTAGATTATGGATTCTGCTCCTTCCCCTCCTCATGGTTTTACTTATAGCTTAGAATCTGAATCCTTTAGAATTGATATGTCCTCCTTTATTCTATATTCTTTATTACATTCTACTATAAAATTTCTTTTACTACCCAGACTCAAAAGGGTTTGATTCTGAGCATATCCCTAATGGTACCAAATCACATGAATGTTTTTTCTTCCACAGGTGGGAAAGTGTATCATGCTTATTTATTATTTTTAAAGCTTTATTTTTATGTGGCTTCAGTGGGGTATTTTACGAGAGGTTGAATTATTATTAGAATTATTTGGAACTCCTTAGTGATCTTTAAAAGACAGTTAAAGAGTGAAGAGAGATGACTGGCTATGGTCAGCACACAGCTGAGTATGTGGGTTGCTGCATCTGAGTTCACTTTATGAAAAGCAGGGAACTTGAAGCCATGTGTGTTATGATGGCTATATCCCCAACTTTTCCAGTCAAAGCAGCCCAAGAGGAAACTTAATTCTCCATCTGTTCTTCAAATCATGTCAAGTGGTCCTATACAAGGTCACAGTGACCGATCTCTATCCTGGCTAGTGAACAAAGGGGAATATAATGGACCCCAAGGTGCTAAATGCATTTGTAAGACTTTTCAAGTAATGGGAAGAGAACATGAAAGGGAAGTAATGCTGTAATACTATACGGAAGATGCTAGACTATTGGCATTTGCTTTGAAAATCGCTATTTCTTTTAGAGATACAAAAGATGTTTCAGAGATCATGTATGATATTCAGAAAAGCACTTTAAGTGGTCAATCAGGCAGGCAAGAGGCATTAAGTACTTAGTATGTGCCAGGCACTGGGCTAAGTGTTGAGAACATAAATATACAATCAAAACTGTCCCTGCCCTCAAGGGGTTTATATTCTCTCAGGGGAGATAACAAGACATACATAAGCATATACAGAATGAATAAAAAATAAATAAAAGGTAGTTTGGGTGGGAGGGCACCAGCACCTGGAGGAATCACGAAGGCCTTCATGGAGAAGGTGGTCCTTTAGCTGATCTTAGAGGAAGTAAAGGATTCAATAGTGCTGCTGACGCTGTTGCTGCTGATTAATAATAATATAATAATAATAATAATAATAATAATAGCTAGCATTAATATAGTACTTTATGGTTTGCAAAGCCCTTTACAAATATATCTCATTTTATCCCCATAGCAACCCCAGAACATAGGTGCTATTATCATTCCCATTTTACAGATGAGGAAACACAGGTAGATAGTTAATTTACTTGCCTAACAGGGCTCTTAGTAATTGTCTAAGGCAGAATTTGAATTCTGGTCTTTCTGACTGTAGAGCCAACATTATCCACTGAGCAAAGGTAAGGAAGGAATATGTTACAGAAATAGGAGACATGTGGTACAAAGGTATAAAGACAGATGATGTGACCTGCGTGGGAAAACGGTAAGTAGTCTGGAGAGACGGCACTCATAGAATATGAGGAGATGGTAATGTGTAAGAAGCTTGAAAAGGCAGGAAAGGGCCATATTGTGAAGAGTTGTATGTGACAAATAGGGGAGCTCATATTTGATCCTAGTGATAATAGGGAGTCACTGTAATTTGTGCTTTAGGAAAAATTACTTTACTGGGTAGAAGATGGATTGGAGTCAGAAAGAGGCTTGAGATGAGAGGATATCACAATAGTCGAAAAAAGAGGTGATCCGGGGCTGAACTAAGGGTAAACATTATGTTAGCACAGTGTTCCTCTCGAATTCAAAATAGCCAATAGCAGTTAATGATATGAGACTAGAACTTGGGAGAGAGACTAAGACTAGATATATAGATCTGGAAATCATTTGCATAATTTAATGCATTGTCTTCCCCCAATAGGATGTAAGCTTCTTGAGCGCAGAGATGTCTTGCTTACTTGTTTCTATTTGTATCCCCACCATGCTTAGCATAGGGCCAGAACAGAGTAAGTGCTTAGTAAATGCTCATTCTATCATTTATTCACTCACTCTGTCTTTATATCTAGCTATCTGTCTATCTATCCATCTATGCAATTATTCATCTCTCTCTGTCTCTATCTTTCTATCTCTCTCTGTCTCTTTTTCTGTCTCTCTTTTTCTGTCTCTGTCTCTGTCTCTCTCTCTCATCCCTTCTCTCAGGAGTCTGTAATCCTTCATTTTGTGGGAGAGAAAATACACACACAACTAAGTTAGAAGGTGATAAGTGCAGAGGAGAGTTGAAACAGAGATACATGTGAGATTTCAGGAGTAATAACTTTAACCTGGAAGGCTTCATGTAGGAGGCAGCACCTGAGCTCGATCTTACAAAAAGAGGAGGAAATGATTTCCTAGTTTTAGGATAATCACTTGGGTGGTTATATGAAGAATTAGAGTTGGGAGAGGCTTGGGGAATGGAGGCCAAATAGGAAGCTGTTACAATAGTTCATGAGAGGGACAATAAATGCCAGACTAAAGTGGGAGCTGTGATAGTATGGAGAAACAGATACATTGGAGGAAATGTTGTGAAGGTTGGAGGTGCCAAGATCTGTCTCCCTGGAGATCTTCAAACAGACGCTGAATACCCACTATAGATGTGCTTCTTTTCATTTATGGGTTGGACTAAGTCCCTGGAGTCTCTTCCAAAAATTTTCTGATTCTGTGAGTTTGTTCCAGGAAAAGAAGTGGAAAAGAGCAAGGCAAGATCACAAAATGGTAAGTAATTAATTTTTACTGAAGCACAGAGTACAATACAAAAATAAGGCTACAGAAGTAGATTAGAGTCAAATTGTAGAAAGCCTTGAATCCTAGGATAGGAGAATGTATTTTGTTTTGTAGACCATGCTAATTCTGACTCAGCCAATTCCTATGCTGTATTCTGTTTATTCTAGAGCTACTTAGCAGTGTGAATCATGTTTAAAGAAAGGGCTGGCTTCTGAAGGAGAGGAAGACCTGAATGTAAATCCTGCCTCTGCTACCTAACAGCTTTATGTATTAAGGACAGATTATGTATCATGGGTAAATTTCTGATAAATATCAGTGGAAGAAGATTCCATACCCAGGAGACTTCATCCCAATGAACTCCAATGAGAATCTTTGCTGAAAAACAAAACAAAACAAAACAAACAACGAGCAAAAAAAAAAGTGCTATAAAACCACTAACCCAAAAAGTTAGATGGAATCACATCAGTGATGAATAACATATAAATTGTTATTTTGTTGATTAATCAGGTCTAACTCTTCATGACCCCTTTTGGGATTTTTTTTTTTTGGCAAGGATATTGGAGTGGTTTGCCATTTCCTTCTCCAGCTCATTTTCCAAATGAGGAAATTGAGATAAACAGGGTCACACAGCTAGTGTATGAGGTCAGATTTGAACTCAGATCTTCCTGACTTAGCACTGCATCCACTGTGCTGCTAAGCAGCCTCACACTTTATTTTATTTTTATTTTTTGCTAGGCAATTGGGGTTAAGTGACTTGCCCAGGGTCACACAGCTAGTACATGTCAAGTGTTTGGTCTGAGACTGGATTTGAACTCAGGTCCTCCTGACTTCAGGACCAGTTCTCTATCCACTGTGCCACCTAGCTGCCCCAGCCCCACACTTTAAACAAAACATAAAATAAAACAATAAAATAATTGATTTGGGGAATAGCTTGCTTTAATCAAGGGGGAAAAGTATATATATATATATATATATACATATACCATATATATATATATGCATATTATATGTATTTCACTGGTTACTTTGAAAATATATTTATATTTTAGTGGAAATTTAAACCACATGTCCCGATTTTGTGCTTCCCTTTCATACATAAAACTACTGTTTTCTAAGAGATAATCAATGTCTACAAAAAACCACTAGAGCCCTTTCCAGGAGTCTTTCTTCTTTTAACTAAAGTGATACTTTTCTGTCCCCCTGTCACCATTGAGCACACCTGGACAATCTTGAATGGAATAAAAATTGCAGGCCATGTAAAGCTTGAATTATTTCAAGATGTGGGACAGAGCATGGTGCCAGTATAGGTCTGTTTGAAAGTTCCAGTTTACAGTGAAATGCCATTCCTCCTGCCTCCAGGCCATGTCCCTTCTGAAGCTTTCTTAACCATTTGAACGATTAGAAAATTGGATATCAAGCTGCCTTTGTCTAAGTATTTTTAAACTATGCCAAAATAAAAGCTAATCATTTTGTAATCATTTTGTAATCAGTATGCATAGAAGAGACGAAGTGGCAGTAACGCAGTGGCTGCATGTTTGCTGACAAAATATTTAATCCAAACATTTAATTTCAATCTGCCACTGTTCTCAGTCAGTATAATTACTTTAAGCAAATATCATGTTGGAAAAAATGGTCTCAGTAACTGGAATGTAAATAATACAATATAATCATCACCACACTGAAATCCATATACTGTAATTTATGTTGATAAATTTCATAAACATAAGTATACATGTTTATATGATAGTTAACAACAGGATCTAGGTCATGCACTTCTGGGAGTTAAGTTAATCCATCAGCCATATGTACACCTAACAAATGATGCAGATAAGCAAGGTAAATCACACAAAACCACTTTGAACACAATTGTCTTTTGGATTGTGGGGTCATTATTCAGAGAGAGACACCCAGGGACAGAGACAGAGAGATGGTGATGGAAACAGAGAAAGATAGAGATTGACAGTACAATAAAAGGGGTAGAGGGCCACACTTTGAATGGGGAAGATGAATCCTGCTACTGATACATATTGGCTGTTTGTCCCAGGACATGTCACTTATTTTCTCAATACTGCATGGCAACTCTTTGATATCATGTCACAGAGCAACCAGACCAGAGGGTGGAGTAGGAGATGGAGATGGAATAGGAGAAAGAAATATAGCCCAACTTCCCCATCCAATTACTCAAACTAAGATCTAAGATTGGGGAAGAAAAGGAGAAACCATGGTAGGGCATCTCTTTAGCTCTAGTTTACAAAGTTGGCCCAAAGACAAATGACCAAGGCAGTGACTCTAAACAAGAGTGGGCCAAATTGTAGCCTCATCTCTGGACACTGGCCAATACTCCAAGGTCTCCTAGAGAGATTAGGATCACAGACTCAGCCTTCAAGGCTCCAACCAGGCAGTAGGGCAAGGTTCCCCAGAGTAGAACACAGGTTCAACCTCAGTCCCGAAAAGAGCTAGGTGAACACCTTAGGTTGTCCAGAGTAGATCTTGGGCTCTGCCTCTGGCCCAGGCTAGAAAGCAGCAGAGGCTAGATCAAAGATTCAGCACAGAGAGCTCCAAATAAGAGTAGGTCAAAACCCTGAAGTCTCCCAGAGCTGATTGTAGCCTAGACCTGTGAACCCAGAATAGGACTAAACCAAAACAAAACCCCCAGATTGCATTAGGGCTTCTAGGCAGAAGAGGGGTAGCAGCAGTACAGCTGCTTTGAACCTGCTTAGTCTTTTATCTAACAGAGGCTGGAGCTACTATCTACTCTACCACTACCCAGGGGCAAGTCTGAGGTTGTGTTGCTTAGACACAAAAGCCCTAAAAGCCCAGGAGAGCATCAATCAGATCATTGATCTGATTGATCTGACCACACAGGTCCCAGTGGGCTACAGCATCCTGCTTCAAACCTCCCCTGAATTCTACATGGAAGTTAACCTTTATACAATTTATTTTATGAGTTTTAGAGCTAAGAGTTTAGGACAGGATTTGAATCATTTGTCACTCTCTAAGCACACATCTAAACAAAATCAATACTGTATGAGCTTTATTCTTCTGGATTAAATAGGGGCCATTGGGTAGCCAATCTCTACTTAGAACTGTGGTGATGATGAAGAAGATGATGATGATGATGATGATGATGGATGATGATATATATATATTACAATTCTACAACAAGCAGAAGCTTGGTGTGTCAAACATTGAACATTGGTGTGGTGCACGTGCTCTTGCTGAAAGATCCTGCTCTTTGTGTTATTCTCAGAAAAGACCTTAAAAATCACCTGGCATAATACTTTCTCCCTCTCTCCTCTTCTCTCCCCCCAACGCTGATTCTATCTCTCTATATCTCTGTCAGTCTGTCTCTATCTTCTCACTCTCCTCTTCTCCCTCTCTCTTTTTTTTTAAATCAATGAATCATGCACCTAAAGATATTTTTAAAGCATTGCATCATCAAAGATAATTATTAAATAGCTGCAAAATTAGGGTACACTGAGTTTTTTTATATTCTTAATGATTTTGATGAAGGCTGATTCCATTTTAGAGAACATATGGACTAATTGCATAACTACAGCACATAAAAGAATATTAGTACTTTCCAGCCCTGGATTCAGGGGGGCCTGAGTTCATATCCTCAGACACTTGACACTTACTAGCTGTGTGACTGTGGGCAAGTCACTTAACCCCATTGCCTGGCCAAAAAAAATAATAAAAGAGTATTAGTACTTTCTATGATCAATTTTAAAAACAAGGATGAGCAATCTCATTTACAGAATAATTCTCTTAATGAAGAAATCAGTTATTTTTGATAGATTTTTATCATCCTTTGTTTTTATGTTGCCTAGATTTTCCCATATACACCTCTATCTCCTAGAAAATTAGCCCTTATAAAAAAGAATTTTTGAAGCAAAAAAAAAAACCCTAGAGGAGAAAAAAAAAGAATCAGGAAAACTGATTAACACATTTTCCCCCTTCTCTCCATCAAAAAAAAAATGAACATATGTGGAATGTTCTTGCAAAGGAAAGGGGTAGGTAATTTCCCTTTCTCTTGCTTGGGACAATGTATGTTCCATATAATATCACAAAATACATTTTAGATTGTTTAGTGGTTATTCTTTCAATTTAAATTTTAGTCATTGTATATATTGTTTTCTTGGATCCCCTTACATCACTTTGCATTAGTTCATGCAATTTTTTCTATGCTTCTTTAAATTCAGCATATTCATCACTCCTTAAAGTACAGTAAGATCCTTTTACATTCATGTAACACAATTTGTTTAGCTATAATATATAAATGTTAGCTATTATTATTAGATAATTGATTTCCTAATCAACTATCTAATAATAATAGTAGCTAATTGTTTATGTAGTCTAATCCACTGTGTGCCAGGCATTATGCAAAGCACTTTACAATTATTATTTTATCTTCACAACAACCCTGGGAGGTAGGTGCTATTGTTATCTCTATTTCACACATGAGGAAACTGAGGCAAATAGAGGTTAAGTGACTTAAGTCACACAGGTAGTTAAGTGTCTGAGTCCAGAGTTGAACTCGGGTCTTCTTGACTGCAGGCCTTGTACTCTCTGTCCACTGCACCACCTAGCTGCCTCCTATTACTTTGTTTCCATCTCTTTGCTACCACAAAAAGTGCTGCTATAAATATTTTTCTATCAATAACTTCATATGTATGCACATATACACATATATACAGGGAGAGAGGAAGAGAGGAAGAGAGGGAGAGAGAGAGAGATTCCACTGCAAGGCATATATGTATGTGTATGTATACCTACATGTATGTATAAATATACATGTGTATACATGTGGGTGAGTATTTGTGCGTGCACGCATGTATGTCTGCCAGTAGACTTTATGGGTCAAAGAGTGTGGACACTTTAGCCACTTCACATAATTCCAAATTGCTTTCCAGAATGGCTCTACTAACTCCACCAATAGTGGATAAATACAATTATCTTTCTACAACCCTTCCAACAATGACTATTCCTATTTTTTGTCATTTTGCTATTTTGCTGGATTTGAGTTAAAACCTGTTATATCTACATTTTTTTAATCATTAGTAATTTTTAGACTTGTTTCATATGGTTGATGATTGTAATTCTTTTGAAATTTTTTTTGCCCATAACCTTTGACCTCTTATCTATTGGTGAATGCTTTTTGATCTTACATATTTTGATTAGTTGTCTACAGAGCTTGAACAATAAGCCCTATTAAAGGAATTTGACATAAAGACCTTTTCACCATAAATTGTTTCCCTTCTTATCCTAAAACATTAATTTTGCTTGTGCAAAAACATTTCAATTTTATGTAATTAAAATTCTGTTTTATCTTTTGAAATTGTTATATCTTATTTGCTTAAGAATTTATTTCCTATACATGATTGCAAAAGCTATATGATGTGATTTTCTTTCTTTTTTTGTGATATGAACTTTAATATTCAGGTCACATATCCATTTTGAATTTATTGTAGAATATGGTGTCAGATGTTTGTTTAAGCCCAATTTCTGCCAGATTGCTTTCCAATATTTACAGAAATTCTTACCAAGCGGGAAGTTTTTTTCTAAGTAATTTATATTTTGAGGTTTACCAAACATTGAATTATTGAATTCTACTTTTTCTGATTGTTTAATTGTTTCCAGTTGTCTACTTCTCTATTTTTAACCTATACTAAATAGTTTTTATGATTGTCATTTTAAAATGTAATTTAATGTCTGAAAAAATCAGTCTCCCTTCTTTTTTAACTTTTTCATTATTTTCCTCAATATTCTAGAATGTTTATCCTTTCAAATGAATTTTGTCATTATTATATCAAGGTTTATAAAGTGTTCCCTGGTTAGTTTGACTGGTATAGCATCAAAACTAAATTAACAGGTGGTATCATCATTTTTTTATTATATTGACATGGTTTGGCCACGAGCATTGAATATTCTTCCAGTTATTTAAGTTCTATGTTTCTCTAAGGAGTATTGTGTAATTGAATATATGCAAGCATTGAGTATCTTTTGGCAACTGAGTCCCCCCCCAAAATTTATTCATTTTGTGGTTATTTTGAATGGGATTTTCCTTTCCAATACTGCTTCCCAAATTTTGATATTATAATATAGAAATGTCATTGATTTTTGGTTATTTGTTTTTTAGTCTAAAATTTTGCTGAAGCTATTTGCTTCCTCAATTAGTTTCTTTGTCGATTCTCTTAAGCATTTCAATGATATATTTTGCTTGTACATTGCCTAATTTTCCCCAAGGTAACAAGATTCTCTCTTACCTCCCAGAGGGCCATTTCATGAGAAAGAAAGAAAGAAAGAAAGAAAGAAAGAAGGAAAGAAAGAAAGGAAGGAAGGAAGAAGAAAGAAAGAAAGAAAGATAGAAAGAAAGAAAGAAAGAAAGAAAGAAAGAAAGAAAGAAAAGAAAAAAGACCCTAAGGATTTTCTAAATAATTATGTCATCAACATCTTTCTTTGCCAATATTTATGTGTTTAATTTATTTCTGTTGCCTTATTGCTAACATTTCTTAAACTACATTAAATCATAATGGAGAGAGGGGCCATCCTTCTTTTACTCCCAACTTTTGGGTAAAGAAATTCTCTTTAGTGCATATACATTGAACATAATGCTTGCTTTTGGTTTTAGATAGATCCTTTTCAGTATATTAAAGCTCCTATTGTTCCTGTAATTTGTAGGGGGTTTAGTCTTAATAAGTGTTGCATTTGGTTAAATTGTTTTTCAGCATTTGTTTGGTTTTGATGATTTTTATTTTTAACAATGAGTGATTACATTTATAGTTTCCCTGATGTAGTATCCTTAGCATAAATTCAAACTGATCATAATGAATAATTTCTTTATAAATTATTATAATCATATTTTATTTAAAATTTAAAATAAAAATCCATTAATAATATCAGCATATTATTCTCCTTTGTTTTATCCTTTCTAACTTTAGGTCTTAGGGCTTTATCTCATAAAGGGAGGCTGGCAGAGGACTTTCTCAATTTTTGAGAATAACTTTTGTAGTACAGTTATTAAATGTCCTTTAAAAGTTTGATTGAATTCTCCAGTACATCCATCTAGAGCCGGAAGTATTTTTTTTTCTAGATATCTGAAGCAGTTTGTGCTTTCCTATTACATTTCAGAGGAGCTATATTACTCATGGAAATTCCCTATGTGAATACTGTAAGAAGATGTAGGTGGATAGACTAATTGAGATATACCATGAGTTAAGCAAAAATAATGACCTTGTGGGACTCATGAGTACATTTGTTAAACTTGTGAATATGTATGTATGGGGGAAGGGAGTACAAGTGGGCAAGGGGAACAGAAAAGATTGTGTCTCTTGCACTTGTTAATTCACTTTAATTAACAAAGATAAAACTACCTTTTTTTTGGAATTTTTGTTGTGTGACTCAGAGTTCAACTTTATAACATCTGCTGGACAACTGATTTTGAATGGATTCAATGAATTAGATAATATAGAGAATTTTTTCTTGGAGCTTTTTTCCTGAGCTAATTAATTTTATACTACATAATTTGGGCATAAACAATTCAGTGTTTGTGTGGAGACAGAAAAGTCACTTCTTTTAGAGTAAATGAAAAAAAAATACGAAGTGCTTAGCTTAAATCACCATAAATGCCAGTTATTACTCCTACTGCTACTAATATTAGTCAGTAAGTCAGTTGATAATCATTTATTAAGCACCTTCTATGTGCCAGGCATTGTGCTAAGTGCTGGGGCTACAAAACAAAACAAAACACAAATACCCCCCCAAAAAATACAAAAAAGAAAAATAATGCCTGCCCTCAAGGAGCTTATAATCTAATAGGGGAAGGTAACACTCAAAAGGAAACTGTAAAGCTGGTGGAGGGGGATGGGGGAGAGGTATCCAATGTGAGGGCATAATGGAAAAATCAGACAAGTCTAAAAATTGTGCAAGCAGGTGAGAAATGAGATATTCTGAACTGAGTTCCTTTCCTAAATGGAGATTTTGGAGTTCATGGCTCCACTTTCCAATTAGAGGGACAGAGGGTGGAGATGAAGTGGAATTCCTAAACTGATGGGATCTTGCAAGTTGATGAGATTTTCCCAAATGAGGTTCTAGGGGCAGGGTGGGAAAATTAGAGAAATTCCAAAGTTGCCAGGTGAGAGATGAGACGTTCTGAGCTGATCTACCTCCTTACCGTGGCTTTCTTATCTTTCAAAGGGATAAAATAAAAATTTCACTATCTGCCTTACATTGTGAGGAAAGAGTCATTGTGAGGAAGGTACTTTTTTGCCAGTCATAAAGCATTATATCATAGAATCACAGAATCTGAATGCTTAAAGGGATCTATGCAACTCACATACTAAAGGAATGCACGTTACATCATCCCCGACAAATGGTCTTCAAGCAGAAGCTCGACTTCTGAAGGTAACCCATTCCACTTTGGAATACCTCTGAATATTAGGAAATTTTTCTTAACCTTAAGCTTAAAATGACCTCTACCCAGCTTTATCCCATTGCTCCTAGTTCTTTCTCTGAGGCTGAACAGAACAAGACTAATTCCTATTCCACAGTATAGTCCTTCAAAGGCTTCAGGACAAATCCTTTGAGTATTCTTTTATCAAGCTTTATATGCCCTTTTTCCTCAACCAATCAGTATGTATCCTAACTTCAAGATTAAATTATATTTTTGACTGACATTATATTCCTATTGAGTGACTCTCATGGAATGAATTAAATGAATGGTTTATGTTCAGTCATTTTAGCCTTGTCCATGACTACATGACTACATTTGGGGTCTTCTTGGCAAAGATAGTGAAGTGATTTACTATTTCCTTCTCCAATTCATTTTACAAATAAGGAAACTAGGCTAACAGGGTGAAGTGACTTGCCCAGGGTCACACAGCTGGTAAGTATCTGAAGCCAGATTTAAACTCAGGAAGATGAGTCTTCCTGACTTCAGCCCTGACACTCTATCTAGTACTCCTCCTAGTTGCCCCTTACTATGGTTCTAAAATGTTATATCCTGGAGATACAAACAAAAAAGTAAGACACGCTTTCCTTTCAAGGAACTCACATTCTAACAGGGAGACAATACATATAGAAAGTTTCAGTTGTAAGTCAGATGGAAAGGCATCTTCTCCTTAGTATGCACTCTTCTTTAATTTCATTTCCACTGATAAAATCTTATCAGTTTCTGGTTTTGAACCATCAGGCAGTGCCAAGGACAAGGTCTGGTGGCAAGAACTTTTTTCTCTGGGTCCTCAGTAATGGTTGCTATAACATCTATAGGACCTGTTGCCAGGCTACCTCTCTGCAAGGACTGTTATAGGGAGGAAAACATTTCACTGGAACATTGGGACATTTGCACTGCCTCAACTTTTTGGTTCCTCTACCATTTTCTGTGATGTTTCAGAAATCATTAACAGTAACTGACCAATTACATCTGCTGTATTTCTAGGTTGTTGTTTTTTTTTTTAATTTTAGAACTTAAATCTGTAGTTCATCTAGGATAAGTGTCTTAATTAATGATTATTTATTACTCTCTTACTTCCTCCTTACTAATTTTGGGAATCAAATCCTTTGAATGGTATTTGTTGTGTCATTTCCACTATCAAAGCCATTTTGATTTGTAGAGAAAACAGAAATAAAATGTAAACCAAAGAGCTTTGCTTTTTTTTTTCTCAGTTATCATCACTCCATCCACCCCAAGCAAAGGTCCTATTCCTTTCGTGATCCTCCTTTTTCTCCTAATATAACTCGAGAAAAATACCACCATTTTGTTATCCATATAGATCTACATATCCATATCCATTATCCATATCTAACTTCATGGATGAACATAGACAGGCTTCTCCCTCTCCATCCTTATTAGTTTAAAGCATTTGATTAAATTTGCCAGACACTAGGGAAATACATTCTTACCAGCCATTGTGCTCTGTCTCTAGCTAGGAATCTCTGAAACTCCTATAATAATCCATTAAGCAGAAATCCAAATCTCATTCTCAGATACCACCTCCTTAGCCAGCTGTTTATTTCTCAAACCAATATTTCTTTTCCCCGTCCCTTGACATCAATGCGCAACAGTGAGAAAAACACTACCTGTGCCAATTTTCTTCATTTTTTTGTCCAAGATTTCATAATCATTTGCAGTCTTTTTTTTATATTCCTTTTGGAAGTATCATTTTTACCAAAATCAGTCACAAGAAAGGGGTAGTTATACATTTTGACAGGTCCTGGGGGGTGGAGGGATAAGGGAATAAGCATTCATATAATTCCTTCGAAGTGCCAGGTATTGTACTAAGTGCTTTTTACAAATATTATCTCATTTGATCCTTACAGTAGCTCTACAAGTTAGGTCTGTCTCATCTGATAGCCTCTGTGGCTCTACTGTCTCATTCTTAGAGAAACAAGATGCTTCTTCATCCTTAGAGAACCCAGATATCTCTGCTTCAGGAGGAGTCTCAAATCTGTATTTAAGATCTACTTGTCCTTTTCCTTCCCCTTTTCCTCTGTGTAACACTCTTCCATTCTCTGTCATCCTGATAGGTTAAAGTATCCTTCCTCTACCTCAGATCCTCTTTTTATCTGATTGAAATCTTCACTTTGTTTTTCAATATAGAATGTGGAGAGGAATTATCTTATAATCCTTTCACCTTTACCTCCAGGAAAAAGATTAGCCCAACTTGAAAGACAAATAACAGTCACTTGATTATATTGAAAATGAAAATATTTCACACTCTAGGCAAGTCACTGCCCAATTTTCCTTAATCTCCCTAATGGTTGAGATTGTTAGCCTTGTTCTAGAAAGTTCTTGCAGCCAATTACCACTGGACAAGCCCGTTCAAATTCCTTTCCTTTTCCTAACTACAGCCCTCCAACCATCTTTCATTCGTTCTTGTACCAATTTCCTGCAAGTTTCCTCGAATTCTCCTGCCCTCCTACCAGTTCTATCAGTTTGATTAATGATCTGATTTCTTACTTACCTTAGGCAGGTCTGGTCAAGTACCTATTCTTCATCCTTCCAGAGTCTAACTCTTCTGGTTCTATCCCTAATCCTCCTTAATCTTCTTTAATCCTCTTTAATCCTTTTCTATCTTCCTTAATTGTCCTTGATCCTATTTCTCTTTTACCCAGGAAGGAGATTTTGCCTAGATTATACTCAATTTGGTTCAAATTTTGCCAAATTTCTTCTCCTCAAATTCAACCTCTGACCTGTTTCACTAATACACACCACTTCAAGTCACCTACATGATTTTCTTCTTATTCCTCTCTAGTTATTCTCTCTTCTCCTATTCTTCTTATAACCTCTTCTTACAAAAGCCCTAAGATGATTTAATGTCAGTGTTCTTTATGTTTGACACTTATAATGTGCTATCAAGTAGTGGTTCTATATAAAAGTAAAAGCTCTATGTTAAAAAGAAGAAATGCCAAGCAGCAGAGACCACTGGCCTAGGACTCAAGGATCCTGGTCTGCCACTAGCTAGCTATATTAGCTTGTGAAGGTCACCCTTCTGGCCTTAGGAACACAGCACCATCTTTTAGAGTTAGAAGGGACCTCAGAAGCTATCTCATCTAAGACTCTTGTTTTACAGTTGAAGAAACTGAGGTAATGAAAATTTGTTAAGTAACTTGCCCTAGGTCAAGACACAGTAAGTATCAGTGGCTGTGTTTGAACCCAGCTTCTCTGATGCTAAAGTGGGTATTCTTTCTGTTATATGGCACTGTTTTCTTTAATAATTTCCTTGTTTGTAAAATGAGGGGCTTGACCAGGTAGCCTCTAAGGTTTCTTCTACATTTTACATTTTGAGAATTTGTGAGAATTGTAAGAATTTATAACAAATACACAGGCTTTGTAAAGTCAGTTATTTTATTGTGTCTAATAAGTTCATAATAATACACACAGTTGGCATGGACATGGTGCTAAACAGTTGGCAAATATATGTAAATATATATACTACTTCATTTGAGCCTCACAACTACCTATAAAATAGGTACTACAAGTATTATTATCCCTGCCTTATAGATGAGAAAATTGAATCTGGAGAGGTTAAGTGGCTTGCACATGGTCACCTAATAAGAAAGGCCAGAGGTAGGATTTGATCCTATATCTCTCATGACTCCAAGTTCAATGCTTCCCATAGTGCCATACAGCTTCACAAAGTAAAGCTAATTCTTCCAAAGAAACAGACAAATGGAAACGGTACATACTATGAAACATCAAAGTGAAGTCAATGTGGAATTGTGGACATGCTTAGTATAAGATAAAACTGAAATAAAGTGTATTGGCATTCAAGCCTTAGTTAAAGACAAAGAAAGCAATTCATTCCTTTTGAGGTGGCTTATTCAGTAATTAATCAACCAACCATTATTTATTAAGTACCTACTATGTGCCAAGTATGGTGCTAGGTACTAGCCATACAAAGAATGAAAAAAAAAACCCCACTACTGTCAAGGAGCTTATATTCTAACTGGGAGATAAGGAGAGTAAGAAAGGAAAGGATAGTAGTGAGAAGAAAGGAAATCACCTAATAGTAGTCCTTTATACCTACCTTGGTTCAGAAGATGCTGTTAGGTTGCCTAAGCATTGGAGTGCAGAGCAACTTCATACAGTCCAATCTCTCATTTTATAGGTGAGGAAGTAAAGTTCAGAGGGTTTAGAGAAGTGCCTCAGATCACACAGGTAGCAAGAGGCAGAGATGGGATTCAGGCCCAGATCTTTGACTCCAAATCCCCTCATCTTCCCATTGTGCCCTGCCTCTATTCAATTCACTTTAACAACTACTGGGTACTGAGAGAAGACCACTGTACTAGGTAGGAATTGAGGGAGATACAATGGTAATGAAAATGTTGTCCCCCTTCTCTCACACAGCTTACAGTGTAATATGTAGGAAATAAGGCAGATACATAAATAAATACAATTCAAAATAGACTGTGAAAATATATGAGACCTACAAACCAAGTGCTGTGAACCTTCACAGGTTCATAGGAGGGGGTTCACTGGAGGGAACAGTTACTACAGGTGATAATTTTTCTCTGAAAGATAAGTAAATTGGACATGCTGGAATAAAGCATATTGATGCTCCACCCTTACTCTTACGGTCCCTTTCCCTTAAGGACCTTTTATTGGGTCAGTGATCAGGGTCTTACTTCGGGGAGGATGTCTGACAGTTCAGTATTATTGGCTACATCATTTGTCAAGTGGAGGAATGAGCAGGTGGCCCTCCTAAAAGGGTTGGGGCCATAGTGTTTGCAATCCTCTTGTAAGTCCTTCAGTGCCTAGTTGTGAAATATGCTTTAGTTACATGACAATACCCCAAGAGGCTTCTGGATAAACTTGCTTATAAATTAATAGCAAACATGGCTTACACCATTTTCACACTCAATAAGTGACAATGCATTCACTTACACAGACACACACATCTGAGATTTGTATCTCATAGCAACAAATATTTTGGATTTGCAAATATGTGAACAAATATAACTAAAAAAAAATATTGAACATATGGCTTGAAACACATTTTTCATTCATTCTCTAGTGAAAAAAAATCCGTCTTAACAGAATCAGTATTGTGCTCCAATTAGCTTGCCAAGTGGAGAAAAGAATGAATCTCAACAAGGAAATTAATGGCTATTTAATGGGGGTGGGGGAGGTTGGAGGGAGAGATTTAGAGCAAACTAGCCTATAAATGAACAGTTGGGCATTGGGGAGAGGTAGAGAAGGTAGCTTGTCTGAACTCTGTCTGTTTCTCTTTTTATTTACTCTCACTAAATGTTATTGCTCCCCTACCCCACACTTTGGCACCACTCCATGTTCCCTGTCAACCAGAAAGCAAGGGAGCCATGCTCCAGATTCACATACTTCAGTTGTTGATTCCTGGTACCCCTGGGTTAGTTATCTGTTGCAATGAAGGAAGCAATCCAACTCTTCATTAATTAGCATCAGATCCTTTTCAAACAGAATAGAGAGCTCCTGTGAAACTAGTTAAGGCTGGACTGAAAAGTAAGATTGATTATTAAAGTAATCCAGGCTGTACATACCAATGGGAATAACTAATTCTAATTAGTTATTTGGAAACCCATCATCAAACTGTAAAAATAAACGAAACAAAACAAAATAAAGATGGATGGATAGATGAATGAACAAATGAAAAGAAAGGAAGAAAGAAAGAAAAAAGAAAAGAAGGAAGAGAGAAAAAGAGAGAAAGGAAGGAAGGAAGGAATGAAAAAAAGAAAGAAAGGAGAAAGAAAAAGAAAGAACAGAAGAGAGAGATGGAATTAAACCAGTTTGAAAAGGACATGTTCAATTATTTGACTTCCAGAAAAATTACAACTATAATTCTCTGAAATAGAGGGTGTGATTCTGTTTACTTTTTAACTAGACTTGCCTGTATTATAGGTCAAGCAGATGTGTCACAAGCTACTGCCTCTATAGCAGTGATTGCTCTTACTTACCAGATTTGTTTACATGGCTAAACAGTACGAGCTCATCCCCAATGAAAGAATTCAGGTCTAGTATGAAGCAAGAAAGGAACAAACTGAGGATGGCAGGCCTAGTTCTGTATTTATTGCTCCCAGCAGGTGTCAGATGCCACAGTTTCTTTGCAGCCATCAACACCCTGGGGCTTTTTAGGTCCACACACAAGACAAGGAAGATGGGGGATGGCAACTCACCCCAAGGGATTAGGTACCTGAATCCTATCCCAACTACCAGCAGACTCCAGCTGCGTTTAAATGTTTTTTGAAGAATTTCTGATGTTCAGTGGTTGCTGATTACTTCCAGATTTTAGTTCTACCCCAGTGGAGATTTGCTACAAAGAGTTTAGCCGTTGTTGTTAAGAATTGCAATCATACCAAGGAAATGTCTTCTCTTAAACCAGTTCGGAAAACATGAACTGTTTCAGCAGTTAAAAAAAAAAGTCACCAACTCTTCACAAATACATTCATCACACTGATGGGAGAGTAAGTTAGAGTGTCTGGCTAAGACTTGTGACATTTGTTTTGGATTCTCGTCAAACACTCTTGCAGCTGACAATGGTATTACAATAGTCCCTCTTTGCTTTTTTCCCCTCCCCGTATTAATGCATTTAACAGCTATAGTCTTCATTCAAATATGTCTAGAATGACAGACATGATTAACATTTGAAGTTGGAATATTATCACAACTGTTAATCTGGTCCCACTACTCAATGGAAGTGAATCTTTTTCTAAGTCTGCATGAATCACCCTTCCTTGAATGAAGGCAGTGTGGTGCAGTGAGTTGGGCTGGGAAATGGTCAGGAGAGCTAGGTTAAAATCCTGGCTTTGCTACTCACCAACTGATTGACCTAACCAAGCCAATTAACTTCTCTAGGCCTCAGTTTCTTCCATCACCTGCAAAATAAAAAGGTTGGAATAGATAAACTCTAAGGTCCCTTCCAGATGTAAACCTGATGCTCTTTTGATCTAGATTTGTTTGTTGGCTTAGACACTGTTTATTTGCTCTCTGAGTCAGTTTCCCCCAATGTGAAATGGGGATAACACAACCCTATTAGGATTGCTGTGGAGATCAAATGGAATAGTATAAATAAAATGAAATGTTGACAGTTGTAATAGTTTTTTTTTAAGTGAGCAAGATCTTGTTTGGAACAGACCTGATTTCACTGACATCTGAATTCTCTCTGCCAATCCAAATCAGCACCTACTCTACAATTTATAGTTTTACAGAGCTTCCTAGAGTGGAGAGGGGAAGCAATTTCCCCAGGGTAGACAACCAGTATGTGTCAGAGGTAGGACATGAATATGAACTCAAGTTTTCCTACCTCTGGAGGCCGGCTCTCTAGTCAATATACCACATTGCGAGTGGGTCAGTCAATAAAGAATTACTAAGTAACAGGCGCTGTGCTAACTGCTTGATACAGAAAGAGGCAAAAGACAGTTTCTGCTCTCAAAGAGTTTATAATCTCATGGGGGAGAAAACAAGCAAATAAAAATGTACAGACAGCCATATGGAGAATAGAAGCTGATATTTAATTAGCATATCATTTCACCAAACAGTCAACACATTGGAGAAATTTAAAAATCTTTTAAGGAGGTACTTTTAAATTGGCTTTCTCTTCTTAGACAAAACTACCTGTGTCTAAAATGCTTTGGTCCTTCAAACACTAGTGCCTTCTATTTTCCATGTGCTGTACTAGCCACTGCAGATATAAGTAGAAGGAATGAAATAATTTCTACCCACAAGGACCTTAAATTCTAATGGGAAAGACAGGTTTATGTAAAAATAGATGTAGAGTCAATATAAAGTGGGGGGAAAAAACCACAAATGAATATAAAGTAGTTAAGTATAAGAAAGTTTGGAGGGAGGGTACTAATAATTGGGGGGATAAGAGAGCCTTCATGCAAATGTCACCTTAAGAGAGGAATTATATGAGATAAAGATGAGGAAGGAATGCTTTACAGGCATGCTCTTATATGAAGATAAGGACACAATTTACTTATTAGAGAGTGGGCAGGTCATTATACATAACCGATGTGTAGTAAATTTCTCCTTCCACACTGCACACCTGTGGAGAAAGCCCTGAAGGCTGTGGGGTTGTCCCTACTGCTCTTGCTGCTATTTTCAATACTTAGAGTTGCTAGTGACTTTGCCTCTTGGAGACCTGGTCTGCCTGAAGTGTTTCCCTCAGGAAAAGCCACTGTATCCCTGAATCCCTCAGATTGCAGGCTGGCCTGTTGCTGTATTGTTTCCCTGCCTTCCACAGCTATGCCTTGGTGTGTTTCACTTGGCATATGTGGGCAGCCTTGGGGCATTCCTTCCAACCAATCTGCTTCTGCCTGCCCTACTTTGTAGAAAAACTACTTGGATGTCTCACTGCCCTGCACTCTCCCCTCACTACACTGCAGGCAAAGAAAACCAACAGTGCTTCCCCTCTTGAAAATGAGCTTATAAATATATATATTTTCCAAGTGCATACACACAGACTAATCAAACCCCATATGTCAGAATCCAACATGTTTTCTTTTTCAAAAGGAAACCTCCTGACTCAAGGAAATAGAATTTATGTCCTCCTACTTCAAAAATCCATGAAACTCATCAATGAATCTTAGGCGCTAAATCACCCTCTTTGTTGGCTTTTAGCCATTAAAGGAAAAACATTTGACTAGGTCCAATTTCATCAAGCAAGGAAGTGAGCCACACTTACAGAATTATACAAATAAACAGAAGTACATGTTCACATGTAAGGGATGGATCCAGGGAGTACCTGATCAATTTCATGAGATTCTCCAAATAACATAAGATGACAAAGCATGCCTACTGGTGCCTTGCTGAGAGATCACAAAACTCCTGATTGGTTTCAAGAGATTAGGGCTGCCTTCAAGGTGATTGCATAGTTACAGCTAAGGAGGACAGACTCTTGTCAAAGGGTGGAGCCCTCTCCACGCTCTGTAAAAGTGAGCTGACAAATCAGCCTTGTCTGTTTTGGACTAGTTTTTTTTGTCTTCTCTTTTCCAGAAGACAGACCAGCACACAATAGAATAGACCTAAGTTCTGGTGTGGGAAACTTGTGTGGTTTCCTCCCTACAGACACTACCAGTGAGTATGTTCACACTCTCCATGAGGAAGAACTTTTCACTTGTCTCCACATATAGGCTCTTTCCCTATAATCTCATCCAGTTGATTGAGGGAAATCAATCAATCAACAAGAATGTGTTAAATGTCCACTATCTGCCAGGTTGTGTGTAAGGCACTAGCAACGAAAAGACAAAAATGAAAGATTGATTGAAGGAACTGAGCATGTTTAGCCTGGAAAAGAGAAGAGTCAGGAGGATATGATAGCTATTAAATAGTTGATGAGATATCAGGCAGAGAAGGGATTTGACTTGTTCTGTTTAGATCCAGAAGGTAGAGCCAGAAGCAAATGATCAAAGTTGTAAAGAGGACAATTTACACTTGATGTCAGGGGGGAAAAAAAGTGTTCTAACAATTAGGAGCTGTCCAAAAGTGGAATGGGACAATAAGGGAGGTGGTGGGTTATACAGCCTTAAGGTCTTCAAGCAGAGGTGGCTCGACCACTTGTTAAGTACATTATAGTAGGGATTCCTTTAATATATGAAGTGGACTATAGATCTACAATGGTTATTTCCAACTCTCAAATTGTTTGAGTCCCTTCCCAAATGGAATTTACATTCCATTAGGTGAGATAATACAGACATAAATGAATAGGTACAAAATAAATATAAGGTGATGTGTGTGGGGTGTCTCTAGATGTTAGGGGCCACTAGCAGTCCTTTGCCAATGTTTCATCTTGTCATAGGCTTGACCTCATGCTCAGAGGCTATAGCTTCAGAGGGTAAACTCTGGTAGGCCATACCCTGTGGGAAAGCCTTTGAGACAAGGCCTAGCCAGACCTTACACAATAATTGTCCAAGAACTAACCTAGGTAATTGTGGAGAGGCTCATGATCAGAGAAGTCTGACTATCAGCTGATGACCACAGAAAGCCATGGGAACTGTCTACTCAGGCATGAAGAAGTTGCAAGCTGCATCACTTGCCCACTTGGCCTATCATCATAACCCATTTCCCTAATTTTATATAATCTCAACTGTTTTATTTTCCCAGGTTGCCAAAAATTGCTGGAAAAATTAATGATATTTTGATAATTAGGTCGACTACTGATTCATATTATATAAGCTCAGATGAGTCCTCTGTTAGTTGACAATCTACTGGCTTATATGTCACTCTCCCTCCCTTCAAAAGGAGCTCAGTATTAGGCTCACAGTCTTCCTGACCGCTCCTACCCCTGACCTCATAGATGGGAACTTTACCATAACTGTTGATGTTACCTTGGATGTACTGACCTCTTATGGATGAATGAATACATTAAAGAAAGAAAAAGCAGTTATAAGTACTTACTACATGCCAGACACTGTGTTAAGTATTGGGAATACAAACACAAGCAAACAAGACATTCTCTGTCTAAATGAACTCGCATTCTAATGGGAGAAAACAACATATATAGGGGAGTGATCAGGAAGAAATATTTTAGGACAGGAAATCAGAGGAATAGTGACTGGACCCTGGGTAATTGATTGACATGTCTTTTCAGAAATGATAGGGTTGATTTGATTACTTTTTTCAGAGCTGTATTTGGAAAGGGAGAGGGAAGGAGTACATGTGTGGAATGGCATAGAGATGTTTGGGAAGTGTGGTAAGCCTGGGACCACACAAGATAAGAATATGCTCATTAAGTAAAGACCAGGTTCTCAGGGCTCTCAATTCATTCTTAATTCATCATCTCCTCAACTCTAATGATCTACATTTTTGTTTAATTTGAACTGCTCACAAGGGATTCCTTACCTTGAGGTTTTAGCATCACTGATCTAGTGGTGTGCTGGAGTCAGCTCATACTGGCTCCTGAGAGCTAATTGTTAAAATTTCAGAGGGGGCATTTACACTTGGGAAATGGCAAATACTACAAATTAGGGCTTGATCTACTGTTTTGTGGATTTTCTGGACAGGAATCTGTAGAAATGCAGCCCCATAGGCCAAATCTGGCCCATAGCCTATCTAACATGGGCCCACTGCCTATTTTTGTACAGTACAAAAGTTAAACATTTAAAAATAGAATAAACCTTTATTTAAACAATGTAAAAAACATTCTAAGTTCACAGGCCATATAAAATAGGCAGCAGAAAGTGATAAAGAAAATGTCACTAATCCAGATTAATTTTTTTTTGAAAGCTGGTTGTTAAACATTTATCAAAACTTCATTTCCCATAACTGTGCTACATTCATGATCTCAGACTTTGAAATTCCACACTCATCACAATCTCCTCTTTCCATGTATGCTTCTTCACTATTTCTGAATTCGTTCTTGATTTTACCGTAGCTCTTCTCCAATGCTCTTTGTTCTCTCAATCACTCTTACCTTATTTTCTTCTCTACAAGGTTTTCACCAATTTTGACCAATTCAACAGTATTTCTAAAAGTGGGTAAAGATGTGTTGATTAGGTTCATGTTATCTAAGCTCACTAGACCCACATTATAGCAATCTTTATCTTTTAGTCTTCTCTGAAAGGCTCTTTATCAGGCTTCCTGAAGTGACTGTTCCAAAGCTGTCTCCTTGAGCCCCAGTATACTACTTGTCCTACTGACTTTATAACCTTGACTTTTATTTTGTTGGAAAACTGAAGTCATCTATTATAATCTCACCTGTTGTACACCTCAAAATTCTCCCACTCTTTTGAAACTACTTTTTCCAAGATTGCCAGCAATCTCTTAACTGCTAAATTAATTGACTTTCTTTTTTTTTGGTTCCCACCCATCTTGTCTTGCCTGAAGCTTTTGACACTGTTAAACATTCTCTCCCACTGGATATTCCATCCTCTCTTGGATTCTCTGGAAACTACTTTCTCCTGCTTTTCTTCCTACCTGCTCAATTATTCCTTTGTTGTACCAAAAATCCATCTCACATCCCTGAAGGGTAGGTACCCCTTAATATACCATCTCCTGAGCCCTCTTCTCTGTTTACTCTCTCCTTCAGTGATTTCATCAAACAAATTAGTTCAGTCATTGTCTCTATGTAAATGATTCATAAATCTATATATCCAGTCCTCATATCTTTCCTGAACTTCAGTCTTATATCATGAATACCCTAGTGGACATCTCATCTGGGTGTTCCATAGGCATTTCAAATCACTATTTCCCAAATGGAATTAATTATCTTCTCCAAATTTGCCCTTCCAAACTTCCCTGTTTCTCTTCTGGGCACTGGGCACTTTCCTTTCATTACTTCTATAACTTAAAAAATGATTCTTAACACTTCCCTCTCCCTCACTCCTTGCATCTAATCAATTGTCAAGTCATGTGGTTTCTGCCTCCATAACATCTCTTGCAATCTGTCACACCCTCCTCTCTACTCATATGACTACCATTTTAGTTTAAGCCTTCATTCCCTCTTACCTAGAATATTACAATAGCCTCCTACTTCTGCTGTCCTTCTCTAATCCTCTCTTCACACAGTTGTCAACATGATTTTCCCAGGGCAGAGGCTTATCACTCCCCTGATTTAACCACTTTTAATGACCTCTAGGATAAAACATAAACGCCACTACACGTCTTTGAGAAATACCTCTCCATTCTTATTTCACATTATCATTTGTAATATAATTTAAGTTCCTGTGAAACTGAACTATTAATTATTCCATAAGCTTGATGTTCCACCCCAGCTCCATATTTTTGTTTAAATTGTTCCTGTGCCTGGAATGTGCTGTCTCCTAATCTCTGCTTATAAAAATACTTAGTATCCTTTAAGGTTCAGCTCAAATGCCACCTTTTCTTTGAAGTCTTCCATGATCCCTCTAGTTGTCAATTTTCTGTCCAGCCTCAAATTACCTTTTATTCACTCACTGGGTTCATGTCATATACTTTCACTAGTCAGTTAGTCAATAAACATATATTAAGTACAAACTATGTGCTAAGCACTGTGGATACAAAGAAAGATAGAAGACTATCTCAAGGAACTCACAGTCTAATAGGGAAAACAACATGCAAACAACTATGAACAAATAAAATATTTACAGGATAAATCAGAGATAATCAATACAGAGAAGACACTATTATTAAATAAGCATCAGAAAGGGTTTCCTGTAGGAGATAAGAAGCCAGGGGGAAAAAGAGATGAGGAAGGAAACCTTTTCATGCATGGGAGATATTTGAATATAAGAACCTCAATGTCAGCTGCTGATTTATTTTTATTTTTTTACCTATAGCCTCAAGTCTCTCTCCACTCCAGTCCTTCCCCTAAGCAGCTGTCAGTGATATTCTTAAAGTTCAGTCCTGACAACATCTCTTCCCTCCTCAATAAACTGCTTTTTCAGTTGTTTTCAACCATGTCCAATGCCTTGTAACCCCATTTTGGGGTTTTCTTGGCAGAGATACTGAAGTGATTTGCCATTTCCTTCTCCAGCTAATTTTACAGATGAGGAAACTGAGGCAAATGGGGTTGTGACTTGCCCAGAGTCATACAACTTCTAAGTATCTGAGGTCAGATTTGAACTCAGGAAGATGAATCTTCCCAACTGCAGCCTGCCTGCCTTTCAACAAACTGCAGTGGCTCCCTATGACATCAATAATCTATTTCTTAGAAATTTCTCATGGCATTTGAGGCTCTTAATTACCTGACACTCACCTAACTTTCTAGCCTTATTACATATTACTCCCCTTCAAATCCTCCAGATCCAGTAAAACTGTTCTTTTCATAGTTACTACCATATGGAATTCTGTCTCTGCCTTCACACTGGCTATTAATACCTGAAATGCAATTCCTCCTCACTTCTGCCTCTAAGATTGCCTAGCCTCCATCACAACTCAGCTCCAAGCCTTCCTTTTACCAAAGGACTTTCCTGAGTCTTACTGCTGCTGATGTCCTCCCCACATCGGAACACCTTGCGTCTAGGTCATACATATAATTGTTATGTGCTCGTTGACAGGAACTGTTATATTTCTCTTTGTATAGTGTAATGGTGTTTAGTAAATGTTTTTTGAATTGAATCTTTTAATTCTATTATTGACTACTATCAATTTTTCTGTAGTTGCTTTTCCATTCTCCTCCAGCTACTTCCACTATTCCCCTCCATTTCTATTCTCCAGTTACCAATGTCAGTCCCTCTTCCAGCCAACTCTCATCCTTGGCCTTCCTCATTCCTATTTGCTGGAGAAGAATGCAATCATCAAGTACAAACTATTTCAGATTGCCTTCTCTCAAAGTCTGTCTGCCTTCACCCACTCTGCCTTTACTCGTCTTTCCCATAAGCAAGGAGCTAACCACCTGTACTCTCAACTCCACTTTGCTGCTCTGGAACCTTGACCTATCAGGAGTTCTGGTCAGTACAGCCTAATATATCTTCAAACTCTCCTTTTCCCCCTTGTGTTCTTTCTTCTTTACCTATACATATGTTCAAGCTCCTCACCTACATACTAATTATTAAAAAAAAAACTACTTCTATAAAGCCTGATACTTCTCCAAGTATTACCCTCTCACTGTGTATTCCCATTGGCATGTCTTTGTTCATATTGTTCCTTTTCCCTTGAATATATAAGTTTTCCTGTTGAAATCTTACTTATTTTCCAAGAATGATTTCAAATGTCAACTCCTATATGAAGCTTACTTTGATTCCTCAACCAAATATGATTTCTACCTTTTCTGAGCCCTCAGAGGATAACAGTATACTTCTTATGGACTTTTATCACATTCTCCTTTGAACACTTATTTATGGAATCATATATAGTTATTCACATATTTGTCTTATACAGTATCTACAATACCATATATTCTGTATATAATAATAGATGATAATATTGTATATATAATAACACAGACATTGTCTTATTCATTTTATTTTATTTTATTTCATGTCTCTACCCCTCCCTAAGTCCCAGGTTCTATTATGTTCCTTTCATAGTGATTACAAATATTTATTGCATTTTAATCAGAATGATAAGCATCTAGGTTAGTTGCTAGAGCAAATCACTACTACAGAGATTACATCCTAGGGTGTAGTATAAATGAAGTAGAAAAAATATGAAGAGTTCAAGAAAACAACTAAAGAAGTGTACCAGGTCCAGGTCTTGCTCAAGTCTGCTCAAGGAGACTTTTCAAGAAATAACAAGGGTCATATACAGTTCTCAGATCCATTGGTTTCATTACACTGACCTTAGCTTTCATTTTTTACTCTCTATACCCATATGCCACAGATTTCAAGATAATAAAATGTGGAAATTAAAATGAGCATTGGAAATTAGAAGCTGAACATAACCATCCATCCAATTTAGAAAAGATTATTCCATGAAATATTCATGCTCTTCCTTTTATTCAATAAATATTAAGCTTCTACTATTCGATTCAACTAGCTTTTATTAAGCATCAACTATGTAGCAAGGTTTATGGTAGACACTGGAAATAAAAAAGACAAAAAATCAGAGTCTCTACCCTCAAGGAGCTCATATTCTACTGGTGGAAATAGCATGTAAATGGATTCGACCATACAAAATATACAAAATAAATATAAAGTGATTGTGGAGTGGGAGCAAACTGACAATTGGGCAAATCAGAAAGGGCCTCTTAAAAGAGCTAGCATTTGAGGTGAGCCTTGAAATGAGCCAGGAGTTCTAAGAGGTGGACACAAAGAGAGAAAATTCCCAGGTTTGGAGAACATCTGTCATATGGAGTTAGGAGATGGCATACCATGTATAGGAAATAGTAAGTAGATTAGACAGTTTGGCTGAAACATGGAATGTGTGGGGAATATCAGGGATAACAAAAGCAGCTACATCCCAGGGTCATCATGAAGATAATAAGATGGCATTTGTAAAGTGCTTTGCAAAACTTAAAGTTCTATATAAATGCCTAGATATGATGATGATGAAGATGATATAGATGGAGGTGGTGATACAGTTGTAATTGTAATAAATTGAAGCCAAATTATAACAGGTTTTAAATTTGAAACAGAGGAACTTATTCTTTTTCTCAGAAGCAATAGGGAGCTACTGATGTTTCCTGGGCAGGGAAGTGACCTGTTCAAATCTATGCTTTAGGAATACTAAATTATCGGTTTTGTGTAAGTTTTATTGGAGAGAAAACTAAATGCAGGGAGAATAATTAGAAATCCAATTCAATAGTTCAGACAAGAGAAGATGAGGTGGTTGGCCAGGCTAGTGGTTGTATGAGTATAGAGAAGTAGATTCATGAGTTAAATGTTGCGCAAGCAGTCTGGACAAGACAGCAGCAAATTGGATACGGGAAGTGGAAGAGAGTGAAAAAATTGAGGCTATCTCTTAAGTATATGAACCTGAATGAGTGAAAGGATGGTGGTCCCCTCAACAGAAATAGGGAAGTTACGAGGAGTGGGTTTAGGAGAAAAGATAATGAGTTCTTTGCACAGCACTGCACTAGGAGCTAACGTTACCTTCCCAAAGAGAAGTAAGCAAAGAATGAACAGTCTTTTCAAGTCCCAGAGAAATGACAGCAGGAGATCAACACCAATCTCAAAGGACAGGATTAGGGAACAATACAGCCTTTCTCTCTTTCCGCAGTTGATGAAAAACCGGCCCCCCTTTAGGAATCATTGCCTCGGTTTGGGATTACAGGAAGAGGTTCAGGTTGTTTAATTTTCTTTAAAAGGACTTTTTTTCATGTTTCAAAGGGAATTCTATTTTGAAAGTTACTCGAATCTGATCGATTCATTTGTAGGCATGATAATGTAACTGAGGCATACTGCTGCTTTTAGTCTTTTAATGGAAACAAGTAGGTAGATAAAAGCTATATAAGAAATACTTTCCCCTTTTCTGCCCACCTTTTAACTTCTTGGCTACAGCTTAATAACACACAGAAAATGATTGTAAACTTCAGCTATTCTCAACTCCATAGGGCACACCTTGATGATTATGCTTGATATTATTTATTGCTAAACTATACTGTACTTCAGAATCATTTTTTTTGTTATCCAAAAATAAGCTCTGAAAAAAGGTCGAAATTCACTATCATGTAAATTATTGTTGTCCCTTTTATTATGAATTGACCTTTCAACGCAGTTAATCAATGCAGCTCTGTAGAGGATTATAGACTAAGATTTATAGGTTTAGAGCTGGAAGAATCAAAGATCATTCTGTCCGATTCTTTCGTTTTATAGACAAGTACACTAAGACCTGAATTATTTGCTTAAGTGACTTGCCTAAGGTCATGTAGATAGTGACAGAGCATGGATTTGAATTCAGGTCCTATGTCACTCCTTACAATACACAGTTTAATCAATTTTAATAGCTAGGTGAAGGTAGTTATTAAAATTCTAGCTGATTTTTTGGTTGCAATTTATTCTCTACCTGAAAAACATTTTCCCTTTTGATATGGATATAATGACTAGATTTAAAGTTTACAAAAAGCAAAGATCCAAAGGGAATGATGTAAGGTGCATTCTGGTTGAAAGGAAGGTGTCTGAAATGACATCTAGGGGTCTATTTGTGCCTCCTGAATATGACTATTCTCACATCAAAAGACCCACAAATGAAGCCTGTTAGTCTAAGGTTTGGGACATATTTCATTGTGTATGTTTGTACATGTATTCATATGTTCAGTATCTTCTCTGTTTTTCTTTTACTTTTTTTATTCCAATTTCTTTGTCGTTTGTTAATTTTCAACATTCTTTTTCTTAATTTTGAGTTCCAAATTCTCTCTCTCCCCCAACCCATCACCCATTCAGAAGGTAAGCGATATGATATACATTATACATGTAAAGTCATGCAAAATATATTTCTGTATTTGCCCTATTGAAAAAAAGCAAGAAAAATTTAAAAAGTGAAAAAAATATGCTTCACTCTGTTCTCAGAGTTCATCAGTTCTCTTGCTGGAGGTGGACAGTATTTTTCATCATGAATGCTTTATAATTGTCATGGATCATTGTATTGATCAGAATAGCTAAATCTTTCAAAGTTGATCAGCATTACAATATTGCTGTTATTGTATACAATGCTGTCCTGCTTCTGTTCATTTCATTTTGCATCAATTCATATATGTCTTCCCAGGTTTTCTGAAACAAATTCCCCTTATCATTTTTCATAGCACAATTATTATTCCCTCACAATCATATACCACAACCTGTTCAATCATCCCCCAGTTGCTGGTTTTTCAGTTGTTTCAGCCATGTCTGACTCTTAATGACCTCACTTGGGGTTTTCTCAGCAAAGATACTGTAGTGGTTTGTCATTTCCTTCTCCAGGTCATTTTACAGATGAGGAACTAAGATAAACAGGGTTAAGTGACTTGCCCAGGATTGTGCAGCTGATAAGTATCTGATGCCAGATTTGAAATCAGGAAGATGAGTTTTGCTGACTTCAGGCCTAGTACTCTATCCACTGCACCACCTAGCTGTACCCTCCCACCCCAACCCCAATTTGATGGGCCTTCCCTCAATTTCCAATTCTTTGCCACCGCAAAAAAGAGCTGCTATAAATATTTTTGTACACGTGAGTCCTTTTCCCATTTTTATGATCTCTTTGGGATACAGACCTAGAAGTGGTATTACTGGGCCAAAGGGTATACACACTTTTATAGCTCTTTGGGCATAGTTCCAAATTGTTCTCCAGAATGGCTGGATCAGTTCACAACTCCACTAACAGTGCCATTAGCGTACCTATTTTTCCACATCCTTTCCATTACTGTGTTTTTCAATGTAGAGCAATTCTGTTTGTAAGAGAGAGAAAAAGACATAAATGTACCCACCCTCCCAATATCTTCTCAAATATTTAAAGTGCTGCTACCTTCCTCTCCTTTCTGGCCTTAAGTTTGAATCATTAGATAGTAGACTATAAAAATGAAAGAATTATCTCCAGAAAAAAGACTATTGATATGAAATTGAAAAGGATGTTCAAGACAAAGGGCAGGGGGGCCAATCATTGCACAATAACTAACACATCCTTGAGACTACTTCACTTTCATCAATAATAATAACTAGCATTTAGACAGCACTTTAAGATTTGCAAAGTACTTTACAGATAGTATCCTGTTTAATCCTCACAACAACTTGGTCATGTATATGTTAATAGCACCCCTGTTTTACAGATGAGTAAAGCTAGGAAATGTTTAAGTGATTTGCCCTGGTCAAATAGCTAGTGTCTAAGACAGGATTTAAACTCAGGTTTTCCTGAATCCAAATCCAACGCTATCCACTGTTTCACCTAGCTGCCTCTTTGCATCTCAGTTGCCTAACACAGTGCCTGGTACACTTAGGCATTCAATAAATGCTTGTTGATTGATTGACTAATGGATTGAATAGATTAGCTAGTTACCTTACCTAGCAGACACACTGAGGCCCATGATCAGGTAAACTTTTTTGGAGTCAGAGAGTAGTATTGGTTAAGGTTAAGCATGATATCACAGTAAGTATCCTTAAGTAAAGAACAGCACAACATCATATACTCAAGTGGGATATAGGTATAACAAAATATAACCATGAGTGGAAATAAAGAAAGTTATTCCTTTTCTCCAATTTTTGATAAGATTAGCCCTGTTTCATTGGCCTCTACATATTCTCCATTGGCACTGTTGTCTCTCTTAAATTTTAAAATATTGAGGACAAGGACTATAGCCAATGCAAGCATAATATAATAAACAAAAAAGTATACTTAATTCTACATATATTCATTCCCACAATGATGGTAGCTAAGTTGTGGAAAATCAATTCCTTTTGTAAGCACACGCATATTGAGTACATTTTGTGTGTGAAAAAAGCACAGGATTATGTCAAAAGATCTTGGTTCTATTCTTGACTTTGCCATCAATTCTCTGTATGACATTGGGCAAGTTGCTTTCTGTACTTTATTTTCCCTATCCACAAAATAAACATCTTGTATGTGGCATAGGGGCTAGTATTTTAGATTTGGAGTCAGAAAGTCCAAAGGAAAAACCCCAAGACACTTATTAGATACATGACCCTGGGTAATTCACCTGACTTTTTTCATCTTCAGCTTTCTCATCTGTCAAATGGAGCTAATGATAGTACCTATTTCACAGGGTTGTTGTAAGGATCAAGTAAGATCATGTATATAAAGTCTTTAGCAAAACTTAAAGCACTGTTTCTCATCATCATCAGTTCCAGCTGAAAGACCTTATAATACAAGGAACGGAAGCTAGAGGGTAAAATAGCATCAGCTGCTAGAATTTTAGGGACAAAACAAGACTGGCCCACATACTTGAACTTAAGAAACCAGGCAATAAATCAAATGAATGTCAGGCAACATATCTAAAAAAAAAATGTAATGTTTTCTGCCTCTTTTTTCTATTTGGTTCTCATGAGAAACTAAAATTTGTTTGTTAATTTGAGAAGGAATTCTCAGTGTAGACATGGCCAGGAGGTACTGGTGATCTCATGTATCTGGCAACATAAGTTAAAAGGAAATGAGGGAGGTTTTTAAGTAGGGAGCTGAGAGGTATTAGGTATGTGGTTTGGAACTCATGCAGATTTTGTGATCCTATTTGAAGATTTTTAGTACTAAAAATGCTCAAATGCTGAAATGGATTTGCGATCTCATCAGTGCAAATATTCCCTCCAATAAGGCAGGTTGAAAACATTTGCGAGGCAGACATAAAGAAATAGTGAAAGTGTACAGTGCTTTCAAGAATGGAGAAAACCCCAAATAAGGATTGTCTGCCTGTTTCTTTCCCTTTCCCTCTCTCCCTTGTCCCCACTTCTTCAAGAAATATCAGCTCAAAGCATACTATTTCTCACTTTCTTTATTTCTTCCTACCTTTCTTTTTTTAATTTGAGTTTTTTCCCACAAAATAACTAATATAGAAATATGTTTTATGTGATTGCACAAGTATAACCTATATCAGATTGCTTACCATCTGAGGGAGGAGAGAAAGGAGGGTGAGAAGGAGAGAATTTGGAACACCAAATTTAAGGGGAAAAGGTTAAAATTGTTTTTACATGTAATTGGGAGGAAATATAGTATTATTAAAAACACTGAAAAAAAAGAAAGATCACAGAAAATTTTCTAAAATAATAAGAAAAAGACAGCAGTACAGCTATGATGACAGAAAGCCAATTATTATCTGATGCCCCAGCTGATAGAAAGCAATGGATACAACCAATCCAGAGGGTTAGGATGACTCATGATTAAAATTGCCCATAGATGCCCATCATATGAGCAAAAGGTTGCAGTTACCTAAAGTCACCACCAATGAATTTACTCACATTCTGTTTAAACCCTAGAGCAGCCTATGCTCAGTTATAAATTTTCAGACAGCTTCGTATAAAAGTCTGTGTCTGTATGCACAGCCAGTTCAAACAAATGGTCAATTCAATTAAAAACAAATCATTCATTGAGGCAGCTTGGTATAAAGGAGAGAATGCTAGACTTAGAGGCAGCAAAACAAGTAACTAGAGAGAAGGGAATGGATGTGAGTAATCTTGTGTAGATAAAAGCAAAAATATTTGGCAACCCATTGGATAAGGATTGAGGGAAATTAAAGGATCAAAGATGACTCTTAAGTTGTGAACTTAAATTACTAGGATGTTGGTACCCTTGACAGAGATAAAGAATTTAGAAGTGGACTTGGAATGAAATGTAATGAATTATATTTTTGCCGTGTTGAGTTTGAGATGCCTGTGGCACATTCATCTAGACACATCCAGTAGGCCATTGATGCTGTAGGATTGGCACTTAGGGGAAAGACTCACTAGACCTAGACTAGACATCTATATCTGGAAGTCATCTACACAAAGACAACAATTGCACACATGAAAACTGATGAAATTATCAAGAGAGGAGATTTAGACAGAAAAGAAAGGAAGGATAAGGGCAGAGCCCTAGATTCTTGACAAAGCCCATGGTTAAGAAGTGAATCATGGATGATGATGTAGCAGAGGAGCCTAAGTAGGAGCAGCCACATTGGTAGGAGGAAAACTAAGAAAGAATATTGTCATGAAAATATAGAGAAGAGCAAGCAGAGCCCTAGGCAATGGTGATCAATAGTGATAAAAATAAAACAAAAATCAGAGATATCAGAAGGTCGCAGGCCATTGAATTTAGCAACAAGTAATGGTGAATTGAGAAGTCAGTTGATAGAAGAGAAAGCAGAGACAACTATAGATAGCTTTCCTAGGACTTTGGCTTAAAAAACAAAGAGCCATCGAATGATAGCTAGAGGGGGTGGTAACTCAAGTGAGAAGGTTTTTATTAATGTTATAGGATGGAAGATTTGAACATGTTTGTAGACAGGAGAGAAATTGAATATGAGTGTGGGAATGATCAGTGGACCAAAGCTCCCAGAGGAAATGGGTGTACATGACATCAAGTGTACCAATAGAAAGCTGGCCTTGGCAAAGAACAGACCATCTCTTTTTCAGAAGCTAGTACAAAGAAGGAGATAATTTCAGAGGTGGAAGGAGTTGATGTAGAGCAGTTTTTAGTTATAAAAGAGGAGAGAAGGAGCTTATGGCAGATGCTTCTTATAGTTTTAATTAGTAATACTTGTATCCTTACTTGCTAATATATCTTGTAAGTATTTTAAGCAGAGTCTAAAAAGATAGTATCAGGCAAGCTCCAAAAGCCTTGGGTTGAGTGAAGATAGATGGCTTCCACGATTTAAATAATTAGAAAATATTCCCTTAGTATTTTACAGAACAAGGCCCATGCACCCAGGTAATTAGCAGTCCACTTTATTATTCCATCACCATTATGAGAAATGACATTTAACCAACCTGATGTTGCTATTCAAGAATTATTTTCATCTCATTGATAGAGAAGTTAACTTGAAAGTTGCAGTTTTATGTAGCATAAAAAAAATTCAGCTAGCACAGCAAAACAATAACAGCAGGGAAACATCTTAGATAAAATTGAAGTGTAATTCTAGCTATTTTGAAAAGACCTAATGAAAGCATTTTAATAATGACAACAAAATGGACACTGAGTTTGCTAAAATTATGTACACATTGAACTTTAAAAAAAAAAAAGAGAATGCTCTGGTTATCCAATACTTTTTTTTGTTTGTATTGCATCATTGTTATTAATTTATAGCCAAGATTAAGACACTACATTTTATGCAAAATTCTGTGCAATTTTAAGAAGGTGGCCTTTTCCGCAAGAATTATCAACCTTGAATGGTAATAGGATAAAGTTAGGAATGAGAATTAAGACAACAAATTTTCCATTCGAAAATTGTATCAAACCAACAGTTTTCCTCTAAAACACATTTTTAAAAGACCATCAATTTTCTTCTTCAATTTCATTGCTTATTTGCCGTGGTACAAAAAAAAAATCTCCTATGGGTTTTCTTTTAGTATTTCAATTTATACAATCTTATTGAAATTTCCGAGGTGTTAGAATGTATCACAGTAAGAAAACCAGTAGCAATGATAATTAATAATAATAATAATCTGTTATATTTGAATAATTGACCTCTTTAAGGAGTTCTAATTACTCTGTGAGCATTCTAATTACTCCTTAGAATAACCTCAGTAGGAAAGAAGAGGGAAACTGATGTAAAAGCAGTTTATCAGCCTAGGCAAGGTCATAACTGTGCAAAAGTAAAACTGGAACCTGGGTCTTAGATCTGTCATGCAGCACATCTTTATTACATTATGCTACAAAGATGTATACAAGATATTTCATCAAACCTATAATTGATGTATTTTGGCATAACTATCAAGTTAGCTAATACCTAACATTTCACTTCAACATGTACATGCACAGAGGCACACACAAATAAACACACACACACACAAAAGAACACATGTGCTTCTTTTCTTACAAAATTGGATAGTGTTTTTGTCTGATCCTTTTGCAGCTACAGCAAACCTTTGAATCAGTCACAGGCTGAGGTTGTAAAGAACCGTCCAGGGCACTCTGTTTTCCTTCTTCAATTCAGCATCTTTTAACTTATCAACTGCCATTACAACAAGCAAGCATCAATTAACACTAACCTACATGGAGATTCTTGTGGGATCCCCTATTACAGCCTCCTTGATGCCAACACCATTCAAGATGATGAATGTTTTACAATGAATACCAAACAGACATAATGATTTTGCCATTTACTGAGAGTGTTGCCAACCTACCTTTGATTCTAAAGAAACTGAACATCTTTATCCACTTGAAAATAAGATCTTGTGCTCCTGAGAGCTACACAAAGGCTCTTTTATGTGGGTCAAAAAGATGTTTCCCCCATGCCCATTTAATATGTTTTCTCTGAAGTTCTGTATGCTGCCCTTAGGGCCATCTATATACTGGTGATGTACATGTAACTTGCATAGCAAACTCTCTCCAACCATTCTTCCCCCTTTCAACAACCCCCCCACCCCTGCCAAAGTCACAATAGCTGTGGTTCAGTATGGCCCTTCATGAAATTGTGTGTGTGTGTATGTATGTATGTATGTATGTGTATATACACACACACACACATTATATTCACATGCATATATTATATGTATGTATATATATATGTATATATTAGTATGCATCACACCTACTGGAAGGTATTGCTTTGTAAATAGGGCCCTCTGATAGATATGGACACAGTTTACTAGAAACTTAGCATTTAAAGTACTTTCATCTTGACAATGACTGACATGTCTCTCAGAGAATATTATATATTTAGAAGATTTCTTTTTTAAGACACTGTACTTAAGAAACATGTCTCATCACATTCAGTGAACTTCTGAACCAAGTCTTAAATGTTTAAAGAAGGGTCACAAAGCTGCCCTGCTACAAAAGTGTTCAACCTTCACCCAACTTATATCAGAGACTAAATTCATGCATGGAATAATATTAAGTTTTCTTTCTCTTAAAAAAAAGCCCTCCCACTTTCTCTTTGAATATTTATCAGGAAGATTAGACCTGATTGCTGGAGACTAACATAGCTGAAGACAAACTCTAGGTGGGAGCAGAAGTGGGAAGGGGGGTAGTACATCACATTCTTCATAAACTTTGTGAGAATTTCTCCAACACATGCTTCTCCATTTATACAACAGATCAAGGAAGGCTAGAATCCAATTTCAAATCAAATAACCTCCATATCGATGTGCAGTGTAGTTGACAGTGCACTCTCATCAACTCGGTGCTTTCTGGTTGGTAATGTGCTCAATATAACTTCGAGGAGCCATTTGGTAGAAAACTGCTGTAGTCAAATTGAAATAGCCTTTAGTGCCTTGGTTAAAATGGAGAGCCATAATGTATGCTTGTTGCTTGATGAAAAATAGTGCGTTTAAATTAAGGGGAAAAAAATTCTTGCAGCCCAGATGCGAGCCTGTACAATGACATGGGTGTCAAGATCTTATTTAAAAGTGTTAAGGTATAGTACTGCTCAGCAGCACAATTTGTCAGGAAACACAGGATCATGTGCCAGGTACTGAAGATTTGCTGCCTGCTACCAGTCATAGGTAGTGATAAAATATGTTTCCTCCAGATAATTACTTGCTCCTCAAGGAAAGTGGCATCTCTAAATTGATATTTCAATGCGGCATAAACAGATTATGCTACACAGGTGGACACTGGGGCCATGTTTTATCATGTGACTGAACTCAGAATAAGTCAAAGCTATATAAAATTATTATTTTCTTAAGCCTAAGGGAAAACACACATTTTCTAATGACAAAAAAAACAAAAAAAACCCAACTTCTGTAAAATCAAGAAAATGACCACTCATATAATGTGTATAAGAATCAGACCTGGTAAATAAAGCAAGTCCTTTTTTATTTTGTTTTTTTTTTTAAAGATTATTCAGGTTCCCTGAGTATGTTCATTTTAGAGGAAATATCTGGAAATTCCTAGAGAGGAGATAGCCATTGCTTTTTTTTTAAACTCACTTTTCTGAAAAAGGGTATGCAAACAAATTTTGGCAGTAGTAGTTAGCATATTACTGGGTGACTAACAATAAACAAAGGAATGAAGCTAACTCTAAACATTTGGAAGTCTATAGTTTCCTTCCTCGTTTTAAATTTTTTATTGTGTCCACATGAGTCTGACACTATATGTTGCAAGTTCAAATGACAGCCTCTGCCCTTTAGTAGCTTCTCATTAACATACAACTGATAATATTAAATCAGATGAATAGACAATGTCATAGAGCCATGAAAAGTTAAAGGTAAGTACTAGCTGAGTTAAAACGTTGGCTAGGTCTACCCATTTATCCATCCATTCCTTCATTCATCCATTCATTCACTCATCTATTTATCTACCTATTTTTGCTGGTTATTAAATTTTGAAAACTCTACAATGATATAATTCTGTAACCTTAAGTAAATCATTTGGCCTCCTTCAGTTCACTAATATGTAAGATGGAGAATCACAGAATCTTGGAGTTGAAAGCGAGGGTATGGTGGAACCAGCTCAGACCAGTGCCTGAGAGCTAATCTTTAAATGTCAATGTAGGTATTGGCAAATCCTAGAAGTCAGGGCTTGATTTATTGTCTTGTTGACTATTCTGAATTAAAGTGATGGGAAAAATCTTAATAATGAAGATTAAACATAAAAGTGTGTAGTTGTTAAACATTTACCAGCACACCACTTGTTGCAAGGTACCTCAGAGGCCATCTGGTTCAAACCATACCTAACAAATGGTCATCTAGCTTTTTCCTGAAGACCACCAGTGAGAGGCAACCTGTTCCCGTGCTGAGGGTGATCAGTGCAACTTTTGGATCACTTTAATTATTAAGAAGTATGTGTGTATATGTGTGTGTGTGTGTATGTGTGTGTGTGTGTGTGTGTGTGTGTGTTTACTTAAACTGTTCTTCATTTACCTCTTTTTAATTTCCATTCATTCATTGCTTACCCATGGGGCCAAGTAAATCAAGTCTAATACTTTTTCTATGTGACAGATCTTCAAATACATGCAGATAGCTTAGGTCTCCTGTTGCAAATATATACACACACAGTCTTCTTTCCAGGGCAAAATATCCCCATTTCTTTCAAATGAATCTCATGTGTCAGGATTTCAAGGTGCTTCATCATCTTTCATTTCCTCTGAATATCTCCAATTTATTAATATATTTCCTCAAATATGATCTCATATTAAGAAAGAGTCAGATCCAGGGCAGTGTTACAGGAAAACTATCATCTCACTGGTCTTGTATACTCTTGATTCCTAATGAAATTTAAGAATATAGTTTGAGCTAGGGAATCTCTTTGAAGATCTCTTCAAACTCTTAACCATCAGTGCTTTAACCACCTATATGAGACAAGCATTTTCCATAATTGCAATGTATCATCTGGTTCAAAATAATTTTCTCTGAATTTTTGGTCTGCCTGAATCTTGAATCACAGGAATGAGCTAGTGGAAAGAGAGATGGTTTGGGAATCAAAGTTCAAATTCAACCTCTGGTGCTTAGTACCTGGATGACCTTATGCAAGTCATTTAGCATCCCTAGGCCTGCATTACCATGATTGTAAAATAAGAGGGCTGGACTGAATGGTCTTCCACATGTAGTACTATGATCCACCATCCAATGAAAGGATCGTGACAATTAATACAATTGAGATACCTTACAAGATATGAATATGTAGAGCAATTGACCCAAGTTTAACAGATTTTGAGCAAATCAGTGACAAAAGTTTTAGAACTTAAGTCTTAAAACATTTTTGTGAAGCAGAACAAATTTCCCTTTTAAGGAGATGGCATTATTTATGCACCAGTTAGTTACTTCTCAAAATTCTGTGTATTTGTTCATCAACTCACATCAACTTAGAGACAAGGTCTGATAGTAGAAAACATGCCTTGAATGACTGAATAAAAAAGCCTTTGTTAGGTGATTGCTATGTATCAAGCACTGTGCCAAGACACAAATACAAAAGCAAGCACAGTCTCTGTCCTCAAGGATCTTACATTCTAAAGAGAGAAGCTATGTAAATAGGAGAGTGGTAGCCAGGGTGAGGCATTTTGACTGGAAAGTTACAGGAAGGATGATTGGGTTCATGATGGTATAGACTGCCATACTTCATCCAGAAATAGGGGCAGAGTTAAATTGATCGTGGTTCATGGTTCCACACTTGGAGTAGGAAGTAGGTGGAAGAGTCAGAAGTCATCTAGGGCAGAGTTTCTAATGTGGGCAGCTAAGAGTTTGGTAAGGAGAAGGCTATAGAAGAGGTGTCTAGAGAGAATGGAATGAAATGGAGCAAGGCTGAGGCTTTAAATAAGTCATGTGTATTACCTAATCATGTTTCGTTTATAGAGAGGTGGTAGATAAAGACCTGGATTTGGAGGCAGAAAAGCCTAGGCACGAGTGCAGCCTCTGAGTCATACTGGCTTATGACCTTCTGCAAATCACTAATCAATGTAATCTCTAAGACTATGACCTAAAAAAAAAAAAAGGACTGATCTGATTTTGTACAGGGATCTCTTTTTAATCAAAGGTAACCCATGGTAGACAAAAAATTTCAGGTACCATAAATATGTCTGATTTCCCCTTAAGCCCGCTATTTATTTATTTATTTATTTATTTATTTATTTATTTACTTATTCATTCATTCATTTACTTATTTATTTATTTAATTATTTATTTATTCATTCATTCATTCATTCATTCATTCATTCATTTATTTATTTATTTATTTATTTAGTCATTTATTTATTTATTTATTTATTTATTTATTTATTTATTTTGGATGCAGAAGGGTCTAGCAAAGGCCATGTTGGACTCGAAGTCAGGAAGAAGTGATATGAAATGAAAACAGGTTTTGACTAGCTGTGTGAAACTGATCAAGTCACTTAATTTCTTTCAGCCTTATGTTCTCTATCCTTAACAAAGGTATAATCGTACTTAACCCCATAAGATTATTGTGAGGCACCTATGTGGTACAATAGAGTGCTGGGCCTGGAGTCAGAAAGAACTGAGTTTGAATCTCACCTCAAACATTTACTACATATGTGATTTTGGGCAAGTCATTTACTTTCTGCCTGCCTCATTTCCCCCAACTGTAAAATGGGCATATAAATAGCAACCACCTTACAGGGTTATGAGGATCAAATGAGATGATATTTATAAAGCACTTATCACAGTGTCTGACATAAAGTAAGTTCTATATTAATGCTTTCTACCTATTGTTATAATTATTTATTAGGATCAAAAGAGATAATGTATGTGCTTGGCAAACTCTAAAACACTTTATAAATGTGAACTAATATTTATTATTTAATAAAACATCAATACTGAGACTTATGGACCTTCCTCTAAATATTCATAAATCTATTCAAATAGGTCAAATGATTTCTTATACAATGAAAGTAAGATCGACTAGTACCCAATTGCACCAAAGTTAAAAGAAATTAACTGTTGTCCAAGGGCTTGAGAATAACTTTTCTCACCAGTCATTTAAAGCTGAAATGGAGAGAATTTCGAGGCATCAGCAACAGTCTTACCTGTAATGCCTTTCCAGCTTTCATCAAATTTTGTTCCTTGCTTTTTGAGACCATTGAAAGTAATCTCTTTATAAAAAATAATTCCCAGATCAGCCCATAGGTTATAATTATTCTATTCTCCTCTCTCCTTCTCCTGACTATGGGTATTTTCATTGACTATCTCCTATGCCTGGAATGCTCTCTCTTCCCTGCCTCCCTAAGTCTTTCTTGGTCCCGACCCTACTTTCTCTCTTCCCACCCTTTGTTCTGTACTAGTGCTTTCCCTTTAGGATTATCTCCAATTTATCCTGAATATATCTTTTTTGTATATAATTGTTTGTATTTGTTTTCTTCTCTCACTAGAATGTGAGCTCCTTGATAGCAGCACAATTTTTGCCTTTCATTGCATCCTCAGCGCCTTCCATAATGCCTGGCACACAGTAGGTACATAATAAATGCTTCTTGGCACTTTTTGACTTGACTCACTAGCTCATAAGAATAGTACTCAGCTGAATGAAGCAACAGGAAGTAATAGATCTCATGTTAGACCTGGAGTCAGGCACATCTCCTCAGCTGGAATCCTGTCTTTTACGCTTACTACCTGAATAAGAGGCAAGTCACTTAACCATGCTGATCCTCCATATCTTCATTTGTAAAATGAGGATGAGAACATCTGTAGCATTTACCTTCCAAGCTCATTATGATTCTACAATTAGATTTTCCACATAAAGGGCTTCACAAACTTTGAAATATGATATAAATGCCAATATTTATAAAGGGGTACCATGATTAGATATGCTTTCATGGTTGCAATCTCCAGCCATTAAACAAGCCAGGAACATCTCACTTTCCAAGAGACCTAACTTGCAACAGAGTTAACTCCCTTTATGGCCCCCAGATGGGTATAATGTTCAGTAAGAATATAGATCCATTATATTGCACAGAAATAGACATTCACAATTATTATTGACAATTATCTTCACCAGTTTTATTTTTCAGATATAGGTGAACTTTAATCAAAAGAAGAAGTAGAGTACCACAGAGTTCTCTGCCAAATAATTAGAATCATACATCATAAATAAGTACATTCTGATCTGTTACTAAGAATATTATTTGATAACAGAACTCTTAAAAGAGAGAAAGTTTCTACACAGGGAAAAAAAGGACATAAAAATTCTAAGCACTAGTCATAGAGTTATGGAAGAGGATAGAAGTTTTTGAGGTTTGAAAGCCTTATACTACCTAGTGTTCTGTTCACAAAAGGAAGGGAAAAAACACACCTTTCTAGCTGGAACTTGCTACACTGTATTCCCAAATTGCCTGTGTATGAATCATGGTATGAATTTAAATAGACTTTACAGATGATTCAAGAAGAGGATTTTCATACCCATGTGGCCATGTATTGGGATTCAGGTGAAGTTTAAGGTGAGCAGGCAGCCCTGTGGATGTAGCAATCACATATTACTAGGACAATGCTCTACTTTCCATTTGGGAAATGGAAGCATGAAATTCCCTCCAAAATTGTGCTTCTCCATGCTTTTATTATGATGAGAAAGATTGACATCTCTTGTCACAGTGACAGGAAAGCACTGCACGTAGAACAGCCTCACAGTGGGCAACAAGCCAAAATCTAAAAGGAGAATTCTTGTGTTTTATCTTCATTCACTGGTGACTCTCTCCATCCCCATTTCCTTTAAAGCACAGCTAACATGGTACCTCCTACATGAGACCTTTTCTAATCCCCCTCATTATTAGTACTCTCTTCTTCCCGAAATTATTCTGAATAATTGTATATACTTGGCATTTACATATATGTTCATGTGCTTTATCTCACCAATAAGACATAAGCTCCTGGAGGGCAGGGACTGTTGTATTTTGTAATTGTATCCTCAGCATCCAGCGTAGTCCCTGCCTCAGAGTAAGGACTTGATAGACAATTAAACTAAAAAACTAAAGCAATGCTCTCACCACATTTAAATGCAAAACAGAGCGCAGATTGCTGTTTGGGGAAACATGAGGCACTAGATTTGGGAACAAGTTCATAGTGCTACAACACTAAAATCTTCTGCCAATGAAAAATCTATAAATATTCATATTCCTCTTTTTGAACCAGATAAAATTGGGTTAAATTTGGTATTATTATCAATAAAATTCCTTTCTGATGGAATCAGATATCAGTTAGTTGCTACTATTTCCCAACCCTAAGACATATTGTTTGATGACTATCTAGAATAACTAAAGATCCCTGCTCCTTAGAATTTTCTCCTTTCCATATATGAACATAGCTTGGCTATTATAAGGTGACTACCACAAGGACCCTTTTGCTGCCATGGTTATTGTTGCTCAGTCGTTCAATAGTGCCCAACTCTTTGTGATGTTGTATGAGATTTTCTTGGCAAAGATACTGGAGTGTTTTGCCATTTCCTTCTCCAGGGAATTAAGGCAAACAGAGGTTGAGTGACTTGCCCAGGACCACACAGCTAGTGAGTTATCTGAGGCCAGATTTGAACTCAGGTCTTCTTGATTTCAGGTTTAGTACTCTATCTACTGAGCCATGCAGCAACACACAAACCAGCTGATTAAAGAAAAGATTTGTACCTAGTAGCCGTGGGAATGCACTAGATCCAAAAAAAAATGTCTTTGGAGACCTATATGATTCACCAGAAATTTTATAAGAGCTCTAAAACTGATTGACATTCATTTCAGCCCTCAGAGAGCTTGGTTTTCTACTCCACACTTTACCTTAACATCTAGGGAACTACTGTTAAATTTAGGTTATTGACCAATATTTATTCAGTACCGTACTAAGAGAGGTGGGGTGGGGGAGGAGGTAGACCAGCTGGAAGCTCCAGACACCTTGGCTTGGAATATTAAGGAAAAGGAGCAGGGAACTGTCCTCTCCCCATGTTATCAGCCCCATTTCAGGATGGTTTGTGCTTCATGAATTTAGTTTTCTTGGATCTTCTGAGTGTCTCTGAATAGTTCCAGGAGTGCCAGAGGTAGCTGAACTTTGAAGTCAAGACCTTGAGATGTGGTTATAGGGTAAAAGTACCAAACTGACTCTATTTTGTATCATCGCTAACATTTTGTTTAGTTGCTGGAGCTAAGTTTCATTTTCCTGAGTTAAGTTTAGTTTTCCTGTAAGTCATGTAACTTCGAGGAAGTCGTTTATTATTGTGCCTCTACCTGTTTTGCAGGATGCAGGTGGATGCAACCAGAGTCCCAAACTCTGGAAAGTCCCTAAATCTATAAATAGTAACTATACTTTATTATAAAAACTCTTGTAAATCTGTCTTCAGAATCCTTGTGTCTACAAAGGGGGCCCTGGACCCGATTTGTTCTGCAATTGCATGCCTTGCTAATGAATTGCATCGCTCAGAGTTTGTTTCCACTTTTATTATAAATCCATTCCTGACAAGAGGTACAATTGCCTAGCATTCAGCAAACAGAAGAAGATGCCAAATAGGAATCTACCTGCTTATTTGGTCCATTTTAACATTAGATACAAATGATTCTCAGCTGTGAGAATAAGTATTGATCATGATGAAAGCTGAAGTGAACCAGTTATGCTCATCTCTAATATACTCATCATTAGCTATACCCTCAAAAGAATCTGTGAGTGTATTGAATTTATGGCAAAAACTACATTCAGACATATAAATTAGCATATGTCCCCATATAGGCATTAAATAAAACCATATTGAACCTAGAAGTAATAGCCCCTATGTGTCTTCATTAAAAAAAATTTTGTTTTTGTTTTTGTTTTTTGTTTGTTTTTTACCTCCAGAGGAAATCTTATCATGGTTGGATTTAAAATGTATTTGGCTATAAGCATATTAGTAGATGCTTTCCTTTACCTAGTGGTAGAAATGTAGTTAAGGAGAGAGGTACTCTCATGAATTTACCAAGTTTCACGATGCCTGGTGGACATTTACATACAGCTAACAGTAATTTGAGCCTCCTGGGAGCAGCTATGTGGTGCAGTGGATAGAGCTCTGGGCCTGGAGTCAGGAAGACTCATCTTCCTGAGTTCAATTCTGGCCTCAGGCACTTAATAATTATGTGACCCTGGGCAAGTCACTTAATCCTGTTTGCCTCAGTTTCCTCATCTGTAAAATGAGCAGGAAAAGGAAATGGCAAACTACTCTAGAATCTTTGTCAAGAAAACCTCAAATAGGGGGTCATGAACAGTAAGACACATCTGAGAAATGACTGAAGAACAACAAACAAGGCTGTAGAACATGGGTAGAGGCTAGGGACCTGGAGTCTATAACTCTGGACTTGGAGTCGGACGCGAGTTCTGATCCTACAGACGCATACGTACTATATGAGTATAGGCAAGTCACTTAAACTCCTTTAGCCTCAATTTCTTCATCAGTAAAATAGAGGTGATCATAACACCTATGCACCTAATTCACAAAGTTGTTGTGACCCTCACTTATAAAGTACTTTGAAAACCCTAAAGCATAAAAATACTTTGTTTTTATCATCATTAACACTTCCTCTGAAACTACTAGTGTAACTTTGAGCAAATCACAACAATGTGAGGGAGTTGGAATTAGATAATTAGTAAGTTCCTTTCCAGCTCTAGATTTCTGGTGCTATGATCTTATTTGGATTATAATTTCTGCCTTTGCTTAGCTAAAACTTTAGCCTTAAATTTATAATCCCTGAAATACCTTCTAGAGAATGGGGATGGACATCATAGTCTTAATCCCTTGTGATCATTAGAGACACTTTGAAACTCCTCTGGTCCTGTGAGGCTTAAAAAACAAAACCAAAAAAAAAACTCATTTGCCAAATTTTTTTTGACAATCACATGAGTTTGCAGCATTCCTTCTTAATTTTTCATTGACTTTACTGCTCTTCCCTTCCTGTCATAAATATCTATAGGACTGAGCTGCCTTTGAAACAGGAGCTATATCAAGCCCAGAGGTGGAAGCTTTTCAGTGGAAGGTGAGCAAAATGATTCTCCCATAGAAGTTTATAAAGTGAGAGGCCTTTGTGATGAAGAAGCTCTCTAAATGGAAGGCTGTCATTTTAAATTGCCATTAGTATTTGAAATCCTCAAGGGGACCATTACTGAAATATGGCATGTGCCCCATATTAGATTGTTTGATATTGCTACAGTGTGTGAGACAAATGGAAATATGATTTTCATCTTCCACGCAGCTAACATTAACGGGCTTTGAATCTGAGCTTGTCTGCACTGTTAGCTTGTTTCCCAGCTCATCCAGACATGTTACTATTTACACTGATGGGAGTGATGCTAATGAAGTAGGAAGACAATGATGTGTGTTGGACTGAGTGTTTGCTTCCATGTGTCTCTGTGCTTGCAAAGAAACAGAGCAGATTTGAGAAGCTAAATGAAATGAGACATGTACTAGAGAAGCTCTGATTTAGTCAGCTGAAGAGCCTGGGAAGAACTGTATGCAGTAGTTCACTGTGTGATTTATGTTTAGCCTTGGCAATAAGGAGACCATGAAGTAAAATGTATTTACAACAAAGGAAAAGAAATTGCATGAATAGGAAAATTACCATACCAGTGAAAATGGCCTGCCCTCCAATGTGAGACCAGCTGTTCTTGTCTCCCTCATTTGTAAGTTTGTTTTAGGAAGGGAGAATGTTCCCCATTATTAGAGCTGGGCACAACCTAGCCATACTGAAATGCCAAGAAATAAGCAAAGGAGAGTGAAGCATCAGTGGCAAATTGGAATCTAAAGCCTTTTGTGCTTGTTAAATGGTGGAATGATTATAATTGGAAAAAGTGATGTGCATTAGTTCTGAGTGAATGTACAAGAAATGACAAGCGTGGAACTTAATGATTACTTCACAACACTCAGGACTGCCTTCCAGTCTTGTACTGAACAGCTCAGCCCTACAGCAGAGAAAACCACATGCTTTCCCCTGCTATTCATGGGTATCCTCCACAGGTCACATGGAAATAACCCCGAAGTGATAAGTCTTGGTTTAGGAAGTCTGCTGCTTAAGCTGGTATAAGTCATTTTGACAAAGAGTTGTGGGTGGTTTTCTCCCCCCTTTTCTCTTTTTTTGCAAACCATCAGTGTTGTTGGCAAGCAATTGGACAGAATCTTGTTCTAAAGGAAATAGCATATGCTTAATCTCATGGGTGGAGAGAAGATATGGGAAATGTTCCTAAAAATCAAATCTAATATTTAAATGACTTAGAGTATGTCATCTTTTCTGTTTGTTTTACAAATGTATCTCAATATGATATTGACACTATATGTGCTTCACAAATTTATCCTGAGTGTCTCTGCCTAAAAGAATAAGTAAAGAGAAAAAAAAATTTAATGGAGTAACTACAATTATTTTCTTGAAAAAAAAATAGAAACTCATCCAATTTTGGATTCCTTTATTTTTCTTACTTGAACAAAAATTTTATTTTTTCAAACATTCTTCTTTTAGGAGCAAAGACAACTTGTCTTTCTCTTTCAGAGATTAGCAGACACCAACTTGTCTTCTCTTTCCCATACCATATGGATTTAAATAATTGGTGTCAAATGTTCTCAGAAAGACAGTAATCATATTCTTTCTTATTTTGTCTTACTTTCAGCAGTAATCATGTGATCCAAACTAAGTTGCCATCAGACTGGCTTAGGTGAAGTTTACGTCATTCCTTCTTAAAGATCAGCAAAAACAGAATTCAGTAGTTGACCTTAGATAGAATATCTGTACATATTCTAAAAATAAAAAGGCTTGGGGCCAACCACTTCGGACTTCTTTATCTCAATATTTCCTGTAACCTGAAATTTTGCCTCAACCATATGGAGGCAAAGGATTAGATGAATACAAATTCAGGTTAGGGCAGAGAACTGAACTGCTACTTGAAATTTAGGAATTTTCCCAATGTGTGGCTCTATGAAATGTAGTGGTAGCCTGGGAAAAAAATAAATTGTCAAAATGTTCCTTTTTTATTGATGGCATTACCATCATTTGTGTATTGTAAGTGAATTACACAAAGAAAGGAACAATCAGGCAATCTCTCATTAGAATTATGAAAATTCAATTCAGTAAATTATTATTAAATATCGCTATGTGTAAGGCACTATGCTAGGTTCTAGTGGTACAAAACCAATATTTTTTAAAAATTCCTTCCCTTAAGGAGATCATATTTATAGCAGGGAAATATGCTATATGAATAGATAAATAAATGCAATATAATTTGAAAAGGGAGAAAGCGGATTTAAGGAAAGGCTTCCCATAAGGAGTGGCATCTGAGCTGAGGACTGAAGGAGGCTGAAATGGGGAGGTAATACATTTAAAGAATGAAGGACTTCTTATGAAAATGCACAGGGACAAGGAGATGGAACATAGAGGTCAGGGAACGGCAAATAAGCATATTGGACTGAAAGAATGCATGAAGAGGAGTAAGATCAAATTCATCTGGAAAGGAAGTCTTGATCTAAACAGAGAAGGGCTTTCTTTGAATGGCCATCTAAGAAATTGTTATTGTTTTCAAGAGAAAATTCACTATGAAAAGGAGGGAAGTTTTTTAGTATGTCAAAAGATGTCATAAACAGGTACTCCACCATTTTTCTGCATTTTATTACTGATACACAGTTTCATTTAAAAAAAATAACCCTAATTACATTTACCCAGTAATAATAATTCATATTTTGAAAATGCTTCAATCCTGACTATGAAATGAAAGGGAAAATTTTGTCATTCCTATTTTATAGGTGGAGGAACTGCAGCTCAGAAAAGCTAAGTGAATTAATTGCCCAAGGTTACACAACTAGTAACTTATAGAATTAAGATTGTGAACTATGTATTTTCCTGAGTGTTCTTTCCACTGGCTTCTGCCTAAATAAACATTTTCAGTGGATTTACTTATGATAAGTTAGACATAGAAAGTTCACTACTATGAATATCAGAATAAACATGATTTCCTAGCACTGTTTCCTATAAACCACTAACATAAGCCATTATTTTCATTTCTACTCTTCTCAGAACCTGGAGACATGCTGTTCAGCCTGGGGGTACAATAGAGAAGCTTGTCAATTTCTTTGCTTGCTCTAGACAGGTACAACCACCGTACATGGAAGACTCTTACTCAGAAGTAGCCACGTCCCCAGACCTACTGGCTCTAAGTCATCTAACCTGCCTTCTCTCCACCTTGGATGAAAATTGTTAAGTATAGTTTCTCTGACTGAAATAGTCCTTATGATGTTATACTTAAATCCATTCTCCCAATGAACACTATCCTTCTTGGAATGCCTGTTGGCTGTCTATCTTTTCTTTCCTATATAGTGAGTTAGTGTGATTTCTTCTGAACTAGGGTAATAGGGAAAGGGAATTGAGGACTTCCTTGTAGTTTGTAGTTCAGAGGGATGAGGGTTCCCTTCTCATCTTTGAGAAAGACTGAGGACTACTACTGTATAATCTTTAAGTCTGAAGACAGAACTGAGTTATATCCTAAAGTTCTTAGAGAGGTAGTTAGTTTTTGAGAGACAGACTGAGAGGAATAAAGGAGACCTCATGATCTGTCAGAAAGAATCTAAATCTCAGGGGCAACAGGCAAAAGGAGAAGGCAAAATTGGGGCTCAACTATGGTACGGAAGGGAAATATCAAGGGCCATCAGCCCCTACAGATATGTAGGAGCAGAAGACTGAGACTGTAATTACTGATTGCCCCCACCTTTTCAAGGACTGAGGGAAGCAAGTTCCAAGAAAATGTCTGTTCTTCCCTCAATGTCCCCTGTTCGTCCCTAAATTAACATTTATTCATTGCGTACCATATGCCAAGCACTCATTTGATTAATGGACACTGTAATATGCTTCCTTTTTTTCTTTTAGGGCAACATTTTTGGTAACTTGAATTCTTATCTGAACCACAAAGAGGTCAAAGGTTAGCTAGAGATAAACACAAATTCAAATTAGGGCAGAAAGATAAATCTCTATTTAAATATTAGGAATTTTCCCAACTGGGGGCTCTGAGCAATTGTGATCATATGCCTAACTTTTGCACTAATATAAAAATCTATGAGGTAGCAGAAATAGAGATCATATGGTCCTAAGGGGTCATTGTATTGCCTATAGGCTTTAAAAAAATATGGTAATTATTGGATCACGATGTGGCTGATTAAATTCATAGAAGTAAAGAAGATAAGCAGAAAGGGGCAATAGTTAGTATTGGACAGACAACTACACTTTTTGCAATGACACTCAAAACCACCAATATTATACTACGTTGGATATTGGACCAGGGAATATAGATCTCATCTTTCATATTCCTGAAAAATCAGAGACTCATTGATTTTTGAGGGAGCAAATGGGATAATGTGTAGAGCTAGTCAGGTATAGAGCAAGTCAAGTTATCAGGATAGAGACTGATAATGAGATTTGACTGCAGGCAAAGCAAGGACTTATGTTTTAGAGTGTGATTCTAAGGCTCCACCTATATCTAACTAGATAATAAGTTAAGACAGGAAATGTAACTTCCTAATTACATTGATAGTAACATACAAAAGTTTTAAAAAATAGCCCCCTTTTTCTCTCTTTTTAATTTTTTTTGGAAGATTACATTCATTTAAATATATGATTTACTGTGGAAAGGTTTAATAAGAAAGCTGTTCTACATCCATTAGTATAAAGACAAGGATATAGTTAAGAAAGAGAATATATTATCGAGACGACTGTGCAGGTAATATCCTGTATATTGAGTCTAATCACCCATTTGAAGTTAAAGCAAGAGTTGTTAAGAATATGGTGAATCACACTTTAATGATTAGTGATGAGAATCACCCAGATAATGAAATTAGTATTGAGAAACATATTTTTAGGCAGAATGATTATCCTGGGAGATTGATTAGAAGGATAATTGAAGAACAATGTAACCTTTTTCATAGTTATCTGGTTGAACCTGTTTAAGGCAATTTATCATAATAGTGTGGCTATGCCAAATCATAAAAAGACTGATCACTGCTTAACAAAAGAAATTTATTACATATTAAGCCAGACATGTTGTCATACCGATGAACTGTCTCTAATATATTAATATAGCAGAATAATAAAAAAGAAGATGATGTCAAAAATTGTGTTTGACAAAAGCTAAGATGCTGTTGATTTTTGCAAAGGTGTAAGAAGCCTATAGAATAGGTACTATTGAAAAGTGATCTTCTAGTAAAACTACACTGTAATTTCATGATTCCTTTTTAGAAGTTCCTGTTCTTAAAATTATTTATTCAATACACACCTGTGATGTCCTTAATGTAAGGAGTTCCTTGTCAGAAATTAACTTCACTTTTGCACATTGCACAGGTGACTACAATGATGATATAAACAGAAGACTGTCATGAGTGGAAAAAGTTTAAGAAGCCCTGCATGGGGGACCCTAACTTACAGTCTTTGGGAGTTGCTTCTCTCAGTAAGATGTTGCACTGCATGTGGGGTGATCACCAGTCATCCTAACCTATGTCTTGCCACTGGACTCCGATGACTCTGGAAGACAGAGACAGGCTGCTGACTTTGAAATCCAATTCACTTGCAAGTGAAGACATCGCCTTCCTGATATCATTGGTCCTCTTCAAGAACTAAGGACAAACAACAACAGGATGGTGCAGCAGACAAGTAAGAAAGACTCTACTCAAGCCCTACTTTTGACTCACCACAGGTGTTTGATTCTGAGCCAGTAAGTTAACTTCTTTTTGCCCCCAGGAAATTTACTAAGCCTATAAATTGCAGCTAAGGTGCTCACCTGCAATGGTAAAGGAAGTCACTTAGCAAGAGTTCCCCACCTGAATGAAATCATAGGCCTCACCTGTGTTCACAATAACAGCAGCAGAAACAGCACCTCCACCACCACCAACCTCATATCCATTCATAGGATGAATATAATAGGACTAATACTCCCACCATAGGTTGGGCCCATGCTTCGTCTTTCTTTACTATGATAGGAATGAGTTTTCACTAAGAGGAGATAAAGTGGTTCCAGCGACCTACTTGATTGTCCCATACTTTCCTGATGCAGTTTCCTGGTCATCTAAGGTCATAAAAGAGGCTCTCAATGGGTAGTCAAAGCTCCTCTTACTCAATGTTCCTGCATTAGACAAAGCATTTCCCAATTCTGGGATTTTTCACTGGCTGTGCCCTGTGTCTGGAATGCTCTTCCTCCTCATCTCTACCTTTTGGCCTCCTCACTTTTCTTCAAGTTCCAGCAAAAATGCTGTCTCCTGCAGGAAGCCTTTTCTAATTCTACCCCTTAATTTTAGTTTCTTGCCTCTGCTTATACCTCCAGTTTATCCTATAGTTAGCTTGTTCATACATAGTTGCTCACAGGTTGTCTTCCCCATTAGACAACGAGATCCTTGAGAATAGGGACATCATTTTACCTTTTTTTCTGTCCCCTGTGCTTAGCACAGTTCCTGGACAAACACTAGGCATTTAATAAATGTTTATTTACTGACTGATTCACCATGTCCTTCACCACATCCTGACATGATGGCCAGACACATTTCCCTATGGCAAGGAAGGAGGCCAGATCAGAGAAGGTAAGCACCACTGAATCTTTGTTGTATGTCCTTGCTGTGTTAGGGCAAAGTAAACCTCCTTTTAACTGTTAACTGTTCGGTGACATGTGAGTGTCTTATTTTCTCTCAATTCTGAACTAAGATTTCTGGAATTAGGCCCACCTCTACCACATACATACATAAAACATAGAATACATACAAACATATTTACATGTTCATGTAAACATATATATGTGTGTGTATATACATACATATGAGGCAGCAAAGTGTCGTAGTAGAGTACTGAATACTAAGTCAGAAAGAACAGAGTTCATATCTCACCTCCTATTTAGCTTAGAGTTTTAAACTAGTAAAGTGCTGTTCTAGCTTTCTGGAACACTCTGTGTATTAGACACAGACACACAAAAACATGAAAAATCACACACACTCAATGATTCTTTCTATGCATTTTTCAAGTCATTCAATTTTGTAGTTGATGATAATTAACTTATGGCTTAATCAGAAGGGTGGACAGAAAAAGAGAGAAACTATAGTAATGAAAAATGATGAACTGAGACTGGTGAAAAGTGGTAATAACAGAATAATTGCTGTTCAAGCCCAGTTTGGGGCAAGGAGAAGAAGATGATGATATGTCTACTACCTGAGTGCATGGCAAAATATTAACAGGAGAAAGACAGAAAGGGGAGCAATTCAGCTACTACTCCGCTTCTATCTTATCAAAGAGAATGATCTTCAGCCTGGAAATAGGAAAGCAAAAATGGTTCAGGGGGAATTTAAATCCAAGATATCTGGGGAGGGAGGAGAGAGTTTGAGAACATTTTGCTGTTCTAAATGACATTGAGTCTCCTAGCCCAGAGATATTACACCCAAGGGCACTGAAAGAACTTGACAATTAAATCATTGAACCACCTTCAGGAATGTTTGAGGAATTGTGGAGACCAGAAGAAGAGGAAAACTGAATATTGGGCAAAAGTCCCAGTATTCAACATGCCATCTCACATCTTTGTGCTTTTGTTGAAATGTTCTCCTTCCTCACTTCAACCTCCAAGAATTTTTTCACTTCTTTCAAAAGCTTAAATTAAGTTTCAAATTAAAATTTTAAATTAAGCTCAGCTCAAGTGCTACCTTCTACATCTTTCCTGTTCACCTGAATTAGTTGTTAATTACCTTCCAGAAAGTGCATTGTACTTCACTGTTAGGAAGGAAGGAAGCATTTATTAAGCTCCTACTATGTATCAGATAGGGCAGCTATGTGACACAGTGGATAGAGTGCTGGACTTGGAGTCAGGAAGACCTGAGTTCAAATCAGGCCTCAGACACTTCTAGCCATGTGACCCTGGGCACTTAACCCTGTTTGCCTTGGTTTCTTCATTTGTAAAATGAACTGGAGAAGGAAATGGCAAACTACTCCAGTTTCTTTGCCAAGAAATTCCCCCAAATGGGTCACAATGAGTCAGACACAACTAAAAAATGCCTGAACAAGAATAATATGCCAAATACTGTACTAAGGGACATATTTCAAAGTTAAATATACACATACATACACATTCAGCAAAGATATCTATCACTGTCACAAAGGAAATTATTTCCAAGATGCTAACAGATGAGGAATTTTCCATAGATGCTGATGCTTTTAGATGCTTCTGCTTATGGATGAAATTATGCTCAATGAATCAGGCCCCAGAATATGACAACAATAATTACTCAAAGAAATTAATCTAATCATCCATTAGTGAAAAATCTTGGGATTAAGACAATGTTCACTGTCTATATTGTAATAAGAATTTGGCTGGCTGGAGAATACAGATGGACAATAAGGTGGTTCCAAAATTCACTTGGAAGAAGAAAGCAGGCTACTGAGTTCCATTTAGAAACTGCACAGTACTTTTAACCAAATACCAAGCTGCTCCCTGATAGACAACCCTATCTTTTCAATACCAATGTTCTCAGAGATGCTATAGCATTGTGAATCTTGGAACATGACAATTTCTAAAGAATTAAAGTTAAAAGTGACTCAAAAGTCAATGAAAACACACAAGATTGGCATAAGAAAGTTGCAGCATATTTCCAATGCTGACCTACACAAAAGAATTGGAATAACGCATATATTCCATTAAAGATATGATTGGAAACAGAGATGGGCTGGTTACACAGGGAACACAAAGGATAACAGTTACAAAGCCTAAGCATAGTCCTGGTACCCACAAGTAAAAATATTGCAAGAAAGGCCTCCAGAATACTGAGCACATCCTCTTTTGGAGGTGCTAGAGGAGATTATGGACAAAAATGACATCATAAAATGTGGATAAATCATAATCTGTACTGATCAAAACCCACACTGTCAGGCATGTACTAAGCATTTTACAAATATTGTTTCATTTAATACCTTTATTATCTCATTTTTCTATTGAAGAAACCAAGGCAGATAGAGGTTAAGTGATTTGCCCAGGGCCACACAGCTAGTAAGTGTTTGAGGAAGGATTTGAACTCATATCTTCTTGACTCGAGGGAGAGATTGTTTTGTTTTAGTTTTATTTTTATGCATAGCACATAGAGCAGTGTCAGTCAGAGAATCAACAATCATTTATTCAGTGGTTACAATGTGCCAAACACTGTCCTAAGTGTTAGATTTTATACATAGTAGGTGTTTAATAAATGTTTAATGTATAGATGAATTAATGCTCATCAAACTTTTAGATGACAGAGAATTGGAAAAGATAACTAATATGTCAGTGAATAGAAACAGTCCCCAAAAATATCTCAACGGGTTGAAATTATGAGTCAAATCTATTAAGAGTCAATGTAATAGAAATAAACATAAAGCCTCACTTAAATTCACATTGTAAATTGCACAGATAAAGGATGAGGGCAATTTTTTGTGTGCAACAAAACCAAGATTTTACCTACTGTAATCTCAATTTGAGTCAACAGTGTGATATGTCAGCCAAAAAAAAAGTAAACACCATTTTAGGATGCATGAATAAAAGTATCTTGTAGAGAATAAGAGAGATTATAGTCCAGCTGCAGTGATCAGATCACATCTGCAATTCTAAGTTCAATTCCAGGATCACATTTAGAAGGCATATGGAAAACTGAAAGATGAGCAGAAAAGAGGGAGGAGGGTGATAAAGAGACTCAAGATCACATCCTAGGAATGGTGGAAGAAGGGGAAGATTTTTATCCTCCACCAGAGAAACCTTATGAAGAGAAGTTATCAGGGTTAAACTTTTTGAAGTGTTGTCATGTGAAAGGGAAATTAGACATTCTATTTGACCCCAAAGGGGAGAACTGGGTCAAATGGGTAGAAGTTACCAGGAACAAAGATTTGGCTCAGTATAAGGAAAATCTATCTTCATAGTTGTGTTCATTTTTTTAATAGCTTCATGAAGTACACACTTACTGTAATTGGAGGTATTCAAACAAAGGGTAGATGACCACCTGTCAGGGATGTTGTAGTCAGCATTCATAAATTTAGAAAGGAGGATCATTTGGCAACAGTTAAAATGGGAAAATAAGTCAAGTGGTGGCGCCAAAATGGCAGAGTAAATGCATTATTATTGCAGAAGGAATGCACATAGACAAAGGGCACAATTATGTGTTGACTCTGATAGGATGATACCCAAAAAAATAAAAGTAAAGGGTGAGAAATAGGGATATAATGGGAGATGAGAGAAGAGGTAGAGTGGAGAAAATTATCTCACGTGAAAGAGGTGGGAAACAGCTTCTACAGTGGAGGAGGGAATGGTAGAGAGTGGTGGGCAATGCTTTAACTTTACTCTCATCAGAATCAGTTTAAAGAAGAAATTAACATGCACACTCAGTTGGGTATAGAAATCTATCTTACCCTACAGGGAAGTAGGAGGAAAGGGGGATAAAAGAAGAAGGGAGCTGACAGAAGAAAGGGAGGATTGGAGGATGCAATGGTCAGAAGCAGAACACTTTTTAAGAGGGACAGGGAGAAAGGAGAGAGAAAGAATGAATGATAAACAGAGTAAAAAAGCAGAATGGAGGGAAATACTAAGTAATCATAACTGAATGTGACTGATATAAACTCACTGTAAAACACAAGCAGGTAATTTTAGGTTACTTCCTATCTCAGGGAGGGGAGAGGAAAGGGAGGGAGGGTGAAAAATTTGGAACTCAAAATCTTACAAAAATGAATGTTGAAAACTATCTTTACATGTAATTGGAAAAAATAAAATACCATTAGGAAGAAAAAGAAAAGAAAAAAAGCAGATAGCACAGTAGATAAAACACCAGAATCCTACAATGCGTGATTTATAAGAAACACGCCTGAAGAAGAGAGAAACCCACAGAGTAAAAGGCTGGAGTAGAATATATTATGTTTCAGTTAAAGCAAAAAAAAAAAGGATAGCAAACATGATCTCAGACAAAGCAAAAGCAAAATAGATCAAATTAAAAGAGTTAAGGAAGGAAAGATACATCTAGGTAAAAGGTACCATAGACAATGAAGTAATATCAATCCAATACTAAACATATATGCACTAAATGGAATAGCATCCAAATTTTTAAAGAAGTTAAATGAGTTACATTAGAAAATAGACAATACAATTATACCAGTGGGGGACCTCAACTTTTTCCTCTCTGAACTAGATAAATCTAACCAAAATAAATAAGAAAGAAGTTAAGGAGATTAATAGAATTTTAGCAAAGTTAGACAGGAAACTTCTGGGGAAAACTGAATGGGAATAGAAAGGAATATGGCACCTACACACACACACACACACACACACAAACTGACCATTTATTAGGACATTAAAAACCTCACAAACAAATGCAGAAAAGCAGAAATACTAAATGCATCATTTTTTAGATCAAAATGCAACAAAATTATATTCAATAAAGGGTTGTGGAAACATTAAAAATAAATTAGAAACTAAATAATCTAATTCTACAGAATGAGTGGGTCAAAGAACAAATCATGAAAAAAATCAATAATTTCATTAAAGAAAATGACAACAATGAAACAATATGCTAAAATGTATGGGTAACAAGCAAAGCAGTACTTAGGGCAAATGTATATCTTTAAATGCTTACATCAATAGAGAAAGAGTAGAGCAATACATTTGATGTCAACTAAAAAAAACTAGAAAAAGAACAAATTAAAAATTGTCAATTAAACACTAATTAGAAATTTTGAAAATCAAAGGACAGAGTAATAAATTTGAAAGTAAGAAAATCATTGAAATAATGAAATTATAAATAAAACTAGGAGGCAGTTTCATTAAAAAAAATAAAATAGATAAACCATTGATTAAATTGATTTTAAAAAAAGAAAACCAAATTACCAATATCTAAAATAAAAAGGGTGAATTAGCCACCAATGAAGATGAAATTAAAGCAATTATTAAGAGTTATTTTGCCCAATTATTTGCCAATAAATCTAATATCTAAGTGAAATGGATGAATATTTACAAAAAATATAAATTGCTTACATTAACAGAAGAGGAAATAGAATTCTTAAATAACCTTATCTTTTACAAAAAAAAGAAGGAAATTGAACAAACCACCAATTAGCTCCCTAAGAAAAATCCCCATGATACATGGATTCCACCAAACACTTAAAGAACAATTAATTCCAATACAATATACATATTTTGGAAAAAATAGGAGAAGAAGGAGTCCTATAAAATTTCATTTATGACATAAATATGGTGCTGAAATTTAAACCAGGAAGAGCAAAAACAGAGGGAAAAAACTTTAAACCAATTTCCCTGACCAATAGTGATGCAAAAAATTTAAATAAAATACTAGCAAGGAGATTACAGCAATGTATCACAAAGATCACACACCATGGCCAGGCAGGATTCGTACAAGGAATGATTCAGTGTCAATATAAAAAGCAACAAAAAATATTATCTCAATAGATAGAAACAAAGCATTTGTAACACTCATTCCTATTAATAACACTGGAAAGCATAGGAATAAGTGGGACTTTCCTTAAAATGGGAAGTAGTACTTATCTAAAACCATTAGCAGCATTATTCTGTAATGGGGGTAAGCTAGGAAACTTTACAATAAGATTAGAGATGAAGCAAGGACGTCCATTATCACCGCTATTATTCAATGGCATGTTAGCTATAGTAATTAGAAAAAAGAAAGAATTGAAGAACTTAGAATAGGCAATGAGGAAACAAAACTATCATAATTTTCAAATGATATAATGATATACTTGAAAAATACTAGAGAATCTACTAAAAAATTAGTTGAAATAACAACTTTAGCAAAGTTACAAGATAAAAAATATCCACATAAATCATCAGCATTTCTATATGTTACCAACAAAGTCTAGCAGGAAGAGATAGGAAGAGAAATTTCATTTAAAATAACTATAGACAATGTAAAATACTTGAGAGTCTACTTTCCAAAACAAACCCAGGAACTATATGAACATAATTACAAAACGCTTTTCACACAAAGTCTGATGTAAATAATTGGAAAAATATTAATCGCTCATTAGTAGGCCAAACCAATATAATGAAAATGGCAATTCTAAATTTATTTGCTGATTCAATGCTATACCAATCAAAACACCAAAAAAAATTATAGATCCAGAAATAATAACAAAAGTCATCTAGAAGAACAAAAAGTCAAAAATATCAAAAAGATCAATGAAAAAATGTAAAGAAAATTGGCTTAGCCGTACCAGATCTTAAACTGTATTATGAGGCAGTAATTATGAAAAAATCTGGTACTGGTTAAGAAATAGAGTGGTAGATCAGTGGAACATATAAGGTGCACAATACACAGTAGTAAATGATCATAGTAATCTAGTGTTTGATAAACCCAAAGGTTGAAGCTATTGGCACAAGAACTCACTATTTGACAAAAACTACAGGGAAAGCTGGAAAGTTTGGCAGAAACTAGATATAGAATGCTATCTCACACTATATGCCAAAGATAAGGTCAAACTAGGTACATGATTTAGATATAAAGGGTGATAGCATAAGCAAATTAGGAGAACAAAAATATATATATTTTATCTATCACATCTATGACCAAACAAGCAATAGAGAGCATTACAATGTGTAAAATGGATAATTTTGATTACATGAAATTTAAAAAAGATTTTGCACAAACAAAATCAATGTAACCAAGATTAGAAAAAAAGGCAGAAAACCAGGAAAAAAATGTACAGCAAGTTTCTCTGATAAAGACCTTCTTTCTTAAATATGTAGAGAACTGGATCAAATTTATAAGAATACAAGTAATTCCTCAACTGATATGAGCAAAGGATATGAACAGGCAGTTTTCAGATAAAACCAAAGCTATATATATATAGTCATATAAAAATGCTCTAAATCACTATTGATCAGAAAATATGGAAAAATGGGGGCACTAATGCCCTTTTGGTGGAGTTGCAAACTGATCCAACAATTCAGGAGAGCAATTTGAAACTATTTCCTAAAGGCTATAAAATTGTGCATACCCTTTGACCCAGCAAAAATAGTACTAGCTCTACGTCCCAAAGATGTGTGTGCGTGTGTGTATGTGTGTGTAAATAAAAAGAACCTATATATACAAAAATATTTATAGCAGTTCTTTTTGTGGTGGCAAAGAAATGGAAATTGAGAGGATGTTCATCAATTGAGGAATAGCTGAACAAGTTGTGGTACATGATTGTGATAGAATACTATTGTGCTATAAGAAATGACTAACAGAATGCTTTCAGAAAAACCTGGAAAGACTTACATGAACTTATGCAAAGTGAAGTAAGCAGGAACAAGAGAACTGTATGCAGCAAGCAACAGTGTACAATGATTAGCTGTGAATGACAGCTATTCTCAGCAATACAATGATCTAAGACAATTCTTAAGGACTTCTGATGAAAAATAACAAGCACCTCCAGAGAAAGAACTAATGAAGTCTGAAGGCAGATTAAAGCAAACTTTATTTTTACTTTTTTATTTTTTTCTTGGGCTTCTTTATTTTGGAGGGGGGTTCTGTTTCCTTTCACAACATGACTAATATGGAAATGTTTTTTCCATGATTGCACAGATAAAAACTATATCAAATTGCTTGCCTTCTCAATGAGTAGGGAGAGCAGAGAGAGAAAGAGAAGTTAGAACTGAATTTTTTTAAAATGAGTGTTAAAATTTTTATGTGTAATTGGAAAAAATAATATATTTTGAGAAAAAGAAAAGTAGATCAATGGAAGAGACTAGATAGAAAAAAATTTTAAAAAAGCAATGGAACTCAATAACCCACAATTTGATAAATCCCAAAACATTAATTGGGAGAGGAAACTCTGCTTCATAAGAATTATTGGAGATGGAGGGGATAGAAAATGATCTGGCAGAAATTAGGCTTAGACCAACATTTTATACCATATTCAATAATAAATTAAAATGAATGCCTCAGTGTCATATGAAGTGCACAACATTTTTTTAAATTGGAAAATAATATCATATGCCTTTGTAGGAGATGAATATTTAACTAAACTGGTAGGGCAATTACAAAAAAATAAAATAGATAATTTTGAATACATGAAATTGGAACGCTTTTTGTAGAAACAAAATTAATATCTAAAGAAGGGAAATGGTCAAATAAGAAAAAAAATTTGCATTAAAATTCTTTAATAAAGTTTTGATATCCAAGATTTATAACCAGCAAACTAATATATAAGAGCAAAACCACTACTCAATAGATAAGGGGTCAAAAGAATGAAGAAGCAGTTCCCAAAAGAATTGAAAACTATTATCAACCATGTGAAAGAACACCATGTCAATAATAATAAGAGAAATGAAAATCAAAACACATCCAGCAAATTGGTAAAGATGACAAAAAGAATAGTCAATATTGAAGAAGTTGAGGAAAGATACATATGCTGATGCATTGTTTTAATGTTGTGAATTTGTTGAATTGTTTTAGAAAAAAAACTTGGAACTATTCAAATAAAGTGACTCAATGTACCAACCGTTTGACCCCAAGATTCCACATTTAGGCATATACCCCAGGTCCTTGATAAAAATGTTTTCATACACACCAAAATATTCATAGTGACATATCTTGTGGTAGCAAAGAACTGGAAACAAAATAGATGCCTATTGATTGGAGGAATGGTTAAATAAGTTGTGGTACATGAATATAATGAAATATTACTGTGCTGTGAGAAATGGTGGATATTATGAATACTGAGAAGCATAGAAAATCTTTCAAGAACTAATACAATGTAAAGAGAGACAAGAAAACAATATTCATAGGGTAGATGATGGGACTGGGAACCAGTCAACAAAGCAAGTGAGCAAGCATTTATTAAATATTTACTGTATGCCAAATGGCATGCTAGGCACTGGAGATACAATGACAAAATTGAGAACAGTTTCTGCCCTCAAAGAGCTTATAGATTGACTGGGGAAAACAACAAATACCTACTTAGGTATCACCAAAACAGATAAAAAGACAATATTCACAATGTAAATGGAAAGAACCTAACAACCAAAACTGGAAGGAATTTGGTCAAGATTATCTCCAAGATTCCTTCAAGCTCAGGAATTCTATGATATTCTGATTAATGACCTTTTTTGTACCTCTTCTTTCCCTCTTTATTTTAACAACACCCCATAAAATTTCATCTGGGTCTTAATTTTTCCAGTCTTCCTCACACACGTGGCTAAATAACTTCTCTTGGAAGTGTTTTCTCTCCTATCATCAAACAACATAAACCGGAGAAATTTGGGGGGAAATACCCCGGCTTTGTCCTACATCTTGGCCATTCTCTTTCGGTAATCTTCCACAATATTTTCAAAGTGATTCTCCTTAAGTACGATTTGACTCGGTGTTTCTCTTTCTCAGTAAGCTCCAAAGGCTCTCTATCACCTCTTGGTTAAGATATCAAATTCTGTTTGGCTTTTGAAGCCTTTTACAACCTGATGCCAGCCTCTTTAGATTTGTTATACATTATTTTCATTCCTGCATTCTGTGATCCAACTACATTGGACTTTTTCAGTTTCTCACACATGATGTTCCATTTACCTTGCCTATGCCTTTGTATTGGCCATCTCCTTCCTTCCTATGTCTAGAATGCTTTCCCTCTTTTCACCTCTATCTCGCAAAATCCCTCTTCTACTTCAAAACTCTCAGCTCAAACACGACCTTCTACAGGAAACCAATTGTTGGTGCTCTCCCATTCAAACTACTTTGTTTTTGGGTTTTTTTCTCACAATTTTGTGTTTATTCTTTTATATGTATTCAGTGCCTACTTATACGTTCTTGTTGTCCAGCTGGCTTAATAGAGAGATCCTTGAAAGCCCTGAGAGGTTGACTTGCTCAGTGTTGTACAGTCAGTAGGTGTCAGAGGTAAAACTTTAACCCCAGCCTTCCTGATTCTGATCCACAATATCACCTTACCTGTAATTTATGTTGATTTTATCTCCAGGAATATGATTTTGCACTTACCTCTAGTGAATTCTATACTGTTTTCCTAAGTTCATTTCCCCAACTAGTCCTAGTAACAGCAAATCATAAATATATATGCAAATTATATGAGTATATAGATAAAAATTACATACATGAAACTTTATAACTTAAAACTGGTTCTGAGTTTAGACATCCATAAGCTAAAATTGGGTGTTTAGCTTAAATAATCATGAGAAGAGGAGTCTGAAGAACAAGATAATTCTTCTAATCCAAGCCTCAAAGTAAATTGGCTCATTTTATCTTAAACATATGAAAAAAAAAGTCTTTGTCACCTTCCTCAAGGAAGCTTTTCCTCATGTCTATTCCAAATTGTCATTTCTCAAGGCCCCTTTGTAACGATTCTGTCATTGGCTGGTACTATTCTTAAGTAGATACCAGGAACCTCCATTAATTCAATAGTGTGGAAATTGAGAGGGTTGGACTAAACGATCTCTTAGGTCTCTTTCAGTTCTAAATCCTATGAACCAGACTTGTCTGAGAGTTCTGACTTCACTCCTTAACCTGCTTGTCTTTGATGCTTGCTTTGACTTCTGATCCCGAGTTTGGATCTTAGACCGTGGATGTATGATGTTTGTGTCACCTGGCTTTGACCCCTAGTTCAGCATCTGGACTCTGATCCTCACTCCACTCCTTTGGGCAAGTCAACTTTGTGCTTTCTAATAGACTCTATTTATATCATGTAGCAAGTATACACCATTGTCAGGTCAGGCCCTAACTACTTTTCTAGTTGCTGGGTCTCTGGTCTCTGTCCCAGGTCTGGACTTCTCAGGGCAACTCCTTACATCCTCAGCCAACCTTGGTATAATTTAATGCCTCAGCGGGTCCATTCATACTATTTCATCATCTACTTGAGGATAGCTGATAGGTTTCTTTTAAAAGTCTTCTTTTTACTGATTAAGTAAATCCAATTTTTTTTGAATTTCAACATAGAACCTTCCCCTAATTTTTTTTTTTAAATTTTATTGTTACTTTACTCTAGACTTCATTTACAAACACAAGCTGAACTCTCTGGCTTTCATTCCTTCTCTCACACAATAATTCTATACATTTGTAGTAAGTTCCCTCCACTCTGGCCATTAAATGCCCACCTATTCTCTAAAACAAGCCAGATACAGCCTCTGCTGTGATTCCTTCCCTGATAATCCCTCTTATATATGACTATCTCACTACAATCTCACATTTTCTTTTTTTTTTCCTTTCTTTTTTTTGCAACTCTCTGATATACTTTATCTGTGTTTGCTGTTGTTTGGTTGTTCTGTCCTGTCTGAATCTACATGACCCCACGGATTTGTCTACAAGGTTTTCTTGGCAAAGGTACTGAAGTGGTTTGCCATTTACTTCAATGTGTCCCCATTTTACAGATGTTGAATTGAAACAAATGAGGGTTAAGTGACTTGCCCAGAGTCACACAGCTAGTTATTGTCTGCATCCAGATTTGAACTCAGATCTTCCTGACTCTAGGCCTGGTGTTCTATTCACTGCACCACCTAGCTGCCCCATACTTACCAGTAATATTATATAAAACAGTTGTCTATTCTATGTTTAATTCTTGTTCTCCTACTGTAAATTCCATTAGAGAAGGAACAGTTTCTTTTTGCTTGATGACTGTGTGAATGTGGGCAAATCACTTAATCTCCGAGAGTCAAGAGACTCAGTTTCTTTGCTTGTAAAATGGAGATATAATACCCAAAGTACTTAACTCATAGGGTCTTTATCAACAAAATGCTTTGCAAAACCTTAATCATGAAATAAATTTGACATCATTATTCTTCTATAAACTTTGCAGGTTCCCAAGTACTTAGCCAAGTGCTCAACATACAGTGGGACCTGAAGAAATATTGGTTGCATTGAACTGTTACAATATCCCACACTAGATACAGAGCTTTGAAACTATTACTCTAAGAAAGGTCTGACTAATAATGCTCTATGCAAAAGAAGGACAAGTTACTGATCCTTATATAGATTATTCCTATTTATACATTCTATAGCACGCTCATTATGGAATCATATTCCTGATTCATATTCATATCAACCACCCAAACTTTTCCTGTCTTATGCAGTCAAGGCTTATTATCTCCATTCAATATATCATACACACACACACACACACACACACACACACACACACACACACACACACTGTACCCACTCATATCAAATCACATCCAACCACCCCCGCCCCTGCCCCCACCCACACTCACCTACATAGGTTTGGCCTCCAACAAATACGGAAGAAAATGTATCTGTGATTATGTGTATGTATGTACACACGTATGTATAATATGAAAGGCAGTGTGATATTCCAAGTGCCCTTGGAATCAGGAAGATTTGGGTACAAATCTTAGCTCTGACATATAGTGGCTGTGTAACCCTGAGTGACTCCGGACAGCTATAAGTTATAGAATAGTTTCTAAATTTCTTTGGAAGAAGGAGTTTGAATTGCCTCATTAGGATTTCTCTAAGTCATTGAAAACCACGACTTATCTATATGGTCTACATTTGTATCTATTTCTGCATTTAGGAGTAGTTCTAAATTGTTTTCCAGCATGATTGAACATATTTGCAGCTCCATCAACAGAGCATTAGTGTTCCTATATCGCCTAGACCCTCCAACAATTATCATGCTCCTCTTTTGTCATTTTTACTAATCTGATGGGTGTGAGATAGAACCTCAGAATCTAATTATTAATGATTTGGAACGTTATTTTATATGGTTGCTTAGAGTTTGTATTTCTCTATTTGAGAATTACCTCTTCATCTCATTTGATGTATGTTTTCATATATTTGCATCAATTTTTTATACAGGCTATTCCAAAAGTATTAGTGCAGTTTTAAGGGCCAAGAGTTGAAATGAAATAGAGAGAGCAGGGTAAATTGCTTTCAGCAAATTGCAGGCACTTTTACTATCTTCCATCTTCCCATAACAGCAAAGGCCCATGTTTTCAATTCAAGCATTTTACTGGTTTTGCTGTATGGCAGAGAGACCTAAAACACAACTACCTCTGAAGAACTAAAGAAAAACATCACACAGAGGGCAAAAGGAGTGGTTTATGGTGGGTGTGAGCTGTTATATATGGATATATAACCAATAAGGAACTCCAAAGAATAATAGAAGTAAAGCATATAATCAAAGATTTTTATAACCAGAAGAAAAGCTGACTTGGTCACATGGCAAAAAGGAGGTATGACAGGTAGATAGCCAAAGAACCCCACTGGTATCTCAACATGTTGGGAGAAAATGAGGAAGGCCTCCAGCACTTTGGATGGATATGCTATTGTAAACTTTCAGAACGACGTGGACTTGAGTCAGAGGAGGGGCAGGCATTTGCAGTTGACATCATTTTAAAGAACTCCTGTGACTATGAGATCAAAGATAGAATTAAGTATTTGAGGATTTTGCCTAGAGCTACCAAATAAGCCTATTGCGGTTTTTTATTTAAACTAAATCTATAAATCAATTTAGGTAGCATTGTCATTTTATTCACATGACAATCATGAATGACTATTTACTTAATCATTTGTTTTCCTTTTTGTGAAATAGTTATATTCATATAAATCTTGACTGTGTCTTAGTAGGAGGACTCACAGATATTTCTTATAGTCTGTTATTTTGAATGAGATTTTTTTTCCTGTCTTTTCCTATTGTATTTCATTAGTAATAGCCAGAAAGGGGAATGATTTTTGTGAATTTATTTTATATCTTAGTATTGTGTTTTATAGAAGTGATTATTTCATTTAATTTTTATTTAAATCTCTAAGATTCTCTAAGAAAACCATATTATCTACAAATAGTAATGACTATTTCCTATTAACTTTTTTTTTGGTTTGTTTTATTATTTAATTAGTTATGTCTTATTATGTTGTTTACTACTCTCCTATAAAACTGTGACCAGGGTCCTTGCTCCTCTCTGGCCATAAGTTCTGGTGTGCTAGTGCTCCTCCTCACCCTGGGACTTCGACCCAGTACTTCGACCCAGAAATGAATATGGGAAATGCAACAAAGTTCTGCCTCCAGTACCCACAAAGGGACCCCTGTAATCTCCATCTGACCCTCTTACCATCTGTGGGCTGAGAAGTCCAGAAACCATCACTGCTGCCACTAATTTAGTTGACCCCAAGGTCTGCTCCTGGTTTGCTGGGGCCAGCATGTTATATTGCTCTGTGTCAGCATGTCCTGCACTGGATTGCACTCCACTCCCACACTGGTGCAACAGACCTTTCCTTGCAGCCTTCTAAGTTGTCTTGGGCTAGAAAATTGTTTCATTCCACCTTTTTTTTTGGGGGGGGGTCTGTCGTTCTAGAATTTGTTTGGGGGCTTTATTTAAAGGGGCTTGGGACAGTTTGGGGGAAAGCTCAGTCAAGTCCCTGCTTTTTCTCTGCCATCTTGGCTCTGCCTCCGTCTTATTACTGTAGTTAGTATTTCTAGAACTACTTTAAATAGTAAGGGTGATGACATCCTTTTTTGCCCCTGATATTACTGGAGAGGACTCTACTATTTCTCCATCACAAATAATTCTCATTCTTGGTTTTATATAGATACTATTTACTAAGTTAAGAAAATATTTGACTCATATGAATTTTAGTGCCTTTAGTTTTTCACAACTATTTTTGGCATTTATTGACACAATCATGAATTTTATTATTTTGTTATTCATGCTATTATTGTGCTTATCGTTGTCTTAATTTATGCAGCCCTGTATTCCTCAAATGAATCCAACTTGATCATATCAATAATCTTTTGAATATGTTGCCATAGCCTATTTGCTAACATTTTATTAAATATTTTTGTATCAATATCTACTAGTGATATTGATCTTGCTTTCTCCGTCTGCTTTATCTCACCTGTTTAGGTAACAGGAGAAAAATTTTGGAGAATATTTTCCTCTCTGTTTTTACAAATAATCAACATAGTTAAATAGTCAACAGTTGGAGTTAAATGTTCTTAGCCTATTTGATAGAATTCACTTGAAAATCTGAGTCTGAGTATTTTTTTTCTTTGAGAGTTCATTTATGCTTATTCAATTTCTGTTTCTGAGAGGACATGGTTTAAATTACATATTTATTTTTCTATAAATCTGTACATTATACGTTCTTCCTTTTAAGTTATTCTTTTTGTAGACACATAATTGGGCAAAATGATTTCTAATGATTTCCTTTATTTCTTCTTCATCTCTTATGATTTCTCCTTTTTCATTTGTTATTTTATTAAGTTGGTTTTCCTATCTTTCTAGAGGGTGAGGAGTCAAATAAGCTAATAGTTTGTCTTTTTGTTCTCTTAAGATTATTAATTCATTTTTTTCTAACTTCATCATTTACACGATTTTCAGAGTTCATATTTTTGTGTTTATTTAAGATTTTTTTATTTGTTATTTTTTTTTGCCTTTTTTAGTAGCATGTTTAATTCACTGAGTACTTTTTCTTGGCTTGAGGAATGTGCTTAAAGGTATAAATTTCATTCTAAGGAGTTTCTTGGCTTCAATCAACAAGTTTTTGAAGGGTGTCAATGTTAAAATATTCTTTTTAAAATTATTGACTCATACATTGTTTAGAATTATATTATTTAGTCTCCATTTAAATCTGAATTCTTTCTTCAAATTCCCCTTATTGATTAAAATTTTATTGCATAGTAGCCAGTAAATTTTTGATTTTTTGCATTTGTTCAATTTTTTTTTTACTCTAGAGAACATGATGAGTTTTTTAAAAGGTGTCATACAAAGCTAAACAGAAATGTGTTGACTCTTTATAATTCCCATTCAGTAGTTGCCAGTTCTGTCACATGAAAATTTGTAAGGTTCCATTCAGATCTCTATCTCCTTCTTCATTTCTTTTTTTGTCAGAATTGCCTAAGTATGAAATAGGCACAATAAGATTTCCAATTATTGTTGTTTTGGTATGTATTTTTCTTTGTAATCTAGTTAGAAAATGCAAAATTTCCTTTAGGTATTTAGATGCCATGCAATTTGAAATCATGCTAGCTTTAGGCAGGGCTTCCAGTATTGGCCTTGACTCTGTCATCTACCTGGCAGCCTCAACCCCTGAAATAGTCTTTGCTTCTGGTTCCATCTCCTGGTGTATTCAGTCTATGAGATAGAGAAGATTAGAGGTATCTTTTATTGTTGTTCTATCATTTTATTTATGGTGTTATATTGTTTTTATTATCATTCTATTGTTCAATATGATATCTTTTTCATTGTTAGCATTTAGTACAGTATCTGGCATGTAGAAGGTGCTTCATACATGTTTGATAACTTAATTTGACCAGGTGTTCCTCACAAAGCTAAATTTGGCTAGACCTTTTCACATAGCTATCTAAACAGGAAGTGCTAGTGTATGTGTGTGTGTGTGTGTGTGTGTGTGTGTGTGTGTGTGTGTGTGTGTGTGTGTGTGTTTAAGGGTAAAGGTAAAAAAAAGTCAACTGGCAATTGTCATGGCATTAAATTTTTTTTAGGTTTCAGCTTTGAGGAAGGGGGAGGGGATATTTTATCAAAAGCCTGCACCTTTTATTTTTCTCCTAATCTTTAGTCACCTTTTATAAAGTTAGTCTTAGAAGTAAGATATAATGAAAAGTAATAACACAAATACCAATACTAAACACAGGTCTCAATTACTTCATGCAAATGCTACCTCCAGCTAATAAATAGTTTGACTGTGAACTAATTTACTTGATGACATTAGATTTTTCACTATCATTTACTTTTATACCTTTGGGTAAAAAGAACAGTATAAGAACCTAAAGAACTGGGTTTTAATTGACTGAATAGTTTTTGTCGGTTCAATGAAATGATGGTAGAGGAGGCCTCGTCTTTTGCTTGGATAGGACTGGTTTTCAATGGAGAAAGGAACTGACCCATTCAGTATGCAGGGATGGGGTAGGCTGTTGGTCATGTGGAGAGTTGACATTATGCAGGTAATTTTATGATTTTCCCTGAAATAGTAACCCAGGGATGTAACAGGGAAAGGGATGGTGTCGATACAGCCAGGATGGCGTCAATCTCTCTTTTCTTTCCTTCCTTTGAATATTTCATTCCCTCCCTTCCTGTCTTTTTTTCTCCTTTTCCTTTCTTCTTCACTTTCCTCTTTCCTTCTCTTCCACTCTCTTCCCTTCTCATTTCCACAAAAATTTTGCCAGATTCTTGACAGCTATTTTTAATAGTTACAATGCTTATGTTACATAGGAAGGAACTAAATCCCAGGTATTCCCTAGCTGACATGTTGTCCAGACTATATCAACTCAGTGATTGTTGCAAGAGAGAATCTTCAGGCCTCTTTTTGATATTTCAATTGCTGTTACCTCTGAGCAATAGAATGAAAGACTAGCTAGGATGCTATTCATTCCCCAGAGGAGAGGGAAAGTGATTAAGCATTTATCTAGCAACTATCATGCACCAGGCCCTATGCTAAGGTCTTCACAAACATCTCATCTGATCCTCACAACAAATCTTTGAGGTAAGTGTTGTTATTATCCCTATTTAACAGTTGGGGAAACTGAAGCAAACAGATTTAAGTGACTTACCCAAGGTCAGATAGCTAGTAAATGTTTGAGGTCAGATTTGAACTCAGGTCTTCCAGATTGCAGGCCCGGAACTCTATCTACTTCACCACCTACCTGGCAACCTGGAGGCCAGAAAGTAGGAATATTTGGAAGATCGTAAATGCAAGATCTGGATAAGAACTTAGAAATCATCTATTTCAAAATCCTTGTTTTTCATAGAGGGAAACTGAGGCAGCCATAGGTTACTATATAAAGTTTATTTTACTCTCTTTTTGGCTCCTTTTACTAGTTTCTGATTGACAATTAACAGCAGGACCTATTTGGTGACTGGCAGGCAGTTCACTACAATTCTTAGGAAAGTTCTTAGTGGAATTGAACTTAAAAATAGAGAAAATAAGTCAGAGACAAAAACCTAGTAACAGTGTATATATCTAGTTAAGATTTAGCTAATGTCCCTATTTAGCATCTTCAAGCTTCTCACACTTACATCACAAACCTAGGAAGGAGCCTCAAGCACTGAATTGCCTGCCAAATTCAAGGACATGGGAATGTGAATTATCAAACAAGCTGGGCATAAAAGGTGCTGAAATCATCCTTTTTGAATATTGCCAAAAAGCAGCTTGAGCTCCAAGGGTGCTAATTGGTGAAATATGTTTAGCTTCCTAATTCATTCTGAGCTTATGACCTGCTAACCAAAAGGGAAGAAGAATGCCATAGGAGTCTAAAATACAGAGAGGGGATGAGAGTAAGAGGGAGTAGGGGGAAGAAAACATTTATCAAAAGGCCCTGTTTAAAGCTAAGTTACATCAAGTGAGGCCTGTTTTATATGGGCCATGCGGTATAGCAATTAGATTTGATGCCCAGAGAAATTTAGTCTTATCTGCCAATTTTTATCCTAGGTCTTTTAAAGAGGAAAAATGCTCAAGAAGTCAAAAAGTATAACTAGCAGAATTGGATTTTTCATCATAGTCACCATCCTTTGCACTGTGTGACCTTGTAAATGTTTGGAAAGTGCTTTCACATGGATAGGACTGAGAAGTGGGAGGCAACTTAGAAATTACTGAGCCAAATATCTCACATCAAATGACATATTAATAAATAATAAAAAACACAGTATTTATATAGAGCTTGAGGGTTTGCAAAACAATTTACATTTACCATCTCATTTGATCCTCACAACAATCCTGTGAGATGAGTGTTATGATTATCCACATTTTATAGATGAGAAAACTGAGGCTGAGGGAGATCACATTGCTTGCCCAGGATTTCAGAGTTCAGAAGTGTTTAAGGCAAAATTTGAACTCAATACTTTTTGACTCCAATTCCCATGTTCTTAACTAGTGTACAGCCTTTCCACTTTTTCATTTGAATTACTTCATTTTTTCCTCACACTTGTGGGACAGAAGGATCAGATAAATTTAAATTCCTTTTTACAGGTGAGGAAATTGAGGCACAAAAGATCAAAGTTAAATGAATTGCTTTATGTCATAGAACTTGTCAATGAAAGAAATAGAACTAGAAATGAACTATCTTCACAACTAGCGAGTTCTCATATCGTTGCGCCAGAATCTTGGACCTCATGCTGCCAAATGATGTGAGGAAAAGGAAAACTCTTTGCTTGGTTTTAAAGGCTATAAACTACTAGAATACATGCTTTGAAGGGGATTCTTTTACTGTAGATTTTTAAAAATTAGATTTTTATAGCAGACATATTTCTGGATATAACTTATATCCACTCCAAAGCTGAACCCTCCCTTTTAACAAAGAAAATCAGTTATGCAAAAACAATAGATACAGCTGACCTGTCTGCCAAAGTATGCAGAATTCTGTCCCAGTAGTCCCAGGCCTCTTTGCCAAAAGGAAGAAAGTGTGTTTCATTTTCTATGGTTTTTAAGGAAAAAATGCAATTATTTCCTTGGGACAGTTTATATCAGCAGTCCTGTGTAAAAAGATGTATGGCCAGTTGAGACCTCCAGGTTTATGATTTGAAAGTAAATACAGGGGGTTTGGCCACTGAATTATCTAGATTACAATGGCTATGTTCAGATACAAACAGAAACTCAACTCAGCAAATATGATAAAAAACATTATTATTATTATAGCCTTGATTATAAATAATATAGCTTGGTTGTTGAACCCTGATATTTTATTTGGGGAAAATGTTTTCTCTTAAGCAAAATATAAACAGGTTCATAGAATCTCAGGGGTGAAAAGGACATTAGACAAAAGGACAGTTTATTTGCCTACGGGTCAGTTCTTATTGTTTTTCTTTTAAACCAGAACTAAACCTACTTCTCAGACCCTTCTACTTATTCCTATGAATTCTGCTTCTGAGACCATGCAGAAACAGGATACTCCCTCTTCCACATGACATTCCTTCAAATCACTGAGGACAGCTATCTTGTTTCCCTTTAATTTTATCTTCTGTAGGCTAAATGCCCAATTCCTTCAATTTGATCTTGTGGCATTTCACAATCTCAGTCATCTTGCTCTGAACTCTCTCCAGTTTAACAATGTTCTTCCTAAAAAGTGACTCCTGGAACTGAATATACTAATTCATATGTGATTTGATCAGGATGGGGTACAGTAAGACTGCCATCTCAATAATCTATTAGATCATATAATTAACCATTAGATTATAAACATCCTGAGGGCAGAGACTTTCATTTGCCTCTTTTTGTACCCTTAGCACAGTGCCTGACACAAAACAGGCATTTAATAAATGTTTATCGATTGATTGATAGCGCTAGCACTATGTGTCTATTAATACAGGTCAAGGTCACATTAGCTATTTTGGCTGCCATATAATAATATTACTACAATAATAGTAATTAGTAATAACAATAATTCATAACAGTAATAGTAAGTAACAGCAACAACAATACTAGCACTTATGTATTACTTTAAGGTTTGCAAAACATTTTACAAATACTTTCTTATCTTATCCTTGCAACAATCCTATGTGAGGAAACTGAGGCAGACAGCATTTAAGTGACTCGCCCAGGGTCACAAGGCTGAGAAGTATCTGAGCATATCACACTGTAGATTCATATTCAGTTTGCCATCCACTAAAACTTCACAAATTTTTTTTTTCAGTTTAAGTGGTATCTGGCCACTGCTCCCTCATCTTGCACTTATGAAGTTGATTTTGTTTAATCCCAAATGAAAGATTTTTGCATTTACTTCTATTATACTTCCTTATTAGATTTGGCTCAGCATTGTAACATGTAGAGATCTATCCAGACCATGATTCTGTCATCCAGTGTGTGAGCTGTCACTCCAAGCTTTATGTTATGAATAGAGTTGGTAAGTGTATCAACTATGCCTTTATCCTAGTCCCTGGTAAATAGCACAGAGTTAAGCTTGGGTCTCTGGCGCACTCTATTGCTGTTTTTCTTATAAATTGGCATCAAACCATTCAACCAGGCCTTCAACCAGGTCCAAATTTACCTAACAGTACTACGATCTAGCCCACACAACTCCATATTATCCACAAGAATATCATGAGAGATACCATCAATTACTCTGCCAAAAAATCTAGGCAAACCTAATTGATCAGACTAAACAAAATCTCCAGTTTATCCTGTCCATATCTTGTTTGTGCATAGCTGGCTGCATGTTATCTCCCCCCATTAGTCTGGGAGCTTGTTGGGAGCAAGGCTCTTTTTGCTCTTCTTTGTGTCCATAATACTTTGCACAGGGCTTGGCACATAATAGACTTGTTGACTGACTGATGGCTGACTGAAAAAATGTTAGTTTAGCATGACCTGCCCTCAGTGAAGCCATACTGGCTTTTTGTATTCATTACTTCATTTTCTAGTTCTTCATTAAATAATACGTCCTTGAATCTCTAGCTATTCACAATGTAATATAGGTTAGATCTTGTGCGGGAATCAAATTCAAACTCACTAATCTGTAATTTGTGGACTCTATTAAAAAAAATTGAAGCACCATTTATTTACCCTTCTCCAGTCTCTATGGCACTTCCCATTTTTCTATTGTCTTTCAAAGGTCATTGACGGCGTCTCAAGGAGATACACAAAGATATGTGATCTTCTTATCTCAATAGCTCAAAGATTTTTAATGTCATTAGTGTGGATATTTTCTACACTGACATAGATTACAGTTCCTCTGCTGCTATGTTGCGTAACCATGGACAAATCACCTTCACTCTCTAATTGTCTTCTCATCAATAAAATGGGGATGAAGAAAGTCTTTTTTTAAACCTTACAGAGCTATATAAATATGAGCCACTCCTACTTTATTACTATTGCTATGAAGTTTTTTGTCTTTTTGCTGCTGCAAAAATATATTAGCTGTGGATAACCTTCTGGTTGCATCATGGTAATGTTGATTAATTGAATACTGTTGGCAAGATACTAAATTTAATTTAAATAACACAGTTCCTTTATAAGGGTCTGGAACTGAGGAGGGGGAGAGCAAGATTCTTTTATTGGCAATAAAAGGGAAGGACTTTTCCTTCTTAAATATTGGCTGAGTATTTCATACCAAAATTCCTAAGCTGATCTAAAGTCGTAAATAAAATAACTAAAATCTTTCAGCCATACTTTACCATATATTACTGTCTTTCTAATAAACCTAGGATAATGATTCTCTGATTCTATATAAAAACACTTAGATATTTGAGTTATAGTGATGAAAAATAAAATTGCTATAGGAAGGGCTAGTCATCTACTACCATTCGAAGTTTGCACATTATTCTTTCATGAGTGATGATGATGGCTTTGCTTAGGCTAAAAGCCAGAGGTGAACAGTAGCCATCAGGCCTACCTCCAGAGCATTGGCTGTCACTCCTGAGTCCATTAGCCTGGCTGCCTGTTGGCTAGAATGAAATTAGGACAGAGGTCAGTCTCCTGAACTATCTTAAGACTAGAAAGAATTCCAGAACCCAGACGCTCAGAGTGACACTAGGAATACAGAAATGCATATTGCATTTGAATATTGCATATGAATTTATATGCATCTCCATATATGTCTTCTATCTAAATTTGTATGTGATGTGATAATGGAAAGTTCACTGTACCTGGAATCAGTAGAGACCTAGGTTCAAATCTTGCCTATACTACTAGCTATATAATGCTTGGAAAGTCATTTAACACCAAGCATAGTGTAGACACCTATGTTCCTTGTCACTAGAGACTGTGATCTAAGGCTAGCAAATATCTTGAACCCATGACTTTTGAGTTGTAGTAGTCTAAGCCAATCTGGTGTATATACTAAGTTTAACATTAATGTGGTAAGATCCCAGAAATGGGGAACCACAAAGTTGCCTAAGGAGGGGCAAATCAGCCTATGTAAGAAAACAGATCAGGTCAAAGCTGGTACCAGGTCAAAGGGCACCACCAGACCTCTTTACTTCTAGTCTTGTGTCAGATAGAAAGTCTTTAAAAAGACTACAGTTTTTAAAAAGATTTTAGTCTTTTAAGAAAAAAACCTCCCCCTTCTGAACCTCAGTTTCCTTAGGTATAAAATGGAGATCATACCTATATTACTTCAAAGATTGATATGAGAATCATTTAGGTAATGTATATAAAGTACTTCATAAGCTTTATAATGTGATGTAAATTTCAAGTATAATTACCTACACATGGATTTCATTTCATTTATTTGTAAATACACGTGTACATACAAGAAATTGTAAGTCACTAATAAAAAATGACAGCTCAGTGTCACGGTAGATAGAGTGCTAGGCCTGGAGTCAGGAAAACTCATCTTCTTGAGTTCAAATCTAGCCACAGAGACTTACTAGCTATATATGACCCTGTGCAAGTCACTTAACCCTATTTTCCTCAGTTTCTTCATCTATAAAATGAGATGGAGAAGGAAATGGCAAACCACTCCAGTATCTTTGCCAAGAAAACTCCAATGGGCTCACAAAGAGTTGGACAACTGAAAAAACAACTACACAACAACAAAAAATATATAATAAACAAAATAATTCTAAAACATAGAGCAAAGGAAAAGAAAGCAAAAACTAAATATGAGGTTGATCTTGTTTAACTTTGTTTGATGGGTTTTCTTGGAGCTACTCTCCATAAAACCTACACATGACTTGTATTCCACTGAAAATTCAAAGTTCTTGGTCTCTGTCTCAGAGTTTCACATAACTGGTCTTCATCTTTCTTATATGGTCTTAAGCAGTAGTAGCCCTCCTCCTGATGTCAAAGCTTACATTAAGGGTAACAGCTCCTTTCTTACAGGCTTCTTTCTCTAGAATAGGGGTTCTCAACTTGGAATCCATGTAGCCATAAAAGACCTGTGGATTTATTTCAGGGACTTCATGATTTTGGTTGGGGAAAAAATATGTGTTTATTTTCACTAACTTCTCATTGAAATTTAGCATTTCCTTCAATTGTGAATCAAAAATAAAACATTATTATGAGTAGTGGTCCATAGGGTTCACCAGGCTTCGAAAGGAGTCAATGAGGCAATTTAAAAAAAATAAATTTTGTTTATATTCAATTTAACAGCAAAATTTAACAGCAAAAACAAATGCTGAAATAGCTTACCTATCAAAAGGACTTTCCTTGTTAAATTGACAAATTCAGTATAGGACTTAAAATTTTAAAACATTAGATTATATACTCCATTTATTCAGTTTCAGAGAAATGAAGTGTTTCACCTATGTTAATTTTCTGGTTAACTGAAGCTGCCCATGTAAAGTATAATTTTAAAACATTTGACCATTTTAGATAGAAGCCTTTCTTTAACTGGATCACATGCTTCCACAACTTCTTAAACAGAATACACTTGACCCTTATGTAGGGCAATAATGATGCTCATCAATTATTATTAAGCTGTACTTGGACTAGAGCAACACTATCCCCACAATTACTAAGGTCTGCAGGGTTATTTATTTATTATTATAATTTATTTTTAAATTAATTGGTAATGTTTTTTTTTGTTTCAGTTCTTCTGCCTGCTTTTTATATTATCTATGTTATACTTTGTTGTCACTTCTTGCTGTTATTAATGTTCCTACCAAATGGAGCCCTTATATAACCAGGGTGATTAAAACTGTGTCTCAAAGAAGCAAATAGGCTTTGAGTGAGAGTACAAAAAGTTTTCAATGAGTAAAAAGAATGAGCCTAATGGACCTTATGACACCTATTTTGGCTGTTCAAAGTCCTCTTCATTTTTTTCTTTTTTTTTTTTTTCCTTACTGCCAGGTTCTTGGTGGTGTTCCAGATAGTTGAAGTTGCCATATTGGTGGTCTCCAAATACGTGAGTTATTACTGTATCTCCTGTTGGAGAGGATGTGGAAATATCCTCATTGCATAAAAGTGAAATCATAATGATATTCATTAAACTGAGATTCTCTGTGCCCATAAAGTCTGTTGGATGATGTTGGACCAATACCAATAAGAGCTTCTACTGGTTTCTCTTCCTTAGGAGCACTAGTAGGTATAGGTTCACAAGCTGCTGCAGCTGGTGTTAGAGTGGCAGATGTAGGTGTAGGGGTGGGAGCCAAGGTAGGGGAAGGAGTTGAGGCTTGAGCCACTATTGCTGCTATAGATGAACTAACCGTAGCAGGATTGGATTGTTGAGTTGTAGCTGGTGATGGTGTTGAAGTCACTGCTGCTTTGGGTTTTACCACCATAACCACCACAAAGTTCTTCTCATCAATTTTGTATTCCTTGAGAGCACTGTCATATTGAGGATTTTGCCTGCACAAATTAATTTTTGGCCCACTATTGGAAAGGCATCCTTTCCCTTTTCAGATTCAGTCTTCTCTTTCAGTGCCTTCCTCATCTCCTTAGGGTAGATGTAGATCTTGAAGGTCTATTGCTGGAGTGTCTTCATAGTGATCTGCATGGTGTCCTTGTCTGTTGCTTGCCCTTGGCATGACTGGCCATGATTGCCTTCTCCCCAAGGCAGGAGACAGCTGGGAGTCCAGCTCAGAAACTGAGGGCAGGTCTGGGAGCCAGTGGGTGAATCTGCTAGTTCATCAGGGCCTGGTCACCATGACTCGCTTTGACATTTCCCCCATGAGGCAAAATTGGTTAAGAACCCCTGTTCTAGAGAGAATGATGGATCATATCTTTCCCTCTCTTTCTGAGCTACTGGACTTGTTTATATCTCTTTTGAGCTGATCTTTTTTTTTTTTCATTTTGTAGAATGGTGATATCACTCTCATTCAATTGCTTTCAGTTTTCTCTTACACTGAGCATTAAAGATTGATTCACTAAATTGTTTTTAAAGGCAGGATTTATTTTGATACATCACCAACATAATGTATGTGAAGTTAGTCATTCATGAATTTAAAACAAATCGATTTCTTCCCAGGGACAAATTGTGTTTCTGAAACATCTTGATAATTCACAACATTCCAAATAAATTCTAGCCCAGTAATTTAGCCCATGTGTGAAATATTGCATGTGTCTATTTGACATCTCAAAAAACTTGAACGTTGGTATCTCTGTCCATTATAGGAACAAGGGAGGATCACAGGGTAATTAAGTACTTGCTAATTTATTCTTGATTCCTAGATGGCATTTTGGCTGCTTATGTGATTTTTTTTTTGGCTAGGCAATGGGGTTAAATGACTTGCCCAGGGTCACACAGTTAGTAAGTGTTATGTGTCTGAGGCCGGATTTGAACTCAGGTCCTCCTGAATCCAGGGCCAGTACTCTATTCACTGCACCACCTAGCTGCCCCGTGCTTATGTGATCTTCATAAAACCTAGAGATGTTACGCGTAGGTAGTTTTCATGTGTCACTCTAAGCAAGTGAGATGTACTTTTTATAAATATACCAGATGAGCTTTGACACTCAATACTGAAGTGTATGTCCATATGTCTGCTGTAATGTGAAAATGTTCTAGTTCTGACTCACAGATCCTTGAGTCAATAAAAGCACTTCCGAGATGAGTGATTGAGGACTGCAAAATCAAAGGGGGTCTATGATACTGTAAAAATCTCCTCCACAGACCATAGACCAACTTACATTCATATATGAGCAGCACAGAAAAAAAAAGAGGTGGGCTAGTCTAGCAAGATAAATGGAATACCAGCAACTAATCTCACAGTTTCCATTGGTACCTGTCCAATTTAAAGAAACTTTGAGGGGGGCCCCCTGGCTTATTGAGTGTACCTCCTATGGCAAACATATGAGGTTATGAATCACATAGGAGAAGTAAGCATGAGTGGATTCATTCCCTGGAAGGAATACATATATTAATGATATCTCAAATCCACTAGAATATAATTACTAGTGTAGCTTACTACTAGTGAGGCCTGGAGTGAGAAGAATTTGGGTTCAAATTTCACCTCTAGCACTTACTGGCTGTGTTAAAACCACTTAACCTCTTCTTGCTTCAAGCAATTGTCTAGGACTTATCTACTAAATCATAAAAAGGTGGTGCTCTGCATTGCATGGAAAGATTTCCCACTCCCAATGTGACCCACATATTTATAAAATTAATCTTCTGTGGATTAAAACATGAGCTATGTAAAACCTTTGTAAATGCTCTGGTATTTTGATTTCTATTCTTTAAAAAGGGTAGCACTTTCTGGGGGTCAGAGGTCCTAGAGTACAAATTTGGTACATTAACTGTTTCCCAATGTAGCAATGACTCCTTGAGCCAATGGAAGAATCTCATTTTCTCCATCGCTCCTCAAATGTATTTTCTTCATATGTGCATCTGCAAAATACCAGAATATTTGTAACTTTCTTCTTGGAAATTTGTGAGAATGTCTGTCTTGTAGAACAAGAACTGACTCCAGCCACCTACATACTAATTTATTCTTAGAACCATAAGTCTCTCTACACAGGTACACATATGGTATAGTTTCTTGTTTTCAAGGACTAAAGGTACTTTCATAATAGACAGGAGGATTCAGGAAGGGATGTTTTTTTAAAATTTACATTACCGCCTTCCACACTGCCCAAGTATATTTTATGGGTATGGGAGAGGAGGCCACATGGTGGCACTCTCGTACCTGAAAACTTACCTAAGGACTTCTCCATCCAGAAGGACACCACAGTGTCAGTGGAGGGCACAGGTATGACCTTTATACACTTTTAAATTCTTCCACATACTTCTATAGTTATCTCTGTGGTAAATAGCTAAGAAACCTATATATCCTGGCAGCATGCAGGCTGCTACAAAATGTGAACAATTTGTAAAAGAGATGCTGGCTTTCAGAAGACAGAATCTTTGCAGAGTTACTCAGTCAGGGAAAGCCTAATTAAATGGATCTGGGCACAGTACTTGGGTTTAAAGAATATTCCTCCAAGCAATATGGACCTCCCACTGCCTAGATTCTCCATTATATCAAAGAGGAAACCACCAGTATCTGCAGATATTGTGGATATGTACATGTTACCAAATTTGTTAAACCTTAAAGAACTCCATAAAAGAGAGCTATATTATTTCATAGAAAGGAGCAGGAGTTAAGAGCAGTCATTTACAAATCTTTCCTGGCTCTACAGTCTTTGTATTAGATGAACCACTCCCCTTCAGTTGAATGACAAAAGAGAGCAAAAGACAGAAAGGGTCTTGTTCCAGCAGTTTCATCAGGAAGAATTACTCAAACCAAGGGACAAATATGGACCTAGTATGTCAAAAGTGATATAATTATGAAGCCTAAGGTGAACAAAATTTGATGTTCTTATAATCAAAGCAGCAAGACCAGCTAGAGAGGACAAATAAATGAGTCCAGGAGATGAAACTAAGGTCCCAAGTACTGCAAGAGTTAAAAAAAAAAAACAGAACGATCTCATCTGCTATATGTGGTGAATCAAAGCCAGAAAGTGCTGAATACATGAAAGATAGCACCATTTTGTACCAGATTTTCTTTTTCTTTTAAATCTTGTATCTTGTTTTATGTCTTTTACTTAATTATTTTAACTAGATATCTAATTTGTAACATTTTTAAAATAGTTATTTTTTCTTCTACACCTAAATACTATGATCTTATCGACAATATTTTGTCTACCAAAGCCTACTGAAACCAATCCAAGAATTCATATTGTGTGTGATTTTTGTTCATTTTCCCATATTCTTTGTCAGATCTACTCCAAATTCTGGCATTTTTCCTCTCTCTATCTCTCTCTCTCTCTCTCTCCTCTCTCTCTCTCTCTCTCTCTCTCTCCCTCTCCATATGCATACATACATACATACATGCATACACACACACACACACTCACACATATATATCATGTTTGTATGTGTATCTGTATAGGGGACTAGTAAACAATCACTCTGTTATCTTTTGGTTTCACTACATTACTGGCCCATTTTCCATTTCTATTATATATTTCCTTAATAATATCCTTTATATTATTTCTTGGGTTTACAGAATCATTGAACTATATTGCTCTTTATTATACCCACTATGTCCCTCTCCATTGCCCTTTGGGTCGAACACAAATTGTACTATTCTAAGACTGTGTGCTCTAAGATTTGCAACTATAAATTATCAACAGGAAAATATTTATGTGAATATATACGTGTGTGTATGTGTGTGTGTGTAGTAGTAGCAGGAGTAGTAATAGTAGTAGTAGCTTAGTGGCACAGTGGATAGAGTATTGGACCTGAAGTCATGAAGACTCATCCCCCTGGGTGCAAATCTGGCCTCAGACATGTACTATCTATGTGACTTTGTGCAAGTTACAACCCTGTTTGCCTCAGTTTCTCATCTGTAAAATGAACTGGAGAAGGAAATGACACTCAAGTATCTTTTGCAAAGAAAACCCCAAATGAGGTCACAAAGAGTTGGACGTGACTGAAAGACTGAACAACAATAAATACATACATACACACCCACCCACCTATATAATACACACACACATACATATACACATACATATACATATACACATATATATGTTAATTGTAGAAAACTTGTGATTATAGAAAGCACTTCATAATTTATCAAATACAATCTAGTTCACTCTCTTCCTTCCACTTGATCTTAGGCCAAGCAGATTTTTCATCTTCGGTGTTATCCCAGATATGTGACTTGGTTTATTTACTTAGTAGACTTACCACCCAACTAAACGTCATAGTTTGGACAGTAAATATTTTTTTCATCCATTTACTTTTTCCTATATGGATTATTAGAGAAATCCCTTAAATAATTCTGGATTCCATTTATAATGCTCCATAATTTTCTAGGGTTTTGTGCAATTCATACAATATCATCTGCAAATAGAAGCATCCAGAGAACCCTGACATGTATAGAGAATCCTTTTATTTGGAATTTGTACAAGACTTTCTCGATGAAAGTGGTGAACACCTTTGGAAAACATACATTTTCTTGTTTTGTGCCATGCTTGATGATGATCAGACCACTGTTGACAAGAGTGACCTCTAAGGCTTCATTTATCTTTTAGTCCAATAGGATTCTAGTGTACTTACGATATTAATATGTTTATACATACATGTGTTTATAGACATATATGTTGGATGAGAGCCTTTAAGGCTTTGTTTTGCTCTATTGGGTCAAATGACTTTTGTTACCAACAAAATATTAACACAGGAGGCTCTTATGTTTTCTGTACCTTCTAGGCAATTGTGCTGCTATAAAGATTTAGCCCAATATAGAAAATACTTAATGGAAGCATAACTAATCTTTTCATTGTTTCATCTACTATGTCCTCAATACATATGTAGATGATTTTACAAATCTTTTTTAAGGATGAGAGAGTAGTGGGTAGTCATTTGGATTCTCACAATAACTTTCTGAGTGACAATGTCCTCTGTAATTCTTTTCTTTTGGCATGTCTTTAAGGCATCTTGTAAAGTTCAATGCTTTGAAGATTGTATTATCCCCACCATCAATTTCTTGTACTTGGCCTGGTACTTTCCACTGTTTGTGACTTTGTCTTAAGTGTTATTTCCATTTCCTCAAGCAGCACACCAGGAACTGAGGGAGTAGGGTCCAAATTTGGTGATTCTGCTGTCACTGATGATGAAAATAAACTATTATTGAATTACAATGCTGTTTGATACCTTTTCTGTTTGTTGTTCTGCCAATTTCATCTGTGACTATATATCAGATAATATCAATCCATTGGACCTCACATCAAGCTTTCTCTAGACTTCTTTTAATTTCTTTCTGTTATTTTATGAAGTAACATGAATTGATTGCCATCCTTCCCTGTAGTGATGTACAAATGAATTTATATTCTTAATCAGCTTTGTCTTAACCACACTGTCAATTTTTTTTTGTCTAGGCAAGGGGGTTAAGTGACTTGCCCAGGGTCACACAGCTGATAAGTGTTATGTGTCTGATAAGTGTTATGTGTCTGAGGCTAGATTTGAATTCAGGTCCTCCCTAATCCAGGGCCAGTGCTCTATCTACTGCTCCACCTGGCTACCCCAATTATTTGTTAACTGAGACTTTTTCTAGGCTTGTTGGTCTCCTCGTTGTGGTGACTACTTTCCATTTTTAGGAAACATTGATAATCAGGATGAGTATCATTGACCTGTTTTCTACTTACCACTGGTCAGGTTGAAGCTGATGCAATTATTTGAAGTATCTTATTATAATTATCCTTTTTACTTATTCAACATTGATTTTTTTCTAATTGAACAAAGCAAAAATGTCCATAATAGTAAATGGACTTTTTCTATTTCTGTTAAAATGTATAAGTGAATTTCATTTTTGATTATGTTCTTTGGTCCTTATCATGTCTAGAACTTTCCAACTCTCTTCTGAAAGTATTCATGATATATAAACATGAAATTTCTATAAGCTTTTGGCCTCCTTCATTAATTAAACCTGAGGCATATTTTAAGATGCTTTTAAAACATAATTATCCTTGTGTCCATCTTTACATTGAAGTCACCAACTATAAATTATGTACTTTCATAATTTAGAGGATTTAGTCAAATTTTTAATGGATTTTCTCTACCTTATCATCCTCTGCAACAGATATTGACCCATAATCTGTAACAATCATCAGGTCCAGTGCAAGGTAAGATGGTCAACTTTCTCATTGAATGATATATCTTCTTGTATTTAGGCACATAATGAAATTAGCTTTACCAATACATTCACTTACTTATTCAAGGCTAGTTGAACTATCTATCCATTCATTAAAACCTTTTGTCTTCCACTTTCATTAATCATGAAAATGCCATTATTAACGTGGTCCAGGTCTTTCTATGTCATGTCAATTTGGTAACTGGGAAAAGATCTCGCAGAGAATTTACAATTTAATTGTTTATAGATGGTCTAAAAGCTATGGTTCTTGGGAAGCACTGTCACTGTGGAAGTGAACTTTTTGCTATTCTGAGTTTCATGGGTTTCCCCACAGTAAGAATGTATCACATAGTGGCTAACCTACTTCCAAGGAATCTCTAGACATTTAGCTAGGTTGGTCCTCAGATGGTGAACTAAGTTTGTTGCTAAAGCCAGACTTGAAGCTTTTTCAACTCAGTAGAACCTGTCAGGACTTATACTCTGTTGCCATCACTTATAAGAATGCAAGGTCACCTCAGATACAGTGAAGCACTGGTGATGAAACAAATAAGATAACCATCTTAGAGACAAAGAGCAATGGATTTTGAGTCAGAGTACCTGGATGCAAATTCTACTACTGCCACTTGTAATCCGTGTTTCCCATGACTAGATGGTCTCTAAGGTTCCTTTCAGCTCAAAATCTATGTTTCTTGAACTTATGAAAGAATAATTGCCATTGTTAACAAATATTGTGTTGTCTTTTCTTTTGAGTCTTAGACCTTTTGTTCTTCACACACATATATTAGTATGTATATGTTTTATTAATTTTTCACATATATATGTATATGTCTCATTCATAGCATTAAAAAATGTTGCTATTTAAATAGATACATAAATCAAATTCCAAAATATGTGTTAAACAGTGATGCTTTATCGACCCTACCTGGAGAAAGCTCAGTTTTTAGCTTCATGTTCTATAACCAAAATCCCCACTATGATCTGACGACAAGCCCCAGAATTGTAGGCATAAAATCTTCAGAAGAAAAACTGGCATTGCAAATCTGATGCATTTTATTGACTTTAAACATCACACAGATAACAAGATCGGGGAGGGAGAGAGGGAAACAATGCCACTCATCATCATCAATAAATAATGTTGTACAATGAACATATTTTGGGGAAACGTAACATTCCCTAACCTCAGGACATCTGCACAGAAATCCAAGTTTACTTTATGCTATGATATGGGAGAACAGATTAAAATAATACATGTCACCAAGACTTGATACTTCTAAACCTTTCAGCTACACACAATACGGTGTTTTCTTTGACATTTTTTGCTTTTATCACAAGGATGTGCCAGTGGTTTTTCTAATGGGCTAATGGCACCCTCTCTCTCTTCTCAGATGGTCTATTTCAGAAAGAGAATGTTTTCTTTTGTGTTCCAAGCTATAAACTGAATAGAGACAGGGCTGTTCAATTGGAAGCCACTCATAATGATGGCATCAAACTCGAACACAAACAAATGCTGACCTCTGTCTTGGTTTTCAAATGCTGCTTTCTGCTCTTCACAACGACCAGGGCAATATTTTTATTTCCTTCAGTAACCCATGATGGATTTCAGAGAAGAAAAGCAATTCTGTGGCAAATTCTACAGGCCAGGAATTGAAGAAAATGGGAGGTCCTGTCTGTTAGTTCATTTTGAGCCTAGAATAAAAAGAAAACTCTAGACTCTGGAAGAGAGAAAGAAAAATGGGCCAGACTTTGGACCTCACTTTAAGGCAGCTGATATTTTATGCTGACTCAGTATAACTACCACTTTAGAGATTTAGCTGTATTCTGCTTTAGCTTCTGTATGTATTCACCTGAAGAACACTGGCCATTAAGAAAAATAGGAGAAATCTTTATTCTCATCAGGATATTTGAATGTATAGTAACTAATTATCCAATAGCCTTTAAGGTAGGAGAGTTACTGATTTTTACAGAAGACAAACATCCAAAGCAGAGACCTTTGACCAGTTGTGAGACTTGGAACTACAGGTGTCTAAGCTCCTTTTTTGAAAAATAATAAAAGTAATAAAATTAAAAAGAATTTTTCAAGTGTTTCAACAGCACACTTCATGGCTTATGATGTCTACTTCTAAAGTATTTTCAATTTATCCTCTTTCCAAATGTTGTAAGATTCTCCCATAAACAGTAAACTATTCTTTCTAGGTATAGCTTCTGCCCATGAAGTCCGTATGGCACTTGATTGGACGTCCCAAATTGATGCTAGTCCAAGAAGCTGACATGAAACACATTACTACTATAAACACATTCTTTCTACACTATATGCTTTGATAATTCCACAAGAAATGTTTTCAGAAAATAATCTGACACCTCAAAGACATCATAAAATGCTGCATTTATTTTTAATATCTATATCACCAACATGCAGAAATTTCCTACTAGCTTAAGACCAGTTATTTAGCTTACTGTAGGTCAATTACTCATATAACTTAAGGTTACATGACAGAGGAAAAAGTAGAAGGCATCTAATAGAAGAACACACCAGATGCCAATCAGAGGGGACAGTTTCTCTACAGGAGTAAATACTGCCTAAGTAGGCCCTGAAGTGGGACTCACAGAAAGTAGGAGGGAAAGTAGGAGGAAGGAAAATATTCCTTTGAGAATGATTTATTTTGCTTAAAGGAAAAGGAATTGTTTCTAAAAATTAACTTTACTCTTGCTACTTGGTTCTCTTAAACTTTTGTGTCTCTCATCATGGTCTCCAATTTGGTCCTTTTTTTTCACCTCTAACCTTTCACGTATTTTGCAACTTTACCTGCATAGCAGCATAGTAAATATAGGCAAGATATATTCAAAGACAGATAGCTATCTGAACTTAGAGTCCAGAAGTCTTCTGTTTAGATCCCACCCCTGATACAAATACTTGTTATGTGACCACAGACAAGTCATTTGAACCTTATAGTACTCTAGTCAACTTCCTAGGTTTAAATTTCAGAGCAAGAGTTAGAAGTTCCCTGTACCAGTGAATTCACCGATCTATCTCTATTCCTATCTCTGTCCTTCTCCCTTAACTTTTTGTATTCCTTTACTCACATATTTCCAACATTTGTTTAACATTTCCTTAGCCTTCTTAATTTTACCAAATTATCTATAATTTCCTTAACATTGAAGGAAATCTCATTGTTAAAACTCAAATATGGAATACTTTATGTCTTAGATCTTTTTGGCCTTCATCAGAGCTTTGAATTCTGGATAGAATAGAAGGTAGAAGAGTTATGGTGAACAGGATAAAATACAAGTAAGAATTTTGAGTGACCAGAGGAAACGATTATCAAGCTATTAAATACAAGACATCAAATAAGTGCCTAGTATATGCATGACAGTGTGCTAGAGTAGGTCTGAAGAATACAGAAATAAAAAAATGACTTAGTCCATGACCTCAAGGAGCTAAGATTTTAATTGATGTGCATGAGGAATATGCAGTGTATACAATAAGTATAATGCAAGAGATATTTTGGTATAGCTAGAGAGCTAGACTTAGAGTTGGAAAAATAAGAATTTAAGTTGTCTCTTATACCTACTTATTGCATAACCCTGGGCAAGTCATTTCACCATTCATTGCCCTGTGCGACTCTCTAAGACTAAAATTTACAGACTCATTGATGATGTGAATCAGTGAAGGTATATTATAAAGTGAAGTGATGCCAGGGACTAAGGAGACAAAAATACTATAGGAAAAGTTTAACATAGTGATGTCATTTTGGTCTTCTTTGAGTACAAAGGACAACCACCAACCAACCAACTTATCTTTGGTTTCAAGTCTTTGTCAGCCATTATTTTCTCTCTTTTTCAATCCAAAATTATTCTCCTTGGCAAAGGAAAAAAAGTAAATTTGAGTAGTTATACCTTCTCTATATATTCTTTTATTATAAGAATACATTTTGGACATCACTTCTATCCCTTCTTTTTATGTTTCTTTTATTCCCAACATACCTAAATGCAGCTTTTGTGTAGATATTTGTGTGTGTGTTTGTGTGTCCCTTTACTATTTGTTGTCAACCTCAGCTTCTGAGCTTAATCATTCCTGAGGATTTTCTTTTAGACCTATGGCACTCATTTATAGTTACCCTCAGCTACCTCTCCACGCTGAAATCTTCTATTTATATGTTTTTAGAACTGCCATTGATCAGTGAGTTCCCTAAGTATCCTCATCAGCAATATTATCTTTAGATAATATTTTCCCCAAAAGGTTCCCCTAATTTCTATTTCAGTAACCAGTTCCTGCTCTTAGATCAGAATCAGATCAAAAACAGAATTTACCATTTTTTTCTTCCTGAATCATTTGAAGGAAAAAATATCCTAAGGCAAAGCACCAATTCATCAGCTAATTTGTGTCTGGTAGAAAAAAGACTTTCAGCAGACATCCAGGTGATTGAAATCCTCATCACTACAATATTATACCTCTTTGCCCGGCTTCTGATATTTCATGAATTCCTTATTTATTCCCTTCAGGTACACTACCATGACAATATTACATCTCTTTCTCCTATTGATCCTCAACCATTTTTCCCTCCTCCAGTTTCTGGATATACTCACATGATTATGACTTCTTAATTTGCATGCTACTCTTTTGCCATTTTATCTATTATGTTTCTTTTTCAATCAATAAAGAAAAGAGGAAGCACAGTGTAGAGAGAAATACTGCTGAGTTTCAAGCTAGGGACCTGCTTTTGAATCCTGACTCTGCTCTGTGAGGCCCTTGCCAACCCACTCAATTTCTTTGGGCCTTAGTTTATTCATCTGTTAAATGAGGAGTTTGTACTAGTTGATCTCTAAATTTCCTTCCAGCTCTGGAACTTTTAAACCTTTCAATGAATGACTCTCTTCCCTCCTTACTATAATCATAAGTCCCAACCTACCATGTTTCTCATCTTTGAGGTTGAGTTTGATTCTTTTTATTAAACTTCACTCTGTTTTATTATACCTACTTTGTCTTTTTATCTATAGATAACTGAGGTATTTTTTTTATTGTTTGCTCTCCACTTGACTATTGTCTGAGAAATTATTTGTCCTTTCTATTAATATTCTTCTGATGTTGGACCTGTTTCTCTCTGTGGTATATGACTTGACAGACACATATTATGTACAATTACATATCTCCTCTTTCATTTTCAGTTTTCAAAAAGCCCCCTTATTGGATTCACAATACTCCAAGTAAATATGTTTTATCAGCCCTCATTAGGTGTACTCCATTCCTGGCCAATATTGTTCTTATATTTTAACTAGTGCTACAGCACTCCAAATCCCATTTTAATATACCACCTACTTACTAATTTCTTCACTTCCCAAATATGCCTTTCTCTTCAGATGTTTGTTCCCATTTTTAATCAATATCAAGTATGAAAACACCATCTTTGCCTCTAAAGTCTTCAGTTTCTTATTTGGAACTTCATAATCATTAGTAGTTCTTATTAGTTCCCTACTTGGCACTAACATTTATTTCTACATAAATCACTAGAAGCAGGTAGTGGTAATCAGGTTTGAAAAGTCTTGGAAGATCCTCTGTCACATCTCAGACACATGCCTCAACAAGACAGAAGACATCTATATTGATTGTGTCAGACTGACAAATAGTCATTTTGGTGCCCTGAGCAGGGGTGAAGAATGGAATTCTTTTGTGGGGGACAGCCTCTATAAAACTAATAAATGGAATTCTAAGTAGTTTTCTTTTATGCTATAATCTTTTACTAGTGACATTCTTATTGTGTTCCTTTTGGGTATCATGAGAAGACACTCCTTTGGTAGCCCCTGCAAGACTGGATATAGCACTTTTCTTTAAATTTTGATGTTTAAGATTTACTAAGTACTCATGTTGTGATCAGGGGTTTATTTAACCAAGAAAATTGAAGGGGGTTAACAAGTCCTCAAGTGTCTGAAGGATTATTATACAGAGTGTGGGGAATAGCTATTGTCTCTTTCTTCTGAAGTTGGCATGAGAGGAAATGAGCTAAAACTGCCTCAGGTGGGATTTAATGTAGACATAAGAAAGAACATCCTGACTATAATGATTCTGAGACATATATGTCTCACAGGAACTTACAGAATATCCTTCTCTACAGATAGCTCTTAAAAGAGTGGACAGTTATCTTTCTGGAATAGCTACATCCTTTTCTGAAGGCAGGAGAATGGTCAAGATTGACTTGATATCCTTTCCTATGATTCTAGCAACATAATACCAGAAATATACATCCTGACAGACATGCAGAGGCTACAACCATACATACCAGTTATATCGCAGACCTCTTCTCTTGTACCATTGTTGAATATGTTCCAACAGAGCACTACATCTGCGATAATCTCTAATGTGGCTACATCATACCTAAAGAATGAAATGGTAGTTAAGCAGCTTTTTTTTTTTACTATTTTCACTTACAAGTTTCCATATTTATCGACTTTACATGTGATTAAAATGTCTTATTTAAGAAAAATATATCGTTGACAATAACAGAGTAATTACACAGTCATTGCTTCAATCTGGCTATATAAATCATTGTGATTTAACCTACAGTAGTAATAAAAATAAATGATATTGTTTTTGGTTCATTACTGCTGATCTAATAAAATGTAATAAATTAAGAAATTTCCTGAGTGAAACAGTCTCATAAAAATAACAATTTACTAATGGTGCTTTAACACCCAGTGTGAATGAACTTAGAAAAAAAAACATATAAGCATTTTATTAATAAAAAAAAAATCTGTCTTTGAGAAAATGCCTCCCATTTGTTTTTCAGTCCCTTTGTTCTCATCTGAATGCTTGCTGTCTGTCAGGCCTATAGAGAATGTTACTAGAAACTACGATGTCTGAAAAAATTATTGTTGGATTTTCCAGAATTCTTAATAAAATTTCAAGAAGCCCAGGCACACGGGAAGAGCACACATGTATTTAAAGGACACATATGTTCCAACTTTTGGTGGAAAAACTATATGCCAAGAACAGAGTCTTATTAATATGCTAAAGTTGATAGAAAAAGGGGGAGACTCCTCCCTCTTCTTTAGGATGTTTTAAAGGATATCCATTCTGATTCTCCCTTCCCAGCTAGTTGAATTTCTGTCGTGTGTGCCTGTAAATAATTATCCCTCTCCACTCCCCACTGATAGAAAGGGGAAAAAAATCATCTAGCTTCTCCATGGAGCTGTGGGCCATGGAAGGGGGACTGAACTTGATTAAGATTTTTTTTTTCTGTGTCTGTTCATTTTACTAAATGAGAAGATTACCTGCATTTCAAATTCAATTCATTTGGTCTCTACACTTCTTAGTGCCCTCTCCTCCAAAATGACTTTGCATTTCTTATATGTGTGTTTATGTGTGTGTTTCTGTATATACATGTAAACACACATGTATTGTATATACATATGTATGAGTTATAGACACATAAATACATATATGCAAGCTAGGCAGTGCAGAGCCTAAAGCATCAGGTCTGGAATCAGGAAGACCTGTGTTCAAATCTGACTTCAGAAACTAAGTAGCTGCATGACCTTGGGCAAATTACTTAACCTCTGGTTGCCACAGTTTTCTCATCTGTAAAATGGGGGTAATAATAGTTCTTACCTCCCAGGGTTGTTGAGAGGATCAAATTATATAATTTGGTTATAATTGTAATAATAACAATAATTATAAATAATAATTTAATTTATATAAAACATAACAATTGTAAAGTTCTCAGCACAGTACCTAATAGTAAATGCTATATAAATATTAGGTATTATTAGGTATAGATTTTCTTCCCTGATAGAATATAAGTACCTTGAAGGCAAGGGTTATTTCTTTTTTTTGTCTTTGTATTCCCACTGCCTAGCACAGTCCCTGCCACTAGAAGCTTAATAAGTGTTCATTCATCGATTTTGTATATAGTACCTTCTCAACTATTAAAGACTTCTTAATCTATTTATTCTGGGATATATGCTATTCTGTTCTTCAGATATATTCCCTTCATCCATTTTAGAGACTGGACAGTTATCTAGTCCAAATCTTAGCAAGCCCTCTTCTTCTTGCTTCTACAGATGTTGATCTTAATGCACTATAGAAAGCAGGGTATAGGATGATCAGCCACAAATCACTGATTCCAACTCCCTAGTTATCAGCTCCAGTATTTACATTACTTCTAAAAAATAAGATTTCTTCTCAAATGAGATGATTTGGGCTGGAGGGTGAGGGGGTAACGGTGGGGGGCTGGTTAATCCTGAAAGCTTATGCATGGGTTGTAAAGGGAATAATATTAAGGGGGGAGGGGAATGCCAGTACACATTCTCAAGGGTGAGAATTGAATTTTGTGAAGGGTGATCATGAACTAAAAAATATTCAGGAGGATCACCAAGATGATGAACAGAATGGAAAGTACACTATATAAGGACCAGTTGAGAGAAGAAGGGATTTTTAGACTAGAGAGGAGAAAAATCAAGGGAGATGTTGTAACTACCTTCAAATATTTGAAAAACTATTGTAGGGAGTAGGGATTATGTGAAAGTTGTGCTCTTAGATCAGGAAGGCAAAGGAACAACGGATAGAAGTTTTAGATAAGGAGATTTCAGTTCAATATGAAGGGGAAAATTCCTTACAATTAGAGCTCTCCCCAAAGGGGAATGAGCAGTCACAATCTAGTAGGTTCTCTATTACTGAAGGTCTTCAGGCAAAGGCCAGATGTCTGCTACTCACATTAAATTCAATTACACTTTATCTTTTATTTATTTATTCATTTGCTTATTTATTTATTTATTTATTTGTTTGTTTGTTTGTTTGTTTGTTTATGCTTTTGGATAAGGCCATTGTGGTTAAGTGACTTGCCCAGGGTCACACAGCTAATAAATGTCAAGTGTCTGAGGCTGGATTGGAACTTGGGTCCTCCTGACTCCAAGGCCAGAACTCTATTCACTGCACCACCTAACTGTCCCCAAATTCAATTTAACAAGCAATTATTAAGTAACTATAGTATGAAAGGCATTTTGTTAGGCACTGATGGCACAAAACTATGAAACTGTCCTTACCTTCAAGAAAATTATGTTATGTTGGTTGAATATGACATGAACACCCATTACATATATACAAAGCTTACATGAAGAGATGAGAAAAAGTTTACTTATTACACCTGAGCTAACTCTTGAAGGAAGTTAGAGATTTCAAAAGACATTCATGAAAGGGAAAGCATTGCAAGGTGTGAGGGCAGGCTGGGCAAGGGTATGAAAGTGGGAGACGAAACGTAAAGTACAGGAATAATTAGGAAACCATTTTGGCTGGACTCTGGATTGTATGATAAGGAATAATAGAAAATAGACCTGAAAAAGTAAACAGGAGACATACAGGGAAGGCTTTAAAATGCTAAACAAAGCAGTTTATATATTACCCTAAAGGTAATAGGGAGCCATTGATGTCTCTTGAAAAGACCTGTGACATAATCAGGCATGGGAATGGAGTAGAAGGAATTCCTATTTGCATATGAGTTAGATAAGAAATCATTAGAAGTGACACTTATTTCTGATATTCTGTGATGGTGAATTTCATAAAACTTTCACTTGCCTCAGATTTTTTAATCCACTATATCAACAAAAATTTCTTAAGCACTTAAAGTGTATATGTGTGTGTGTCCATGTGTCTGTGTATTTGTGTGTATGTATGTATGTTTATCTATATCTATATACACTTAGAGAAAGAGAGACCCGTAAGCACACACACACACAGACAATGACTATGTCTATTTTTTTCCTAAGTTTATGATTAACTAAAGGGCTATTCCTCCCTGCTTTGTAGGTATTGGGTATAGTACTTGTCATTAACTAGCTGTTTTCTTTAATTGTTCCTACCCTTCTTTCTCTCTTGGCCGCTTCTGAAACTGTTAATTATCTCCTCCCTCTAAATGCTGTTTCCTTCCAGGTCTGTTATGGTTTTCCTTCTGCCTGGACAATTGATTTTTCTCAGTCTTCTTTGTACAAGTATCCAAGTCCTGTGCCTGAGGTGTGGATTTTCCCCAGTGCTCTGGGACCTCCTCCCTTTATATCTTTTCTCTTGCTGATCTCTGCAGCTCCCATGGATTCAACTATCATCTAGTTTACAACTTGACATTTCCACCTTATCAAAAATCTCACCAACCCACCACCTCATCTCTAAATTCTCTCTTTCAGTTGAGGACATCACTCAAGAACTCAACCTATGAGTCATTCCTAACCCTCCGTTCTTATCTCCCCTTCAATCAATTAGTAAGTCTTGATTCCACCTCTCCAACATGTCTCCCAACTTTAACCTCATCACTACTCTCACCACAATCATCCATATCAACTCTTCTCTGGATTGTTAAAGAGCTTCCCTTCTACTTATTATAATTCATTTTTAACATAGCTTAAAATCTTTTGTTTCTTACAAAGCTCAGCTCAAATGCTACCTCCAACATAAGACCTGTCTTGACTTACCTTCCCCCAGATGTCTTCTTTCCCTAAAATGACCTTGAATTTTTGTACTTATTTTGTATGTAGATACACATACACACACACACACACACACCATTGTTTCCTCCAGTAGAATGTAAGTTTCTTGAGGGTAGGAACTATTTTATTTCTGGTTTTGTATGTCTATGGCTAGGACAATGCCTAATAGTGCTTTAAAAATGCTTGTCATTTGGTTGGTTAGTTGACCCTACCTTTACAGGATTAATTCATTTTATTCACCATGCAGTCTATGTTCCAGCCCCACTAGCATTCTTGCTGATCCCTGTACCAGCATTCCATCTTCCACCTCTTTGTCTTTGCACAGATTGTCCCCGAAGCCTGAAATGGTCTTCTTACCATATCTTGCAATCCCTTGCTACCTTCAAAGACTCAGTTAAAGTGTCATATCTTTTGAAAAAAAAAGCCTTTCCTGATTTCCCAGAGGGTTGTGTTTATTTTGTATATGTAGTAGAAACAGTAACATCTAGCATTTATATGGCACTTTGAAGTCTGCAAAACACTTTGCAAATATCTCTGAACCTCACAAAGACCTGAGAAAGTAGATGCCATTGTTATTGCATTTGTAGATGAGTAAACTAAGTTAATCAAAGATTAAGTGACTTGCCCAGGGTCACACAATAAGTACCTAAAGCTGGATTTGAACTCAGGCCTTCCTGACTCCTTATCCAGTGCACTATTCACTATGCCACCCACCTGCCAACAAGACATAGATTACTTAACAGCAGGGACCGGTTTTGTTTTGTTCTGTTTTGTTTTTAATTGTATCCCAAGTGACCTATTACGCACTTAATGAGTGCTTATTGAATCAATTAAATTTCATAGAATAAGGTGAGGTTCCTTGACTTCAGGAACCAGGAAAGATCAAGCTTAGCTGGAAGTGTTGAACTCAGGGAAGGACAAGAAATGTTGAAGGGGTCTTACAAAAGCCAGAGGTAGTTGCCACAGACACCAAGGGTTCAGAGGAAGAATGGTGTCAATGGCTGAGCAGTGAAAGTCAGAACCTGAGGAGCAAGTGAAGAACAATGGTCAACTCAAGGGTGGTTATGCAAAATGACCACTTCTGCTCTTGAATTTGTCCAACAGCCTATATAAAGGAGAATAAGTGAAGAGGTAAATTGAGAGAGAGAGAGAGAGAGAGAGAGAGAGAGAGAGAGAGAGAGAGAGAGAGAGAGAGAGAGAGAGAGAGAGTGAGTCGTGGGAACAATCTATTTTCATGTCACTGGTCTGAGCTCCACAAAGGGTTCACACAGTTTGCCATAGTTTGTTTCTTAGAGGTGTTGGTATTTCTCCCCAGTATGAGTCTAGTTCTAAACTAGCTAAATTGGAATGATAGGATTTAGAAGAACCTGAGAAATAATCTTTTTCCACCTCTTCTCTTTATAGATGAAGAAAATGAAGCACAGTGTCTCATGCACACAGGTGTGAATGAACTAAGAGAGCTGAAATTCCAGCTCTAGGCCTCTGACTCTGAATCCAAGATCCTTTCCCCTACCTACACAGCCCTCTAGGTGTGCTTAGACAGCTCCTGATGCCACTGGAAGTATCGCCGTAGGAGGAAATGTATGTCTCTGAGCCATACTGGTCAAGTAAGACAGAAAAGCACATACATACATACATACATACATACATACATATATATATATATATGTATATATATATATATATGTATATATATATATATATATATATATATATATATGTATATAAAACTTTCTATGTAAATTGAGCAATTATAAGGGTATGTATCTGAAGGGCTAGATTGAGCCAGGGATTGTGCTATCAGATTGGAGAAAGGACAAAATTGATCAGGAAAAACTTTTGGAGAGGAAAGTCTCAAAATGCAATTTAAATGAGGCTAAGAATGCAGCATAGTTTATAAAATTTTAATTCCAAAGAGAAATTTGGGCTAAAGATAGGGCTAGTCAGGTGTAAGTAATTTTAAGAGTGAAAACTTAGACACAATGAAAGGGTGTGCCTAGGAGAGGAGAACCGTAAATAAGGCAAGTTCTATTAAAGGAGAGCTCTGAAATCAACATTCAGGAGTATTCATTTCAACCAGAACTCAATTTGACCTTTATATACTTATTATTTATTCCATGGGTAATATGGTAGCTATTAGGTTCCTATCATCATTTAAATTGTATTTCAAGACCTTCCTCTCCAAAAGTTTTTTTTTCCCTGATCGATTTTGTCCTTTCTCTAGTCTGATAGCACAATCCCTGGCTCAATCTAGCCCCTTAATTCATCCTTATAATTGCTCTTTCCTAGAAGGCATCCTATATGAGTAGCCTATATCTGCTAAAAGTAAACAGATCTAAGTATGTATTCTATGATCATTTTTTAATCTCCTGTTTACTTCAGGATTCACCAGTGTGTAATAAAAAGAATTCTGGTTTTAGAATCAGAAAATCTGGGCTCAAATCCCAGCACTTGTATTTATTACATGTTTGACCTAGGATTAGTCACTCAAACTTCCTGAGGTTCATTTTCCTCATGCACAAAATAGGAATAATGATATTTGTACTACCTACCTCACAGAGTTGTTGTTTGGATTAAATATAAGTGGAGTTCTTTGTAAACCATAAAGTACAAAATAATGTCCATCTCTTCAATTATTTTAGTGTTAACTTAAGGAAGGCCTACAACAGGATGGAGCTAATCTGTTCATGAATTAAAAATAGAATTTGAACATAGCATCATAAATTTAGAGCTGGAAGACATCTTAGAAGTCATTGAGTCCAACCCTCTTGTTTTACAGAAAAGGAAACTGATGACAAGAGAAGTTAAGTGCCTGGTGCAACGTCATCCAGCTAGTAAGTGCCTGAGGTGGGAATTACCTAGGAGGAGAAAGCAAGCACATGGAAGGAGTATCCACGTCAATTAGTACAGAGTAGTTGCAGTATTTGGGTGGGGTGGCTGTGCAGAGCAGCAACATGATTGCTATAAGACCTGTGGATTGTTCAACCTGGAACAAAAGGGAGGGGAAATAAACAACTAAATTCTGGGAGACAGAGGGAAACTGTCCATTTTTGCTACACTCATTTGTATTTTGTTAAACGGGTTTGTTAGGAGTCCTTTCATTTATTGCTACTCCATTTTTGAAATGCCAGACACTTCTGAGCAACATGTTTAATTGTCAACTAAATTTATTTTCATTTCTTATCTTTTTTTCTTTATTCTTTATCTTTGTTTCCTAGGCTCTCCGGGGCCCAATAATGAAGATACAGAGTAAAATAGCCCTGCAGCATACAAAATAGTTCTCAAGTCAACTCAAAGGGTTAATGCACCCCACAAAATGACCTAACTTAATCCCCAGGACCAATTTACTTATTTGAAGGCTCTGGCCCATTGAGTGCACTTTGGTTGAGGAACTGAAATGCCTCTGTGTTAAGTCCGGTGCAGTGAGGTTAAACCCAAGGGCACCCAACAGGTCAGTGGCATTGAGAAATAAAATCTGTCTTCTGATCCCACTTTTAGTGTTCTCTTCACTTGACCAAGTTTCTTTTTCTTATGAGACATGAGAAGGAAATTCAAAAAAATAGAGATTCAAATGAGGGGGGAAAAGCAAATTAATGTATCTAGTAAAAAAATATTCTGAGGCAGGTATTTTCAGAACAGTGGAAGGAAGGAATCTGGAACACAGATGAAAGAGATTTTGAGTAAGAGTGCAACAAGAATTTTATATAAGCTTGCAATGCAGCAGGGCAGCCAAAAGGCCAATACTGTTTTGGGACTGCACATGAAAAAGCATAATGTCATGAAATGTGGAAGTAGCCATCTCTTCTCTGAGCAGCTCTGGAGAGATTACAATAGCACTGTATCCAATTTACTATACTTCAGTATTGGAAAGATGCAGAAAAACAGAAAAGTTCAGGGAAAAGAAAAGCCAAATAAATGAAGAAAAGATTAGCTCCTGGGGAAAGGATAGAAAAATTTAAGATATACAGCATCTCTAAGTGATAATTAAGTCAGGGTGTGGTGAGGAAGAAGACATGATAGTAATAGTTAAATATTTTTAATAATGAAAACATAAAAGGGAAAAAGCAGAGTCATAACAAAACATTTCACAGGGAGGTGACTAGAAATGATTGAATTGCATTAAAGGCTGGCAGGGGGCTGGGGGAATGAGGGGCAGACTGTCGAGAAAATTTTTGATGAAAAAAATATTTTAAGGAATATGGCCCATATTCTAAGGAAAACAATGCCAGCTGAGGTGGCGAACAATAGAACATAAACATTTTTTAAATACTCATACAAGGTATAAAATTTTTCTTTTCTATAATCATTTATTTTGTTGTTATTCCAGTCATTTCAGTCATGTCTAATTCTTTGTGACCCAATTTGGGGTTTTCTTGGTAAAGATACTAAAATGGTTTGCCATTTCCTTCTCTAGCTCATTTTACATATAGGAAACTGAGGCAAACAATGACCTGACTAAAGTCACACAGCTAGTTAAGTGTCTGAGGCCAGAGTTGAGTTCAGGTAGATGAGTCTTCCTGACTCCAGGCCTGGCACTCTATCTACTGTGCCACCCTGCCCCATCTTCATTTCTATTCCTCTGTAATTAAGGAATCAATGAACTATGATATACTCTGGAAAAGAGGATATTTAAGAAAGGTGGTATTTAGATGAAGGCTGTATCTACAAGCAATGTGAAAGGAAGTCTTGTGAAAGTGATCAATGTGGCTATCCAATCAAGAGATAATTGAGGTCACACAAACTCTCCTTTCCCTTAGAAACATTTTGGAGCCCATATAATTGTCCAAACTCTTTGATTATGATCGAAAGATGTACCTAAAGAGTATATATGGGGAGAGGTTTGGTTAATATGAGTGGAGGTATGTCACCAATTAAGTTAATGTAGATTTAAGTGATTTTGTATTTGTTTTTATTTAATGGTGAAAGCGTGAAACACGGGTGGGTGTGCAGATATCTCTTGGCTTCTCTGTACTGAATGGCTCATAACAAATTCTGTTTCACCTCATGCTATGTAAATCTATCCTAACACTATCAATAAAACAATGAACCATTGTCAACCATTCTTTACTGTATGAGCCAAATTTTTCACAGGACTCTGTTATCATGAACCAGTGTGATGTAGAGGAACCAGGGATGGCTACATCATCAGAAAGAGTTTTTATCGGCTTCTACTTTAGGACTGGTAATAAATAGTATAACATCACTGGGGCTATTAACTAAGAAGCTAGTATCTCTCTCTTGCTCTTATCATCCTTTCAAAGAGCTAAAGTTTTCAAGGTGAAAGTTCACCTCCGATTATTTAGTATTAGATTTTGTAGGGTGTGTGTGTGTGTGTGTGTGTGTGTGTGTGTGTGTGTGTGTGTGTGTGTGTGTGTATACACAGGTGTGAATGTTCAGACTTGATATTTACGGCTTAATTACTTCAGAGAAATGGACAAGAGTTTAAAATAAACTACAAAGACTACTAAGCTGAAGAGCATCCAGACATGGACAACCAGGATGGTGAAAGGCTTCAAGATCTTACTACACTAGGGTGAATTAAAGATGCTGGAGGTGAGTAAAAGAGGTCTAGAAAAGATTCTTATGGGCAACATCATCCTCACTTTTCAGTATTAGAAAGTCGGTGCTGTGTAAGACAATTAGAATTGTTCTGTTTGACCCTAAAAGGGCAGATCTAGAAAAGAAGAGTAGAAGTTGCCAAGAGGCAAGCTTAGGCCTGACATTAGGAAAAATATTAACAATTAGAGCTATCTAGTAGTGATTCAGGCTACTCTGAAACATAATGAGGTCTTATCACTCACAAGAGGGTTCCGAACCAAAGATGGATGACTAACTTGTCAGGTAGGTTGTAGATGAAGACCTTGGTCAAGTATGTGTTGGGTTCTGTGGCCTCAGGTCCCTTCTACATCTGAGATGCTATCATTCTATGAAAGTTGAAAAACTAAATAGCCTTGATCCTTAATGAAAAAGCTAGTGGATCTAGGTCATGATCTTTCAAGGATCTCCATTGGTGTTATTTTAAAGGTTAAGAAAATATTGACATCTCTTCCTGGTTTCAAATCTGAAGCTCCCTATTGGGCCTCATAAAAATTTCTGTTTTCTATTTGAGAGAAGTTTCCAGCTCTCACATATAAAGTTCATTTATAAAGCTAAAAAGACACACATGTCCTAATCCCAAGGAGTATTTCCACTACCCACTTCTCTAGGTCATCTCTGATAACTAATTTCTTAAGCTCTGCTACCCCAGCTTCTCTCAAATCTGTTCAGATGCAGTGATCTCCTAGGATCTTAGATTTAGTTTTATCATAAAAATATTTTTCAGATCCATAATAAATAATTATGATAAGTAATAGGAGTGAATACCCCTATCCTCTTATGCAGTAACAGTGGCAGAACGTTAACAAACGGCCATTCAATGGGAGGAACAGAAATATTCCAACTTGACATTTTCACCACAAAAGCAAAAGATAAAATAAAATTTTAGTTATGGAAGAATGACTCCAGTTTTTCTTAGAAAAGCAAACAAAGGATCTGGGGGAAATGGTTTTATTATACATCCAAAGGCAAGAAGAAACATAATTTCATTTGCTTTTTGGGCAGTGTGATGATTTTATGATAAATACTCACAAAAAGACCATCAAAAATACTTGCAGCTTGTATTCCAATATTGGTTACAGAAAATGAAGAGGTAAAGAAATACTAGGACAAACTTTGTAAAATCCTCCATTTTAAAATCACATTTTTTTTTATATTCAGTAACTTCATTGCAAAGGTCAGAATAGGAGAGGACAGTGAAAATGCATTGAAAAATATGGTTTTTAGGTGTAAGGAATGAGAAAGGCCAACGGCTTGTAGACTACACAGATGCCCCATTCCTATACAACATGAATACTTCAAGAAAAGAATCAGAAGGTGTTAGACATGGAGAACACCGAATAACATCACAGCAATGAAATTAAATACATTTTAACAGACAAAAATAGTTTGTAACTTATATAGGGTTATTCCTGAATGAGCTGTTTATACTCAGATTGTTGACTGATTACAGCAAAAGTGAAAATTAATGCAAAGACAGAAGAATAAAAGTGAGGAAAAAAAAGATATGGCATGTAAATAAAATAACTCCAACCAGACATTTTAAAAATATATTAGTAAAAAGAAATGGAAAATTCATGGGAAAAATAACATTTTCACTGATTTTTTGCATTTTTACATAGAAGATTATGAAGATATGTGTGTATGTGTGTGTGTGTGTGTATATATGTGTGTGTGTGTGTGTGTGTATATATATATATATGTATATATATATATATATATATATATATATATATATACATATATGTATATATATATAGTAGTGGGAAAATTATGATTCAGAGCAGCTCAGTTCAAATCCTGCCTCCGACACTTGCTATTCATGTTACCTTGGGCAAGTCATTTAACGTCCTGGAGCCTCAGTTTCCTCACCTACAAATGAAGGAGTTGATCTAGTTGCCTCTGAGGCCCTTCCAACTCTAGATCTATGATAGTATGACTAACCAACATATATCAGTTGTCATAATGAGAAGATGAAAAGAACCTAAAAACCATTTTAGTCAGTAAATGTTTGATTTACTTGCTGAGCAGAAAGATATGGCTGCCAAGGGCAAGACCAGTTTATAATATAAATTCATTTGCAAAATCTTACAGACAACAATAGTATAGGATTATGAGCAATATTACCTCATAAAACAATGAGAAGCAGTGATTTAAAGAAATCTTGATGAGAGACCCACTTAAGTAAAATCAGCTCAAAAATATTTAAGGATGAAACTAGAAGGGGAAAAATCAATTAGTTCACCAGCATTTATCAAGTATCTCCTATGTGTCAGGCACGTTGTTTGGTGCTGGGAATACAAAGACTAACATTTAAAAAATAATTAAAATGAAACAATTTCTTTTCTCAGGGAGCTACAATAAACTTAGTTTTCCATACTTTGAAGAATATTTAATCTCTCATTTGTCAGTCAATCAATAAGCATCTATTAAGAGTCTTCTATGGACCAGGCACTGTGCTGAGCACTAAGGACACAAAGAAAAGAAATAGACAATCTTTGATCTCAAAGACTTTACAAAAAATGTCATTTTTTTTATCCTATCTTATTCTCATCTGTCCAGTTTTCAGCAAGGGCATAAAATGTCTTAATGCTTTGTGTCCAGGATTCTTGGTCTACTATATCAGATGGTCTAACTCCAATGAAGGCAACCAGAGGACAATATTATTTAATTAATATCAGACATGAGAGTCTTTAAGAATCCAATTTTGCACATGTAGCAGACTGTATATCTGTTTAAATCCTCTGCTTTTTATGGCATCATGGTTTTTTTTTCTTATTATGAATCATTTTTATTGGTGAGGCAAATAAAAATGTATTATGAAGCCATGCCTAAAAGATACTTTTTGTTGTTCTTGAAAGGGCCTTTCAGAGAAATTGGAAAAGAATACCAATGTGTAAGAGGCAATAAGTAATTTTAAAAAATTTTGTAGTTAATAATGTCAATAGGAGGAAAGGGACTGAACCTATGATTAATTGATATAGAGAATTCTTGGATGAGGACACTCTCTACCAAAGTAGGCTGGCACATTTTCCACAACTTATTCTTAACCCCAATGAGAATAGCAATAATAATAAAATCAAAAAGATGAGAATAAGATAACAGAGATAACTCCCATGCTTATAATGTCTCATACTTCACAAAATGCTTTTTTCTTGTCACCTGTGACCAAGGATATAGCTTATGTCCAGATTTCTTCAAATGTGATTAAAGGTATCCCCAGGTCCTGTATAATTATTCAAGTTTGTAAATGCATTTTGGGATGAAACAGTCTTAAGAAAATGCATAGTGTGCAAAGGATTCACAAGAGTCCGTAATCAGATATCAAAATCACACAAAGCACTCAGATAGTCTATCAATATCCCTATAAAGAAAACAAAGTTAAGATTGCTGTCAAACTGCCCTTTACATTCCAACGAGGCTCTCTTTCTCAGAGATTCCTAAATACCACCCCTCCATTCCTGTCTACACACACCTAAGACTCAAAGTACCACCCTTTAGTTTGGACAATCCTTAAAAAACAAATCTATTTTTACTACTACTGAACAAGTAATCTTCTTCCCATTGATTCTTTTATCTAATTAACTTGTGATGTTACCCTCCTAGTTGACATTATTTAGGAACTATGTAGTTGCTTTTCCTTTTCCAAAGAGTGCTTTGCATTAAAAAAAAAATCAATTTGCAAACTTGGGAACTTTCAAATTTGAAATTATTCAAAGTGATGCTTAGGAAATGTACAAGTGATCCAGTTGAAATGGGAAAGTATATTTTTCAGTATTTTTCCCACCTACCCATGTGGGATATGTCTAGCTCTGCCATGTGCTTCTGCTACAAGTCATCATCACTTGGAAGGAGTAAACTGCACTCACGTACAGGACACTCCTCCCTATTGTAAAAAAGAAATGTGGATCTGCTGTGCTGGCCCATCTCTTCAAACTCCAAAAGAGTGAGCTACAAGGAGGGGTAAAAAAAACTGGTCTTTTAACTTGTTTCTTTGGACCACTAAGAAGGATCATTCCTCCAACAGAATGATTTTTCTGCTGAAGTTTACTCAGCTATCATCACTTCTGTGTGTCCTCTCAAAAGGACACCAGTAGGTATGCTCACATTACAAAAGAAGGTGCCCCTTAGATGTCCCCAATGGTCCATGACGTTTAATCACCCAGGTTAGGAGAACTGATCTAATTGATCAGAGATTCCCTTGATCAAACAACTTTATATTCACAACCCAGTAGTTCTTTTGCTATACATATAAGTAGGGAGGGAAGCAAAAATAAAGTAAAAACTGTGAAGCAAAAAATTGTGTGGTAATCAATTGAGAAATGGCATAACTAAAACATTACCATAAAGTAAAATGACTGATTTTAGAAAGTAGTATGGAGTGGGTACAGTGGAAAAAACTGCAACTACTGATTCAGAAAACCTGTCTTTGATTCCTGGCTGGCAAATATTATGACCTTGGCAAATCATTTAAATTCTGTGGGCTTCAGTTTCTTCATCTTTAACTCTTTAAATTGAATTAATCTTTTTTTTTCAATTAAAAAAAAATTTTATTTCCCTAACCACTCTCATTGTTTAAAAAAAATGAAGAAGAGAGAAAGGAAACACTTGAAACAAATATTAAGGGTCAAGTAAAACAAATTCCACATTGACAATGTCTAAAAACTTATGTTTAATCTGAACTCTGAATCTAATACCTGTCTCTCAGAAGGTAGGTAGTGCATTTCATCATGCTCTTTCTCTGGATTCACTTTTGGTTACTGCATTGATAAGAACCCTTAAGGCCCTCAAAATTGTATGCCTTTGCAGTGGTATTGCTATATACATTAGTTTCCTGGTTCAGATCACTTCATTCTGCAGGAGCTCATACAGTTCTTCCTTGGTTTCTCTGAAAACATCCTCTTCATGATTTTTTTCCCCTTTCATGAGTCAAAGGTTATATACAGTTTAGAAATTTTTGTGGCATACATTCAAATTGCTTTCCAGAAAGGTTGCACCTATTTAAAGCTCCATGAGCACTATATTAATATACCTGTTTTTTGTTTTTAATAGTCCCTCCAACATTTGTGATTTCTTTTTTTGTCATAGTTGCCATTCTGGTGGATGTAAGGTAGAACCTTGGAGTTGCCTTAATTTGCATTTCATTAATTTTTAGTGATTTGGAGCATTTTTTCCCTTATGGTTATAGATAGTTTGGATTTCTTTCTTAGGAAAACTGCCTGTTTGTATCCTTTGATCATTTATCAATTGGGAAATGGCTCTTACTCTGATACATATGAATCAGTTCCTTTCATCTCTTAGAAATGAGATCCTATTAGAGAAACTTGCTACAAAGAATTTTCCCCAGTTTTCTGGCTATTCTAATTTTAGCTACTTTCCTTTGGTCTGTGCAATAACTTTTTAATTTTATATAATCAAAATTATCCATTTTATCTTCTATGATAATTTCCCTCCTTTGACTATTGAAGTCTTCTCCTATCTTATCTGAAAGATAATGTATTTCTATCTCCTTTTAGTGTTTTTTTTACTGTATTTATTTCTGAAATGGATGCACTCATTGTATATCTTTGTATATATTATGAAATGTTAGTTTGTATCCAATCTTTGTCAGCTTTATTTCCAGTTTTTTTCACCTTTTTTTTTTATCAAAGAGTGATTTTTTTTAATCCTGTAACGAGGGTCTTTGTGTTTGTCAAACACTATATACTGTGTTTATTTTCTTCTCTATGTTATGTACCTCATCTATCAAATTAATTAAACTTTTTATTTCTTAACTAGTACAAAATAATTTTAATTGTTACTACTTTGTAGCATAGCTGTTTACCACTTTTTTCATTATTTTGTTTAAGATTCTTGACCTTTTATTTCTCCAGATGAATTTGTTAGTATTTTTTCTAGCTTCATAAAGTAATTTTATGGTAGTTTGGTATCACAAGAAATAACTTAAATTTATATTCCATTGTCATCTTTATTATATTGTCCCACATTTTTAGGTCTTTATTTGTATAAAGACTGATATATAGTTTTATTGATATAGTTCCTATGTGTATCTTGGCAGGTAAACTACCATGTGTTTTATACATTCTGTAGTTATTTTAAATGGATTTCTCTCTCTTCCTGCTGGGTTTTGTTGACACTATAAAGAAATGCTGATGATTTATGTGGATTTGTTTTATATTCTGCAACTTTCTTGAAGTTATTCATTGTTTCAATTAATTTTTAATTGACTCTCTAGGGTTCTCTTAGTAAACCATCATATTATTTGCAGAAGTAATCACTGTGTTTACTTTTTCCCTTTGCTTATTGCCTCAATTTCTTTTTCCCATCTTATTGCTATAGTTAGCATTTCTAGCACTATATCATTACACTATCATCTCTTCCATTAGCACTGAGCACCTTAAGAACACCTTAATTTATAGCCCCAGCACTGAAGGAAAAAAGTGCCTATCACATAGTAGGCATCTAGTAAATGCTTTTTTTATTGAAGACATATGAAGATATCACATAATAATGATGATAATGGGTTTGCTTGCTTTATGCTTGATTTTAATAGAAATCCTCTAGAGACTTTATCCCCATTATATACAATGCCAGCTGCCCCTTGATTTTAGTAGATACAACTTATTATGGTGAGGAAAGGTCTATTTATTCCTGTGTTTTCTGTTGTTGTTGTTGTTGTTGTTTTAACAGGATTGGGTATTATATCTTGTTAAAAGCTTTTCTACCTCTATTGATATAATCATATGATTTTGTTGTTATTATTAATATGGTCAATAAGGTTGGTGGATTTCCTAATATTGAACCAATACTGCAATATTACATTAACGTGATCATAATATACAACCTTTATTTTATCTTTTGGGTTTAGGTATAAAGTCTATATTTGTATCACAGAAAGAATTTGATAGAAGCCTATTTTTCCTCAGTTCACATAATATTGAATTAATTATATTTGGAATGCTTGACAGAATATATTTGTAAAATCTTCTGGACCTTGGTTTACACACGTGCACACACACACACACACACATACACACGCAACTTTTTCGGAGTTCACTTGCAGATTTTTCAATTTCATTATCTAAGATTGGATTATCTATGACTTATGTTTCTTATTTTGTTAGTCTAGGAATTTTATATTTTTATAAATATCCATTCACTTGCTTTAGGTGTCAGTTTGATATATAATTAGGCAAAAGTTTCACATCTTTTTTATTCCTTCTTCATTGGTTGTGAATTTTCTTTTTTTCATTGTTGATACTTGTAACTTAGTTTTTCTCCTTTAAAAAACAGGATAAACTATTTATTGTTTTTTAAAAAACTAGTTTTATTTTATTTATTTTCATTTCATTTATCTTTTCTTTTATTTTCATGATTTCTATATTTTGTAATTTAAAAAATATTGGTTTAATTTTTAGTGGCATGGCCAATCTTTGGTCTTTTCTTTCTCTAATTGATGAAATTTTTCAGAGATACAGATTTTCCCCTAATGGCTATTTTGACTGCATTCCAAACATTTTGGTATATTAACTCATTATATAGTCATTACCGTTTATAACAACATCCATGATTTGTTCTTTGACTTTTCCATTCTTTAGGATCAAGCTCTTTAGTCTCAATAATTTCTTTATTGAATATAACTTTGTTACATAAAACCAGTAAAATGTGTTCAATATTTCTGCTTTTCTGCATTTGTTTGTGAGGTTTTTATGCCCCAATACATGATCAATTTTTAAAGGTGCTATGAACAACTGAGAAATTTGTTTACTGCTTTCAATTCCTATTCAATAATTGCTAGAATGCTATCGTATTTAACTTTTCTAAAAATTATTTTCAGGCCCTTAAATTCTTGTTTATTTTTATTTTTTAGAATTCTCTATGTCTGAAAGCAGTACATTGAGCTCCCTTACTGTTACAGTTTTACTCTCCATTTCTCCCTGTAACTCATTTCACTTTTAGGTATCTAGCTATGCCGTTTGGTACATTTATGTTAAATATTAAAATTAATTAAGGGTTTGCAATTTCCACCTTTTCTCTTTTAATCAAGTCTGTGTTTGTCCTTTCCTTGTCTAATATTATTATTGCTACTTCTGCCTTTTTCACTTAAACTAAAGCATAATAAATCTTGTTCCAGCAACTTAGGCACCTGTGCCTACCACAGAATATCTAGTAAGTACTTAATAAGTACCTTTTCAATACTTGTACTATGTGAATATTTCTATTTCAAGTGTGTTTCTTCTAACAATCCAATGGTATTGGATTCTGCTTTCTAATCCGTTTCTGCTCTCCTCTTCTTGTTTATGAGTAAATTCATCTCATTCACATCCACAGTTAGGATAATCAATTATGTATTTCCCTCTATCCTATTCTCTTATCCTTTCCCTTCTCTTTCTTTTCTTTCACCTCTTCATAAAAAAAGAAGAAGAAGAAGAGGATGGTTAGTGAGGAGCCTGCCCTATGTTTCACCTCCCTGTCCCACTTCTCTTTTCATTATTAAGAGCCCAATCACAAGTTCTTACCCTTTTTTTTCTTTTAAACCCTCTTCACAAGACATCCCATGTGTTTACAATTTGTTTTGCTTATGACTAATCTTTCCTTGAACCTACCTTCCCTCTTACTCCCCCCTCTCTCCATTCCCTTCGGTCCCCCTGCTGAGTGAAATGTTATGTTTGTACCCTGCTTTGTATGTTTGCTCTAATTTCCTTGAACAGCACAAATGAAAATGATATTCAAGTGTTGCCTGCTCTCTCCACCACTTCCTCCTCATTTGTATAGTCTTCCACTTGTTCACCTAGAATGTGGGAGATAATTTCCACTGTTCCACTTCCCCCACCAACTATTACCCCCACTCCACTCCCTTCAGCTTCCTTTTGCATAGTGTCTTCCCCCACTTGAATGCAAGCTTTGTGACAGTCCTTGTACTTAATATTTGAATTCTTAGCACTTAACACAGTGCCAAGCATATAATATGCACTTGTGACTATGAGGATGAGTATCTTCATGCTTCACTCCTGGCTCCTGGCTCCTACCTCTTTGATCAAATTTCCACCACCTTCCTGAGATCCTAGCTTCTAGCCTGACAGGTCTCCATCTCAGGCCCTTCTCAGGCCCAATACACTACTGTCAGACAATCTTCATTCCATATCCTATATTCTCCCCCTCTATCTCAACTTTTTATCTATAGCTTTAAGTAATCCAATTACCACTACCATATTTTTTTTCTTGGAAAAGATATGTCAATCAAATGGGCTGTGAGTCCACTCCATCCCCATGACTTCCAAGACCAAAATACCCCCTCTCTGACCACCACTCCCTTACATGTGTTCTCTCCTCTTATTAGAATATAAGCTTGTTTTGGGCCGGGGTTGTCTGATTTTTTGTCTTTGTATTCCTTGTACCTGCCATAGTATATGTAATAAGTAGTTACTAAATGCCTTTTCATTCATTCATTCATAATTTGGTAACTCCAAGGTAAAAGTTTATTCCTAATCTGTGAGATGGAGTGGTAGGAAATGGAAAATTTAGATAGGAAGAAACATTTTGAAACACAGAGAAAACCTCCAAATGTTTTTGGGTTTTGTTTTTTTTTTTCAAAAATGATAGCAAATGAACATGAAATAGGCCATTGACTGTTTTCCAAGACACATCCTTTATTCAGTTAAGCAAATGTTTGGATGCAGCATAAGGACCAGTTCCCTAAAACTGGCATGCTCACTCAGATATTCCTAAACTTCTCAGATGAATGATACAATAAAGTCTTCAGAGCTACTGGATGTTCTGAATACATGAATACTGGCTTTGTTCTTTAAAGGTGATAATAGAAGCTTTGGAAGCAACAGGATCAGGGGAATTAGAGGAAATGCTCATTAAAACAAATTTAAAAGGTCTAATGATTAAAATATTGATTAATTAGCCAAACATTGATTAGCAGTCACACTTTATCAACTACAGAGTTTCTAATTACTGCGCCATTATTCCATAGATTGACCTGTTCTCTCTTGTCACTTATGATGAAGAACAATTTTTATTAAGTGGGTTTTGGATTTTTGACCTGTAAAATTTTAATAGGGAGTGCACAGAGAGTGTCGTGTGTGGTTTGGCATTTTAGTCACCAAGGGACTGATAGTTACTGTCTCTACTTAACCAGAGGCACAAGAAGTGCAAAAGGGATGTGAGTACTTAGGGATTAAAGCCCTAACAACTCATAAAGAAGGGAGGGGAAGTGCCACACTTGCATCCAATAAAACACACCCACACACACACACATACACACAGAAGAAACACACACAACAGTGAATGGGAAAAAAAATAGATCCTCTCATCTCATTGCTTTCTGTAGCTCTCATGATAACAGAGTACTCAACTGCAGCAAAAGGAATAAGCATCCATCACATAGTAGACACCACTGAACACATATCTGCTTTTTGGGGAAACATTATCTTGGGATACAAGTAGAGAGATCAGATTCATCTCTTAAGGTAAATGTCCACCTACATTACAAATAGAGGGTGACAAAAGCTGTTCCACAGGGAACAGGACCTCCTCTCCTGGAAATCCTATGGATGTTAGAATGATTTGGAGCTGACCCAAGAAAAATCTTGTGTTTGAAATATCCCATCAAAGCAATTTTTGGACATCTTACACAAGGAGATCTTGTTGATTTCAATAACTGTCTATTTAAATCTGCTGATGCAGCACTTACACTTTGATTCGCCAAAAG